>NC_043963.1:20161161-20487590 GCF_902148855.1 Sphaeramia orbicularis
CGCTTCAGCCACCATGAGGTCACTGATTGGCTGCTGAAGAGTGGTGAGGGTGACCCCGGGGCCACCACCGACACTGGGGCCCTACCTGTTCACTATGCTGCTGCCAAGGGAGACCTGCCCTCACTCCGACTGTTACTGGGGCACACTCCAAAGTAAGATCAGTATCGTGGTTTTCTATTTATAGCAGCCTGTAGCTTCTTTTACTGTGTTTACTCTGTTGTGGCTATAGGTGTTCTCTGTGGCCTCAATTTGGTTGTGTAGAATTTGTGTTGCTTATGTAAGGTTTTTCTTGGTCTTTGCGCTGAAAATGCAAATACCTTTCTTAGAAAAGTGTCCAAAAGCATTACTCACAGACCGACAGTATCTAAGAGTAACTCTGTGTTTTTTGTTTTTTTTTTTTTAATCATCTGACTGAAACTAGGAAGTTGTTCAACCAAACCACACATATGATGATTTGCGATCGATCGATCGATCGATAGATAGATAAAACATAAATTTCTCTTTTGTCATGGTTGTAAGACAAAGTTGAAAAACCACACTCAGGAATTAAAAACACCCCAACACATCAAAAACACAGTTCAACAGATCGAAACAAGTAAAACACATACAATAACAAAAAACTCTGACAAGAATCCACATGTTAAAAGCAGTCGATTTATAGAGATTTGTTCTAAATCATTACATATCTGTCACATAGTTAAGAAAATAAAGACACCAATCACTGAACGTACAATGTATAATTTCTGCAACTTGTCAGTCAAAACTATAACACAAGACATAATAGCTGATGCTGTGAAGTAGTGTGGGGTCATGGGAGTTGTAGTTTTTACCATTGTTGCTAATAAAAAATTATGTCAACAGATACCATAGTGTATTAAAGTCTTCTGGGTGTTATATTTAGTGACATGCATCCATATTATGTTATGTAATTTTGATGAAACAGCTTTAAATAGAGTTAAACTTCAGTGTTAGTGACAGATATGTTGACATATGACCAAATTAAATGAGCTATTACACTGAATAGAAATATGGATGTCTCAAAAGCAGAACTTGACAAAAGCTTAGTCAGTTTTAGATATTTTAAGTAGGAAATGTAACATGAAAGTATCTACAACTGACTGAAACATCTCCATTTTGATTCCAAGTCTTGTGACCTTTTGTTTTTTGCTATTTGTGTCACATTGTCTCTCATTTGGGGGCTCAGGAGTTAGAGCGGGTTGTCCAATCAAATCCCGCTCTAGTCATGTACCGTTGTCCATGGGCAAGACGCTTCACCCTCCTTTCCTCCAGTGTCACTCACACTGGTGTATGAAGGTGTATGAATGTTCGGTGGTGGTCGGAGGGGCTGTTTGGCGCGAATTGGCAGCCACGCTTCCGTCAGCCTGCCCCATTGCAGCTGTGGACCACCACCAGAGTGTGAATGTGAGAATGAATGAATAATGGATCAATAATGTAAAGCACTTTGGGTGTCTTGAAAAGTGCTATAGAAATCTAATTCATTATTATTATTATTTGCTCACTATTTGACGCCACAGTAATGAAAATGATCTTATTTATGGCATGATATGTATATTAAATAGATCCAGACAGATACATTATTCCGTCAAACCTTAGTGCAGTACACAAAATCATACAGGCTGTGTGTCTGCACCATCAGCACATATGACATCAAGTCTGGATAAACAGTGTGTACCGATGTAAATGTGGATTTTGGTGCGTATTTGTTTGTCTAAGATAAATTAAATTCTTACTTCCAATACTCGTCTTTAACAGTCCTCTCACTTTTTCTTTCGCTCACTTCAAGGCCGACGACAGTCTGTAACCGAAACGGGTTTCAGTGGATCAACTTTTAGATGGTTGACACATTAGACATCTGACTTTGTTAAAAGATCTAGCAGAGTGAAGGTCAACAAGTCAGCCAGTATTTACACATCCTTTTTGTTGTTGTTGTTGTTTTTACCCAACACTTTAGCACTTTAGCTGGTTTGGGTGAACAGACGTCAGAACTAAAACTTCGATTTTTTTTATCCTTGGTGGAGCAAACTAAAGACTTCAGAGTTTAAATCCCATCTACAAAAAAACCTCTTAGTGGTTTACTTACTCTCAAAATAGTGCGCAGCGCCATAATGCACGTCTGCTCCTTATGTAATATACCTAGTATGATGCACATAAGTGTGTATAGCTGTTAACAGAAACAGTCAAGATTTGTGATTTAAAACAGTATTTGCCTGAATCAGTGTTGCTAAAGAGTTACCTGAACAGTTTGCATAATAATGTGTGTGTAATTATCACAGTACTTGATGGATGTCAATGCTAATCAGTGCAGTGTCAGGCCCACTCATGCCCTGTGGAGATAACACCCACCTATTGCCCGTTGCCTGTTTGATTACCATGGACACAGGCAAGTCATTAGGAAGAGTGAGCACTTTTTTGTTTCCTTGCCGATAAAACATGGCTAAAGTGACACGGGAGCGAAAACATGTAGGAATGGATGTTGAAAAAGGGAGGCAGGGTTTAAAGTCGGTTCTGTGGGTTTTATTAAAGTGGACTGTGGAGGCTGGAGTTCAGTTTGTGATAATGTAACAGTAATAAAAGCAGATTTGGCATAGTCCAGAGAAATCATTAAAACTGTTTCAACTAAGGCTATTATGTCGACTAATGGAAAACAGGTCAAATACTTTTATGGAATTAATGAAGAAAAAGAGAAGCAGGGTTTTACTGTTTTAATATAAGAGTTCATATTGGATTTAGCTATTTTATATTGATCAGGTATTTAACTTTATTTGCCATGCGTTTACTTGACATTGATGGATAACAGTTTTAATGCTGGAGAGTATTGGTGAGGTTACTGTTTCTGGTTCTGTGAAGTACTGTATTTGTTTTACCAGGGGATTATTTAGGCTCATTTAAAAGTTATGAGAACAAGGTCAAGTATCTGGATGTTTCTACTTAGGAAACATAAATAACTTTGGACCTTCAACTCTGATAGTAATACTGACGTGGACTTGTTACACTGAATTTGTTCATGTAACTTATTTTATTTTTGTCATTCAAGTGAATTTAACTCAGATCTCATGGCATACTCATTGCCCTTTCACCAACATACACTATGAGTCTTTTTTATTTTCAGTTTACACCAGTTATAAAACAATAAAAAGAGAAAATATGCATATAGGTTTTGAGAATATTTTCTTTGCCTGCAGCCATAAGGAAGTAGGAAACTAATCAACTTACGACATAATCTTTAAGCTACTCATCACTGTCTCTTGACCTGTTTTGACTTTAATATCCTCATTTGCTTGTCGAAATGGTAAATTTGTACAATATTGTGCGGTTGCACCCCTGGCAGGTGCATAGCTGTTGAAAAATTAATGAGGCTCAGGGACATGGTAGCTTCCTGATAGCCGGGCCCCATTCACTCTTCTCCATCACCCCTCCCACTGCTGCTGTTTACCACCATCTCCACGGTGACACACAGTAGCGCCAACTGGTGATAAGATAATGAGGAAAACAAATCCATTTGAATAGACAGGCTGCTTTCTAGTCACCGGTCTCAGGTATTGTTTATAATGGAACTTTGCAGTGGGGAGATAGCATTATTGTCTCAGGGGTTATTAAAAGCTGCAAATTTGTATCACCGACTTATAAGAGGTAATTTGATGGCTTAGAAAGGTTCTTGAATCACTTGGATAACATGATCCCCTGTGCTACATCATTACTTTAGTTACTTGGAGCTTTATGACAAAGTAATGAGAGTGTGACTGTGGTTACAATACATAGGGCACCAGTAAATAAGTCAGTGCAACAAAGTACTCTGTTGCATTATCAATATCTGGATGCATTTATTTATTTATTCATTCATTTTATGTAACTGCATTATCCTCTGGAGGGTCAAAGAGGGGCTGGAGCTGATCCCAGCTGGCGTCAGGTTAAAGTGGGGTACATCCTGGCCAGGTCTTCGGTTTATCACAGGGCTACAGCCGTTTGTTTATGCTTAAAGTCACTAAAAATGCCATAAGTATCAGGTCACATTATAAATGATAGAACACTAGTTTTCAGGTCTGTTTCACGCCATTAAGAGTTACATAACTTCAGCTGATTTGTCCAAACCATCTGAAAGATAGGAAGGTAATTTCCAGACAATAGGAATAGATACTGTGGCATAAATATGTATTTCCTCATGACTTGAATATTATCCTAATAATGACTGAATGATGAAAATTTAACTACCGCCTTAATGTTCATATTCTGTGTGAATAACAGATGGAAGAAGGGAAAGGAAATATGAACTTCCCCAGGAGTGGACAAGATGTACTTGAATGCATGCACGCAATGCAATGAAGTCCCACTTGTACCCACATACCACTCATATCACTTACACATATGCATATCAGCACGGTCATACACGTGCAAAGAATATTATTTGCTAAGTCACCGTGAAGCTTACATCTTATTATTTTTACTCTGATGTTTTTTTTTTGTGTTCATAAAATCAGAGATTGAACCATGGCATCATAGCATTTGCTTTTGGATTGTTGTTTTGAAACCAGTGGCTTTAGTTTTAGACACTGGTATGTTGGCTTTTTGGAGACAGAGGTGACCATATTTGGACAAAAAGAGCGGAACGGAGGAGTTATGGGTGAAGTAATACTAAATGCTATCTTACTGACTCAGTAAATGGGTAAACTTAAAGTCATGTTACAGTCTTATTAATTTAGGTTATTCACCACAACTACAAAAACTAACCACAGATTGAAAAAGTCATGTTTTAAGTGAAAAAAGGAACTCAGATTCCAGTGTTAACTATTTATGCTGCTGTGTTCAACTGTTGCAATTATCCTGTTAGTAAAATGACTTTATTTTAACTATTGAGGATGTATAATGTTGCATCTGTTCCCAGATATTGTAGTGTTTGTCAGATTTATAAGACATTTAAACTAATTGCTTGTTTGCCCGTCCTTCCGTCTGTCTATCCCAGTGAACCAAAGCCAACAGGCTCCTGTGCTGTGTGTCTGCTGATAGCCTCAGTACACAATGGGCTGAATGAATGAGAGACAGATACAGAAAGGCTACAGACAGGTTATGTAATCAGTTAGTGCAGATTAGGATCTTCGGCCTTTGGCATAATTCCAAGATGCATCTGAGATGAGAAGAAATCTACATTAGGATTTTAGAAATTCATGTGGCTACGTCATGATTTTAATTAGTGACGTAAGTTTTACTTAATTTTACTATACACTGTAAATGTGCTGAAGTACCAAAACAATCTGCTTGGTTTGCACACCTGAGCAGGTGTATCATGTCTACAAACATGCATTTATTTCTGAAGTATGAAGTATGTAAAAGACCATACATCTTTCATAGAACCAGTGGCTCAGCTGCAGCACATATTTCCTTCAGGTCTAATCCTCTTAATAACTTCTTGGTACAAGTTGGATGAAAACTCCTTTCTGTTCTTTTGAACAACAAGAGGTTTAAACTCAAAAAAATGCAAAGCAGTATGTCGTTTTAAGATCTGCACAGTATTACCACTGTGTGTGTAAAGTTTAGACTTCCAAAGTGCAACAAAGTGTGTTTTTCTCCTAACATAGATTGTGTACAGGTTCATTATGAAATGTAGTTCTACCCTGAAGTGTTTGGTTTTTTATTTTCAATCTATTTTAGTCTCTCAAATTTGCATATCCTCCTGAGACTCAGTAAGTAAAAGTTTTGGGTTTTTTACATTACGTAATTGCCTTTACTGGAACCGTATGATGCCACAGTTTTTCTGATATTTTTGTTTTTATTTAATTAAATGTCCTTTGCAGTGGACATTTTGTTTGTTTGTTTGTTTGTTTGTTTGTTTTAAATAAAGCTGTGAAACTCTTGTCCACTACAGAGGACAAAAATGCATTGCTGGGTCTCAGGAGGATATATAAAATACATTACTTTTTAACATAGACGAGAACTTGATAGTGCCAATACATACTACTAGTATTTAAATCAGATATCCCTAACCAAGGAGCAAGGAGTTTGGTTCCAAAATAAAGCCAATGTGGAGGTATTTTAAAGTTGTAACACCACTGATGGTGGCTGGGGTTCCTCCAAGATGTCCCTGTCCCTTTGACTTACACTGAACTTCTATCTAAAAAATACTAAGATAATTTTTCCCAGGAATTATTAACATCTCATTCATTTAATTTGGACCCTCTAATAAGTGATCTTTAAATTATTGCTCCATTAAAAAGATCTCAGGTCTAATAAAAGGCTCTGATAATGGGTGTAAATGATAGCTCGCTCATCTGTCAAGTCAGACTTTTGGAGTTTTTGTTTTAATTTTTCCTGGCAGAAAACTCAACTGTAGCTGCAATTAATAGGCTCCACTAACAAGACAATAAAAATGACTTTGTCACACAGTGCTTGAAGCCGTTCACAGTTTTACTGCATCAGTGAAGTTGCATTTAGCAGTAGCTCACTTTTGACTCCTAACCCACCTGTAGCTCCACCCCTTTTGTCCAAATCTGGTCACTTATACCTAAAAAAATTGCCAACATGATGACAGTGAAATTGACAACTACTGGCTCCAAAACTGCGCTTTAGAAACCAATGGGTGACATCATTGTTACTTCATCCTGTAACTGTATAATTGTGTCTATGATCCTATTTCATAAACTTGGACACATTAAAAAAACAAACTCTTTTGCTTTTTTCCCCTCTTTTTAAGGATGTGCACTAAATAATATGTAATTTAATATGTCTTTCTTTAGTACACGCTGTACTCTGTCACCAAATTCATGCAAATTAGTGCAGCAGCTTTGTGTATTCTTACCGACAGGTAAAGGAATCCCAAAGAGATGCGGGCCATTACATTACCTCAGTGGTGGAGGTAATAAATGCATTAATTCCCCACAACACTTTTCATTATTTAGACAGGAAAGACTACTGAGAACGTAACAAGTCTTTATCAGGCAAGAGGACCATTAGTGTGACATCCATTACTTTGCTAGTAATGAAGATAACCCCGGTCTTTGTTCCTGGGTACACAGGAGGAGACGCAGTCCAGATAATTACTGAGGTAAATTACTCATTGGAGCTGAACTGGAAATATATCAAATGTCTGCTACTTCAGAATATGTTTTTTTCCCTTTGAGTGACAAAGTGATTGACGAGTATCGCCCCGCTGTGCCAGTTGCTTGCTGTTTCGTCACACAAGGCTAAGCTCTTTCTTAGGTGTTTGAAATGTACACCTGTTCTCCAAAAGCAGCCCTTTACCGGAGAGTGTTCAAGTCTCTTCACTTTGGAGAGGCCTGACAATGGCACAGCATACTTTAGTTCAGCCTGTGACAAAACCCAACTTTGTCGCCTTCGTGATGTTTGTAGTTAGATTAATGACGAATGTAAGCCTCTGTCCTATGGAGACCCCTATGTGTCGGTGAAATTCAGCCCACTTTGGTTACAGTCATAAATAATTAATCTGTCTGCCCACTTCCTGATGAGAGAAGCGTAGATTACTTCTCCTCTTATTTTGAAATATTTAACATGTACTTTTTATGTACAACTTTTCCTTCCTGAAAGACACATGTCTGACTATTGTTTTTCAAGTCTTCACAGATTTTGCTATTTTAAGAAATTCATCTCTCTTTCTAGTAAATTTTAAACGCTACCTCCAGATAAATAAATGCACCCTGCTGTGTTAACCCATAAAGACCCCGTGCTACTTTTGTGGCAGTTCTCAAATGAACTTTTGTCTCTAACTTTTCTTAAGTGATTTACTAGGAGAAAATGAAAGGTGTGCAGGATCCCCATAAAAATTTGATGAAAAAATAAAGTAAGGTCGGCACAACCTGTGAGGATAATATTATTATAAATGGCAGTAAATCACTTAAAATGATGAAAAAAAAATAAAGTAAGGTCCGCACAACCTGTGAGCCCACAGGTTGTGCGGACCTTACTGTATTTTTTTTTCATCATTTTAAGTGATTTACTGCCATTTATAATAATATTATCCTCTGCATTTTGGATTTTTCACTGTAAATCATGCATTTTCCTATATTTAATTTCCTTCATGAAAACTCAAGTAAATTTAAAGGTTATATCAAAACAGAGAAAAATGAAGAAAAAGTCACATTTTCGGCAAAGATATCAATAACTGAGTGTGTCTCCATCCACTGTCATTGATCCAACTCCATGGGTTTTACTAGTGAATCAATGTTGTAGAAGATGACGGTGTTTCCATGGTAACTACGGAGCCTCTGAACGTCCAAATGGGTCATATCTGATGACCATGAAAAGATTAAAAACTGCATTTTACACCAATTATTTACAAGTATTGATTGGATTAATGGATCAACAGGTATTAGACACTTTAGATCAGTAGATGGTTTTGGTCACCAGTGGATGTTTGGGTCTTTATGGGCTAAATTTGGACCAGAACACAATCCACATGTAATTTTTATATGGGGTCTTTAGTTTTTTGGCCTTGAGCCACGTCCTTGGCAGGGAAAGCTTGGTAGGGTCATGTTTACGTCTATAGGATCCACCTGTCCACTTAAGTCCAACTTCTCATTACCTTCACCTACTTCGTCTGCCTCGATCAGTAGCAGCCCTTCCTTAAACGCAAAGCAAGTCGGACAAAGCTAGCGCAGGAGTAATCCTCTTACCAGACTCGTTGCCCATTTGTCAGCGCCAAATAAAGCACAACCTTATGGGATTTAGTGAGGAGGCACTTGTTCACTCCCTGACCTCCCGCTGTGACTGAAAAGATCCGGGACAAGAAGAGATACAAGAGCTGGACCAGCTTTCCAGGAGAGGCAACACGAAGGCCCTGTTGGAATAAAGGAGAGAGGATTTGGCACATTATTATTTCAGTCTGTTCTCAAAATAGCCGCATGTTGACACTGACAAAGGGATGTTTTCTTGTCACTGTGACCTGTAAGAGTAGATCCACAGTAAAGCAGAGAAATCTAGAAACAGTGTTTAACCTTTTACAGAACACTCATGGGAATACTCTGAAATTCAAATTTTTAACCTTAGTGTGTTATTGGAAGACATAACAAGACTTCATTACTTTTGTGAAATTTTTCAAAATGTTGTATTTTCATGTAGAAAATCAAAGTCAATGAAGTTACCATATTTGGTTTCTTACCCATAAGTGGCAAAAAAAGAAATACAAGAACTATACATAAAAAATACAAGAAAAACACATGTAAGGTGAAAGGAACATGTATTTTAGAACATTAGAACATCACTTTTAGAACGTTAGACTAACATCAGTGCTGATCCAGACACCTGTCCACATCCACATTATCCCTTTGAACATCATTCCTTACATTAGTACCATTACTTCATGGTACCTAACAAAGCAGGTACACTCACTGTTCATGCAGAGGTGGACCTTACAGACCCTGTAGACCACATTGGACCTGAGATTGTTGACTCACTGTCCTCACTGTAACTGTTGCTTTCACTGTCTTGTAATGTGTGTGGAAATGATCAAAAATAGTCACTTGGCTGATAAAAGGTTAAACAAAGCTTCATTTAACAGTATAGTTTCTGGTTATGAACAAAACACTTCAATAACAACAAAATACAAACACATGGAGAACAGTTTTGTGTACCTATGTTAATTTAAAGTGTATGCGTTATTTCTAATATTTTCATTGCTTTACTCTACAGTCGTACAGTTTCCAGTGGGGAACCATTAAGTGCTCATCAAAGCCACTAGACTCCTGTGAAAAAAATAGTAATTGTACCATTCAGATCCGCTGTTTTGATAACTTTGTTTGAGTCATTGATTGTGATTTTGTCATTTTAACATGTTAGTTAAAATCCAAACTAACATATTAAGGCTGTTTATTCAGGAGGTAAAATTACATCTGTTGTTGAGAGCGTCTGTTAGTTATGAGGAATGACACATATTAAAAACCTCTGATTAGAGGATGTTGCCATCATATATATATATATATATATATATATATATATGTATATGTGTGTGTGTGTGTGTGTGTATATATATATACATATACACACACACACACACATTTCATAACATAGAGAAGTCCTAAATGGTTGACTCTGTCAGCACTTGTGAGGTTCAGGATCATTTAAAATAGGAGGTGGCTTGTTGAGCTATTGTTGCCTTTTTTTTTTCTTTTCTTATTTTTAAAATAAATTTGCTGATTTTCATGATTAATAACTCCAGCATGTGTTTCCTCACAGTAGTCATTTCATTTGTTTTGCAGCTCAAGACCATGTTTGATTTTTTCATGTTTATTTATTTCCATGTCAGTTGTGATTTAAAAAAAGAGTATATTCTTATTTCAACAGCATTTATGACTAGAGACTGTGTATTACCTTTAGAAATGTGCCACACCCTGTGACTCTTGTACAACAGAGTGGATGAGTCCTTTTTTGCTGTGCGTGAATGTTTCAAAGTACATCAGGTGTCTTATTTTGACAGACTGGGTGTAATTGTTTTGCATTTAATTTAAATGACATACTGTCATTTGAAACCATGCACTCCTCTTTACAAAGATCACTGAAGAAGATTCATGCTTTTATTTTACTTTAATGTGTATTTGTACAAAATACAACACATTCTAGTTAAGTTACAAAAGCAGCTAAATGGAAAGTTGTTTCATTTGATGCAGATGTTAATGTCAGTAATAGGAGAACAATATATCAGCTGGTTGCCTTTACAGGTGTTTTGATTTATCAGAAAAGGGTCAAATATTATCCCATTCAGTCTGTTTTTGGTCTGTGTCCAAATTCCTTTACAGTGTTGTCAATTTACAAACTAAGAATGGTGCCACACCGCTCTACCTGGCCTGCCAGGAGGGTCATCTGGAGGTCGTCCAATACCTGGTGAAGGATTGTGGGGCAGATTGGAGCATCAGGGCCAACGATGGGATGACACCTCTACATGCTGCTGCCCAGATGGGCCACAACACCGTCATCGTCTGGCTGGTACGCATTCAGCTTTAAACTTTAAAGAGTGGTGCTGTGTTTTAGGTGACCAAACTGGAAGTGAGCGTTACCCTGATTCATTGACTGGAATTTTTCCACTTGGTTTTGCATGATTTCAGGAAATAATGAATACATGCACAAACACAAATGAAAGACTATGATTTTTGAAACATAAATGTAATCTCCAAAAGTAAAACATTAACTTTAGGCTGAACTAACTACACTATGACCACATAACAACAAGGCATCTACTGTACTTGATTTCATACATTTAATGTCTGTAATGAAAACTATCCATTCAATTGTGATCTATTTAAACTAGAACAGACTGCAGCTCTATCAAATAACTGAGTATAAGAGTTTTGACATTTGCATGATGTCCCTAACAACCTCTGTCATGTCATTTCACAATGTTTATTCCAAGATTCACTTTCTAGAACATGGAAAAGCATCCAAATGCTATTTATTTAATGCCATAGAACGAAATATGAGAAACCCTTATTTATCATTTCAGGGAAATACTGAGACACTTCTAGATTTTTATGTTGACAATAAATCCTCTCTTTTTTTTTTTTTAGATGAGTTTTACAGACATCAGTTTAGCAGACCGCGATGGTGACGGAGCCACGGCCATGCATTTTGCAGCGAGTCGAGGCCATGCAAAAGTACTCAGCTGGTTGTTACTGCACGGTGGTGAGATTGTCACCGATAACTGGGAAGGGACTCCGCTTCACGACGCCGCAGAGAATGGTGAACTGGAGGTGTGTGTTTTATATCATGAGGATCACAGCACATTTAAGCAGAAGGACTTTGAATGGGCTCATTATTTAGATAGATAGATAGATAGATAGATAGATAGATAGATAGATAGATAGATAGATAGATAGATAGATAGATAGATAGATAGATAGATAGATAGATAGATAGATAGATAGATAGATAGATAGATAGATACTTTATTAATCCCGTGGGAAGTTCAATTTAATCTGTGGTTGTGACATCAGTCGTCTTTATCCGTCCAAAGCCAGATAATAATAAACTCATTGTATGTAAGATTTGATAAGTGGTAATTTTTTGCAAAACTTCAACTGTTCTTTCCAGGATTATTATTATTATTATTATTATTATTATTATTATTATTATTATTATTATTATTATTCTATACATTATGTAGGAGAATTAAGAAGCCTAGTGTTCCTATCCATACTGCATTTCAGGGCTTAACCGTGTGTTTTGAATGACGTATGGTTTTCGCCACAGTCAAACCTACTGCTTTGACTGACATATTTTTGTTGCCACTTCTTGTCAGTCAGATGCAACACAAGCTTTGTGTACCACACCTATCCTTTTTAATTCTATCTTCCAATCCCATCCAATCCAACTTTATTTGTAAAGCACTTTAAAACAACCACAGTGGACCAAAGTGCTGTACAGAAAAATGAATAAAAACTAAAATAACAGAGTAAAATACAAGAATAGATTAAAAATAAATAAGTACATAAAAATACAAAAGAATAGATAAAACCTGAATAAAAGAATAAAATACAAGAATAGATTAAAAACATAAAAAGCTGTACAATTTAAAAACAACAGCAAATAAGAACAGTACCAAATAAAACAACTGAATAAACATAAGATATTCAAACATCTCATGTGATTTCAAAGGCCAAGGAGAAAAGGTGAGTTTTAAGAAGGGATTTGAAAACAGACCTATCTTCCCTAAAATGAGTTGAGATTTCATACTTGCTAATATTTTTAAAGTAGGGGTACATTTTTAATAAGCTAAATAAGTGTGAATAAGTTCCCTGTCTGCCTCCTGTGACGTAACTTAATGATTTTGTTTCTCGTCTTCCTCTCGTTACTCATCAGTGTTGTCAGATCCTTGTGGTCAACGGAGTGGACCTGGGCATCAGGGACCAGGACGGCTTCACAGCAGCAGACCTGGCCGAATATAATGGCCACTCCCAGTGTGCCAAATACCTACGCACTGTGGAGAACATGGTAAGAGACACAAGACTGTACCTGAAATGTCCTGCTACATTTTAAGTAATCTCACAAAGCCGGACCTATTTGGATACTTTCTTTGGGTCAGTAAGTTATCTGGGCTGTTTGACTAGTTCTTGCAGGATGCTACATCAGTAAATTTGCAAAATAGTGGCATGAGTGAAGATGTTTTAGGGGAATATGAGGAAGTGTGTCATGGTTTTAACCCATAAAGACACAAATATCCTTAGACAACCAAAACCATCTACTGTTCTAAACTGTTTAATGCCTGTTGATACGCTAATCCTATCAATATGTAAATAACTGGGGGTAAAATGCAGTTTTTCATCTTTTCATGGTCATCAGATATGACCCATTTGGACATTCAGAGGCTCCATAGTGAACATGGAAACACTGTCATCTTCTACAACATAGATTCACCAGAAAAACCCATGGAGTTGGATAAATAACAGTGGATGGAGACACTCTTATATTTTCAGTTACCGAGTCACTTTTTCTTCAGTTTTCTCTGTTTCTGATATAATAACCCTCAACTTTAATCTGAGCTCTTATGAACATCTACAGATTAGTAAATTAAATATAGAAAAATACCAGATTTTCACTAAAAAATGCAAAACACAGAGGGTAATATTCTAGTAAATGGTGATAAATCACTCCAGAATGGTTTAATATAGAGGAAAAATCTTTTGGGAACTGCCACAAAGGTAGCACTGGGTCTTTATGGGTTAAAATGATTGAATTCCATCAAAACAAAACAGCATACAAGTAGAAGTTAGTCTTGGTCAAAAATTGAGATTTACAGGGTGTAGCTGGAGCTCGGAGGCAGTTGTGATTCCACATAGTGAAGGGGAATTCTACAACATAACACTGATACTGGCCTTAAGGATAATGATAAAACCCTGCTATCTCTATTATGACACATTGGAAACCTTCACTTTTATTCCAGTGGAGTGTTTCCATGAAGTTCATCTTGGGCTGAATCAAGATACTTGCTCTTGTTTGCATGTAGTAACAAATGTGTTAGAAATAGCCTTTAAATTAGAACAAAATAATTCTGTTTATTGTTATGTGCTTTCATAAGGTAGTGTATTATACCTATGTACTGAAACTGACTTAACAACCCTCTGTGTTTTCAGCAGGATCTTAAACTTATCACTGTCCAGAAATCTCCAAAAAACATAGTTACTAATAATACAATTTTCTTTTTCTTTGTGCACATTGAACAATGAGCATCAGCCTTTTATTATTTTAGGAACTGTTGAATAATGATGAAGTATCTGAGACTGTACAGCTCAGAATATCAACAATCATCAGGGATTTCTGTACATTTGTGGAGGGTTTAGTTGCTGTGACAGTTTATGTTGTTATTTGACTAAAAATAATAGATTTTTACTCAATTTTAGACCTATATTACAAGACTTAAATCTCAAATGTACTCACTGATACTGCCAACATACAATTTCATAGACATTTAAATAAACACTGTCTATTCTGTTATTTTTCTGTTTCTTCAGCATATGTATTCAGTAAAAACTTTTGCTCAAATTTCAGTTGGAAAGCCATAATCAAGACGGTAATATGTGCCTTACTTGTGTGTTTTTGCATTTCTTAACACTGCCTGGAGGTGGATAGGTCAAAAAAAGAACAGAATATTCTCCTTATTAATAACAGACAAGGACATGTAAAACAAAAACACGCCAACATGTCTCTTTGCTAATTACCAGAGCTGTTAATATTTGATGTACAGAGACTCTCACAGCTTCATATCCCCAAGAGGAATTATACAGTGTTCTCTGTAAAGTGTGGGAAACATATTTCCACCTGCTGTACTATTCCTCATGGGGGAAATTCAGCCAAGTGAGACCTGTGCTCTGAGAAAAGCAAGAAGCCCCAGAGCCTTTTTGATCAGCTGTGAGATGTTTCATTAGTGTGCAGTAATTAAACCCATAATGCAATTGTTCAAAACTAGGTCAAATCATTTGGTACAGTGAGAACGCAGGGTAATAGACAGGGGTATTTTGGTTATTTTTATGTAGACACTGTAATTAAACAACTCTTACTGATATTTACAGTCGCAGAAAAAAATATTAGACCATCAAAAGTCATCCAAAACAGTGGTTATGCAATCAAGTACTAACTCCTGTGTGTATCATGTGACTAAAACAGACAGAAAAGAAAACATGGAATGCCTAAAAGCACTGTTTTTGTCAGTACAATGCCATAGATATTGATGTAAGAACTGAAGTGATTTTGGTTATTATCAAGAAAACCATGGAAAATGTCTAGATATCAGCTCTGAAATTAAACTCTTATGAGCTATTTTTGTTATCATTATATTTGTCCAAACAAATGTACCTTTAGTTGTACCAGGCATTAAAATGAACAAGAAACTGAAGAAAACAAGGGTGGCCTAATATGTTTTTCACAACTGTATTCAAAAAATATTTTAAAACAGCACAATAGAATAATAATAAAAAACAGTTTCAAGGCCTACAAGAACAAACAAAAGCCAGTCTTCAAATACAGCCAGGTACAAAATCACATGAATAAACCTCTGGTATCTGTCAGTTGTTGTCAGTTAAGCACCAAGTTCACTTTGACAAGTTTAATTTCATATATATTGTACCATAAATGGGTGATATGCTCTTTCCTTACTACAACTATATGTCAAATATAACTGGAAACGTATACATTCCCAATTATTATATTTCACAAAGCAAACTAGTTGTATTTGAAATTTCTTTTGTTGAGTAAGAAAGGTCTGCAGAAGAATAACAGTTTTGTGATTTAGGCGTTTTTCACAATTTTCATCATATTTGTCCAAACAAATGTACCTTTAGTTGTACCAGGCATTAAAATGAACAAGAAATTGAAGAAAACAAGGGTGGTCTAATAATTTTTTCTGTGACTGTAAGTTCATCTGTTTTCTCTAACAGAGTGTGGAGCACCGTGTTTTGTCCCGCGACCCTTCGACGGACCTCGAGTACAAGCAGCCAGACTCAGGGCTCTCGTCCCCGAACACCACCATGCCCCCCGCAAACCAGACGGCACATTTCGACGTATGTTCGCCGTCCAGCTCCCTGTCCAACTACGACTCAGCCAACTCCAGCCAGTCCAGCACCGGAGAGAAGAGGAGCAGCCTAACCATGTCACGAGGACCCCCTGCTCAGCTCAACACAGTCGCGCACACAGGTCTGAAAGTAAACTGTAGATTTAGAAATAAATGTGGTCTTTCAAAGGAATCTGGTATGGTCACTACAAATACAGCCCTGAACAGAGGGTGGTTGTATTATTCATAGGCATGTTTTAATTCATGTTTATTGTAGAAAATACTGACAATGTTACTCAAAAATTCCAAATAAAATATTATTTTTAGAGCATTTATTTCCCGAAAGTACAAATAGTCAGCTTTATCAAAAAGTACAGTATGTCAGACCATGATCATGTAAATAAAAACACAAATGTCATATTAATTGTTGAACACAGTACTAAGGTTTTAATTTAGGAAGTCTTCCTCTCCAGACGTATGTTTGTATTTGCATCAGAGCTGAAAATAAATAATATTGTCATTGTCAATTAATATATTGGTTTACAAAATGTCAGAAAATGGTGAAAAAGTGTTTCCCAAAGCTCATGATGATGTCTTCAAATGTCTTATTCAAATGTCTTATGAACCAGGAAATATTCACATTTGAGAAGCTGAAATCACTGCATTTTTCCCTTTTTATTTTAATAGTTGACCACTAATTGAATAATCTATAGGCATTACTTGGCCGTTGACAGCTTTATGCCATTCCCAAAATGTAACAGATCAACTTTGTTTTGATGGTGTGTGATCATCTCTTTTCCTCTTGATCACATTCCTGAGGTTTCCAATGGTCCTCAAGAAAATTGGAGTCGTTTTTCTTGTTTTCCAGAGCTGTGCTGTATACACTGTATGCACGAGTTCTGTTCAAGTCAAGTTTCTTCATTCTGACAACTGAAACTAAAGTGAAATCTAAGACGAGCTAGTTAGTGTAAAGGTCAAATACAGTCAAGTCTATAAGTACTTGAACCGTGACACAAATTGTGCAGTTTTACTTCTGTGCACTAGCACAGTGGATCTGAAATGAACCAAGCAAGATGCAAATGAAGTGTGAAGGAGATTAGCCAAAATATTGCATGAACCCATTGGGAATTACGATCATTTTATACATAGGCTCTCCGTTTTCAGAAGCTCAAATTACAAAAGTGACACAAATTACAAAATTACTGTCCAAATGCTTATGGACCTCAGTGTTTACTTGCATTTTGTAATTAATTAGAATGTTGGGTGAAACAAACATTGTTGACTCAGTCTGTATGAATGTATTGTGTGTCTTTTGGCCTCTAATCTGGAAATGGCATAAAAACAGTTTTTCATGTCATCAGTAGTGGGAACATATTTATTGATCCAAACACAGTAATGTAACCTGTGGACCAGGTGCATTTCATACTGGTGCTGCACCCTAGTGGTTTGACAGTGTATGGTTTATTTTACATGTAGGATGTGTGTAAGTGTAACTGTAGTTTACCCTTAAATGGTATACGTTAATGAAACGTTAATGAAGAACACTGTTAATCAGTTAATGAATCAGGCATATAGCATTTTTAAGTTGCTCTTAAGTTCACACATCAGCGATTGTAATCACTAAAACATGCCTCTGTGTCCTCAAGGTGCGTCAGAGTCAGCCATCACAGACATGCAGGCCTACATGGACATGCTGAACCCAGACATCGGCAACGAGACGCCCAAAAAATCTGAGATCCCTGCTGAGGACGCCGCAAAGCCACCACCACCACCACCCACCTATCCACCCCCTCCGCCCCCACAGGCTCCCCCCATGCCCCCTCCGCCGCCCAGCTTCCCAGCACCACCGCCTCCTCAGGAGCCACAACCGGCTGAGTTCCTGAAGGTGAAGAGCAACCTGAGACATGTGGACAGTAACCCCCCTGCCAAGAAGGAGGTAAGGAACAGGGTCAGGAAGGCCATCGTGTAAACATAGAGGTCAAAGGTCACCAGATATCATGTTAAAATCTGATAGTTAATTGTAATAGTAATAATAATGTAACTGATTCAAGTGTAACTGTTTAAATTCCCCAAGTGCCTTCAATGGCAGCTCATTGTTCCTGATGTTTTAAGTGCTAATGCTAATGCTAGGTGCTGTTGGTAGTTGGATGGGTCAAATGCAGACAATGAATTTCCCTTTGGGGGATAATGAAGTGAGTTTACCTCAACCTTTGACCTTCAGTTTGTTGCATTTTATTGCTTTGCTAATGTTGGAGCATTGAGCAATAAAGCTAAGCATTCTGCAAAAAATAAAAAACACCCGAGGTTAATGATGGAGATGTTCTTCATTAACACAGAGATCATCATTATTACATTCTGCATATGTGATATAAATATGATTGGATGTACACTTTATGAACAAAAATATTGGCTGCACTTCACACCTTCTCACTTCCTCTCAATCCTGCCGACTTCAAATATTATGACAAAAAAATGTTTATGTCACTTGTCAGTAATTATCAAGATAAAGGTCAAGCCAATATTTATTTTAAGTTTAAATGATGATTTTTGTTTTTGTTGAGCAACGGTTGAGGAAACCAGATGGCTACATGTGCATTAAGATGAATATTTATGTTCAGAACATGACAAATATTTCAGAAATCTATATGTGGACAATTTAAAACAATTATAATATTGAAAAGAAAATCAATATTAAATAAAGTAAAAAATAAGTGTGTTAGTATCTTAGATGATAGTGACAATTAAACCTATAGACATAGTAAAAAAAGAATTACTTCAATATTGTTTATCACAATATAGTAATAAAATTTGTCTTTATCATTTTGTGGCCCAGTCTCCTGTTAGCTATGGAACATTTGTCCATATTGTGTAACTCCTGTGTGCAGGAAGAATCATTTCCAAATGTATTTTATTCATGATTGATTCAGTCATTTTCTGGAATGCTGAAATCCTTTACAAGGTTAAAATCCTGTTGCATATTTTTTTAATGGTAATTCTAATGGGTTTTCTTTTCTTTTGTCATTTAAATACCTAAGTTGCAAATAACTTCTAGTTATTCCCCAACATGGGTATGGAGCAAAATATTGTAAAAATTGGATTTCCTCCAGTGGTTGTTTGCTGAGCTGGTGTCATGAAAGCAGACGAAGCAGGGTGTTTTGAATAAATGGGCCGTCAGCATCTGTTTTTCCCTCGTGTCTAATCAGACAAGCTATTACTTTTGCAGTAACAATGTGCTTTGTCCAAGTTCCTACAATGATGTTATTGTGTCAGTGGGGCTAACGAGTCTAATGAAGACACTCATTACCGAGCCAGACCTCTGGGTTGGTACACACAATGACTGTGAGACGGGTTTGATCTTAATTTCAGTAATTAATTTGGCCTCAGATCACTCAAAGTGTATTCAAAGAGATGGCAAGGAGTACCAATTAAAACTGGTTTCACTGTTTGTGACAGTTCAGTGATTCCAACAACATTCATGTTAACTGTGAAGTAATAACTACTGCACTGTTGTTCACCGAATACTGTAATTACAACAATGATAATCAACTTTAGAGATCACTTTCACTTCATGAAATATTTATTTCTTAAATGTAACAATATATAACATGACTCACAGGATAGAAAGACACTAGCAGCTGCTCATTCATGTGAAAATGGGAGCTTCAGGAATAGATTTCACCAATTGTGCATATATTTAGTACAATAGGCATTGTTAGGCCAAGAATGTAAGGAAGATTATTATTTAATTATATGATATGCTATGATTGTGTACTGGTAAAGGGCAGAACTGCAGTTTATTTTATTTTGCTTTATATTTTTCTTTTTTTTTTTTTCATTTTGTTTCATTGAAAAAGGTGACAAAACATCTCCCACATTACCATTCATACAGATGTTATCCATTTGAGCCCTTTTCATATTTCTTATTTAATACATACAAAAGTGTAAAAAAAACAAACAAAACGAACATATGAACTGGTTTCTTACAGTTTTTGGTATTTCTCACTTAAAAACAATCATAGTGTTACAATACCTCTGGGTTCTTAAAACATTACACATATTTATGCTGAAAAATATAAAACAAAGAATGAATACAGGGAGACTATAAAAGAAGAGGACATTTTTAGAGGAGTGATACAAATTCTGGGCAGCTAGAGGATACAAACTTGATCCATTTGTCCCAAATATAAAATTTGATGAGAGATAGATAGAATGATAGAGTATGCTTCATGTTTTTCATGTGTATTTTTTAGTTATGCTTTTAGATGTTAAGTGTACGAGTGTGCTGTGATCTGTTTTTCTCATCTAACAAATGTTATGACACCACTGACCTGAGTTAACTTCACATATGGTCTATAAAATAAGAGCCGTACTTTAACTTGTAACAGCTAAACGTTATCAGTGTTGTTTTATGTAAAAGCAAAATCACAAATCAGCGGTGCCGGCTGATGCACAGTGGGCTGTGAGTAGGTCTTCTATGCAAAGTCAGTTTTTGTTGGCTGTTATAAAGTCCACAGGGTTGTGTTGGTGTCCTGTTGCCATGGCGAGTCTCCGAGGTGATCAGTGTGTGTGTGTCTGTGTGTCCACGCATGCGCCGTCAGCCACGTGGGGGAGAGTTTTTAATTAGTGCCGCCCCTTCTCCTCTCTGTACCCAGGTGACAAGCCCAGGGCGCGCCCTCATTAACAATTAAACAAAAGCTTCTCCTCAGAACACACACAATTACGGCCTGTGTGCGCCATATACATCGGGAAAAACAATCTCCCTCAGGCGCCATAGCAACAGAAAAGACAAAGCTCATCCAAGGACACAGATGATCAGATGTGATCAGATGGACCAGTCTCTACTCAAGAGCTTCTTGTGTAGCTGCTTTTTCTAAGTTTTATTTATTATTTAACACAATCTGGGAAACTCCTTGAATTCCTTGTAAGTGTCGGAGTCTTGCAGGTGTTTTTGTTTTTTTTTTCCAAGTCTTTGTGTTGGTTTTCTCTGTGTCAGCTTTTCTTACCTCATTTGTGTGTATTTGCTTTGACTCAAGGCAAATTTTCTTGCAGAGTAGCCAAACAAATTAGGTAATTTTTTTTTTTTTTAATTCAGTGACCTGGTTTACCCACTTGGAGATACTTTGACTCCAAGTCCGTATGTTTTAATTTCTGTTATAATTGATATTTTAGAGCGCCGAATGGTACAACATTGCATCATCTTAAAGTCTGGGTGACCTGAGTGCAGTCGGCCATTCTGAGGGCAGCACCTGGCTCTTTGTGTTTTGCATAAGAGGCACCGTTTGAGGCAGGGCCGGGGAGTGGTTGGTCTGCGGCTGGTGGTGACATCACTGCAAACTACTGCGGCCGGGCCCGATAGGTTATTGATGAGGCCTGTGGGTAAAGTGAGAGGGCAGGTAGAGTGACAGGCGTAGTGCTTCGGCAGAGAGAGGAGGCTGACGCTGTGGATCTGGTGACAGCTACTTTCTGTGGCTCTGTGGATGAGGCTCTGTTGAAGCTGGAGTAGAGCTACGCTAAGGTAAGGTAAGGCGTTAAGGGTTAAAATACAGCTTTACCTTATTATTGTGTTGAATGGAAGTTTGGACTTATATCATATTTTAGCTTTTTGTACGTACATGTTGCATGTACTTTCTCTTTTACTTTACTATTTGATATAATATACTGTATTCTTGTAAGTCAATTTAAAATGCCACTGTCCATGTACAACCTTTCATATTCTGAGGTTTTTCCCTAAACCACATGCAAATGTATTAACCCACGTCAAGCCACAACTGGGCTAACAAAGTCTGATAATGCATAGAAAATTATCAGACTGTAAAAACAAATATGTAACAATGACTTTATGCTGACAGACAGATCTGTATAGCACAAAGGAAGGCTGTCTGTGTCTGTGTTTGTTTGAGGGATGAGAAGGGGGGGGGGGGCTGAAATGCTTTGTACTTTTGCTATTGTTTTTATCCCACCTCCCGGGAGAATGACAATCAAACCATCTGTAGCGCTTCCCTGCTCACATTACTCTCCCACCTGATGAATGCTTGCTCCGGGGACCATTTCTTTGACAGTGGACATGAGTCAACAAAGCTAAACAGGCTCATAAGAAGTCAGAACATGACACCACAATGAAAATGAGGTCAGGGGTCAGCTGTCAATTATTTCGTCTCGGACATATGCTTTTCACTTAAAGGTTTCGTGAGAAGCGATGGCATGGCTGTGCTGGGCATTAAAATGTAAATGAACAAACGTAGGATGCTCATGTTTGGATTTGAAAGGCAAAGTGGTTATAAACTTCACTATTATGAGAACATGTGTATGTATAGTTGACAGATTTCATGTTTCCCCTGAAGAAACTACTGTAAAATATAGCTTGTTTTTTTTTTTCAGAGCTGTATGCATTTTGTTGCAATACATACAAAGAAGGAAGGTTTAGAAAAAGATGGAGTGTAAGGGTTTTTTAGCCAAGTATGAAATGCAAATACAGCCTTTTGCATTAGGGAAATGTGTTCGCAGATTGGCTGACAGAAGGATTTTAGTCGTAATATCTACTCAAAAATGGAGGGTAATCTTTTCATGAAGCTCACCACAGCTAAAATATACAATTAGATTTACATACCGTTAATTATAACTGAAGCATAGAGTATGAATCTCAGGTTGACACGACCTGCACTTCCAGCTCCAGTTGCCTGAGATAGACGTCAGAGTGGAAAGTAAGAGTGTAAGAGCCAAGGTAGTGACCTCTGACCCTGGTCTGCAAGTTGAAGGGTCTCTCTTACATTTGACAGAAAGCTGCAGTTCTGTTTCCTGTGTACACAAGTCTTAACATGACACATATACCATGATGTTTAAGCTGAATAAAAGCCTTGTTCTTTTATTCAGAGAAAGCGGCTTTGGCTCTGGTCACACGATGTGGCTAATCTGGTGGGAAAACTCGATAAGTATGTTTCAGTCAGTGTACTGAACCATAAATGACACACTGCATTTACTTATGTAGAGAACTATCCTTTAGTATTCTGTGTTAATCCATTTTGACCTCTTTTTTTTTTTTTTTTTTTTTTTGGCAGGTTTTTATATAAGATTAACTTTACCTCTAACAATGTTATAATTATACATTTTGCACCAAATTTAACTTTTCCAGGTCCTGTATTAACCCGTAAAGACCCATTGTTACATTTGTGGCAGTTTTCAAACAAATTTTTCTCTATATTTAACCTTTCTTAATCGATTTATCACCATTTATTGTAATATTATCTCCTTTATTTTGCACCTTTGTAGTTGAAATAAGGTATTTTCCTGTATTTAATGTACTGATCATGTAGATGTTTATAAAAGCTCAGATTAAAGTTGAGGGTTATTACTTCAAAATGGAGAAAACTCAATAAAAAGTGACTTTTTCAACAAATCTATCATGAACTGAACATCAACCAAGTGTATCCATCCACTGTCATTGATCCAACTCCATGGGTTTTACTGGTGAATCAATGTTATAGAAGATGACAGTGTTTCCATGGTAACTACGGGGTCTCTGAATGTCCAAATGGGTCATATCTGATGACCATGAAAAGATGACAAACTGTATTTTAGACCAATTATTTACATGTATTGATAGGATTAGTGGATCAACAGGTATTAAAAGGTTTAAATCAGTGGATATTTTTGGTTGGCGGTGGATGTTTGGGCCTTTATGGGTTAAAAGGAAAGTATTGTTGAACAAAATACAAATATGTGAAAGCAGATGTCTGAGATTTACATCTCAGAGGTTGAAAAACTTGAAGATTTTAATAAAATAAACATTCTCACTCTGTTTTGTTATTTTTCTCCTGGGCAGCTGAGTACTGGAGAAGGTCACGATAAACTACGGCGGGTGGACTCAAACAGGAAGTCGAGGAGTTTCAGCAAACAGCCCAGCACTGGGGACTATTACAAGACCCTGGGCGACACAGCCGAGCCCACTGGGAGCAAAGAAATGGCACCTAATGAGGAGGTAAGTTACAAATCTGAACTGGTTATGACCCCCTAAAACATCACACACTATCAGACTTATATAAAACATTAAAGTGAAACAGTTATGCAATACCTTCAAAGTTCTGTTCTATTCTATTCTATTCTGTTCTATTCTATTCTATTCTATTCTGTTCTATTCTGTTCTGTTCTGTTCTGTTCTATTTACCTTTATTAGACGGAGGTTTGTGTAGAGGTAGGTCTTTACTCTATAATTCCCTCTGTTTAATAAGTAGAAATGATCAAGTTTCCTATGAAACATCTTGATCCAAACCTTTGTGAATTTACAAGAATTTTTTCACTGCTTTTTTCTACACATGCAACACTTCTCAAATTAAAAGCATGTAACCTGTTTCAGTGGATAGAGACAATTCATGGCTTATCAAAGCTAATATTGGTTAAACTTTGTCTTACTGTTGCACTCATATGTCAAATTATAGTTTCCAAAAAAATAAAACACACACCTGCAGTGACTGAAACTGGACAATAACAGTGAGAGAATAAAACAGCCTCATTATATTGTTGAATCTAGGCTTTGACAGTGTATCAAAATAATGTGATTAATAGAGGTTTTGCTTTCTGGAAATTGTGAAAAATGCCTGAATCACACAACTGACATTATCCCTCTGCAGACCTTTGTTATTCAACAAAAGAAATTTCCAATATTATAATTGGGAATGTATATGTTTCTAGTTATATTTGACATATAGTTGTAGTAAGGAAAGAGCATATCACCCATTTATGGTACAATATATATGACTTTGTGCTTAACTGACAACAACTGACAGATACCAGAGGTTTATTCATGTGATTTTGTACCTGACTGTATTTGAGGACTGGCTTTTGTTTGTTTTTATAGACCTTGAAACCATCTTTTATTATTATTCTATTGTGCTGGTAAAATATTTTTTGAATACAGTCGCGGAAAAAATTATTACACCACCCTTGTTTTCTTCAGTTTCTTGTTCATTTTAATGCCTGGTACAGCTAAAGATACATTTGTTTGGACAAATATAATGATAACAACAAAAATAGCTCATAAGAGTTTAATTTCAGAGCTAATATCTATCCATTTTCCATGGTTTTCTCGATAATAACCAAAATCATTTCAGTTCTTACGTCAATATCTATGGCATTGCACTGACAAAAACAGTGCTTTTAGGCATTCCAGGTTTTCTTTTCTGTCTGTTTCAGTCACATGATATGTTACGTCCCGGCCTAGGGGTTAACCAGGACGCACATAATATGCTCTTTTTGTCCCCTCCCAACTCCCTAGCACAACTGCCAGTCCAGAACTACAGTCCAAATATTTATTTTTTAAATATTTCAAAGAGGGTTAGGGGAGGGCTCAGCTAAAACAACAAATAAAGTCTTCTTCATAACCAGAGGTAAATTTACAACTTCAAAATAAATTCAAGAAATAAAATACAGTAAACTAACCTAAACTCCCTAAACGAAAAACAGGAGAAAAATGTAGTACTTGATTGCATAACCTTTGTTTTTAATAACTTTTGATGGTCTAATAATTTTTACCGCAACTGTATATTAAGAACCATATTTCCCTTTTGTTAATTTTGCTTAATTCTATATGTGGGAGCGTGATCAGAGTAATGTGTTTACTCTGTTCTGCATCAACACGAGCCCATACGTGGTGGTTAAGAGGGAAATGCTGTGCTAAGTTAAATAAACATTTAAGGTTTGTTATTTTTTCTCATAGCTGCATGAAATAATACTTCTCACACATTAGTTTTTCCCTTTCACAGTGTATTTGGTGCCAGGTATTAATGTGTGCTGTGTATGTTGTGGAAGATAACACTTTGTTTACTGTCATATAAAACCAGGAACATGGTGTAGGAAGATTAAGAGGAAGAGTCCACTTAAAGTAAACTGAAAAATGACCTGTGCATTATTTCTACATCATTACCCTAGTAATGTGGTGTAACCCAGGTAACTTCACAAGCAAAAGTAATTCAATTTATTTGTGTTGTAATGAAACATGTTCTATAGCACAGTTGGGGAACCTGCAAAACAATAGTATGAGTCATATCCTCAGAGTATACAGGAGTTATTTAAGTATTAAAATATTAGGTCATCATTTCCAGGAGGAGGTGAAGGTGAAGGTGAAGGATTATTGTCATAAAGTTTCCGTGCTGACTGTAATATTTGCCTTTGCATTATGCCATTCAGCGTGTTGCATAACAACATGTCCTGTATAGCTTTTGTTTGCCACCTGATGCAAACTGCCCCCTTATTTCCATCGCCTTTTGAGTCTCCACCCGGCTGTGTAAACTATTCAGGAACCTACAATGGAACAAACCCACAACAATCCCAAACAACAGCCTATATCAGAAGGTCACCAGGCTCCATGGAATACCACCGAATTACAATATTCATTCACATTTTACAACCATTACAAATGCAATAGGAAAAAGACAAACATCCAGGCACTCAGTTGGTTGGAAAAAACAGAAATTGTGAAAAAGCCTTTATTTCATGAGGGCCTGTAGATTAATTGATTGGGGCTAGAGTTAAAAACACACCAACGCATATCAGCATGCGCCTTCTCCAAATGCAGTTTGCCACTGTTGTCATATAACAGATCTCATTGAATTTGCACTTCCCAATATTAGATGAAAGCAGCATTAACATAAACATTTACAATATCTATTTTTATTACTTCTAGAAATATATATATATATATATATATATATATATATATATATATATATATATATATATATATATATATATATATGTATATATATATAATGTAAGGCTGTATATCATTTGATTTGTATTTGATGATTTGTAGTTTGATTTGCATTTTTATTGTTTTTGCTTCAGGTTATATTTTTTCAGTTATATAGTATTTTTAATTCTTTTTTCTCTTTTTTTTCTCCTGTGTTTTGTTTATTTCCGGGGAGGCATTCACATAAGCCTTTTTTGACTTCTAACCTCTCCTGCACAATGATGTTACTTGTTCGAATGTTGTTGTTTTTTAAATTTTCTCTTGTTGTTTTATGATGTGCAGGTAAATAAATAAATAAATAAATAAATAGCTTTTTTTTTACTGCAACACATTAGGTAGTTGTGTATAATATTATTTTACTGGGCTGTGCAGCTGACTTTAGTGGTTATCGGCTCAGTGTTGGTTTCATTTTGAAGTTTAGTCACAGATAATTGGTATAAATTTGATCAGAAAACACATTTAAAAGTGAGGTTAAGGCAACCTTTATCTTAATAATCCAATCATTTTTAATACCTGTTGTATTTAATATATTTGTAGCCTAAAATTCATGATACTCTCTTAGTTTTTTTCTTTTAATTTTTTATTGGGAAGCAGATGCAAATCAATATGTGTCTGACACTGTAAACAAGAAATTTAAAACTACACACTTACATGTGCCAAGACATTAATCAAGCTATAACTCACAAAAATAAATAATAATAGATGTACGTATAACCACATGTACACATGTATACACATACATAAGTGAATCATTGCAATTGACAGTCATACCTAAAACAATAAAAGAAAAATAACACAAAACACCTGCATATTTTATAGCCCCTGAACCCTAAACAACCCCATCCTACAGATAATTTTCTGAATTTCATGACATGCTGGATATTTCAAATAAATACATAAAAATACAAAATATAAAAATACAAAATAATAATAATAATAAAGAGTTAAATCATAGATTGAGCTACATCGAGTGCCTCCTTCCTAGCTTTGAGGTTTTTCTTTTTTATCATTTTCTTATCATTGGTTGTTTTCATTGTTGGTGTGGAATGTTGTAAAAGTACAGAATTCATTTTTTCTGTAGATGTAAATTACATGTTAGAGTTAAACTTGTTTATATTTGCCTCTCGAGGAAATTTCTTGTTGTCATGATTTGTGTTTCCCCAGAGTCTCTGTGGACCTGTTGACAGCCTCATAGCTGCACAGGCAAGAGAATGAACAGTCTGTTTAAATCGTATTAATATCCCTGGAGAGTTGTTCTTATCAGCACTTGGATATCAGGAGTGGGGGTGTGGGGGTGACACGGAGTATAATCCACATTGAGCCAATTAAGGCCTCAGTGGGGCCTCTCCTGGTCTCAGAGGCACCCTAGCAGCAGATGGATTGGCTGATCAACTGCAGCAACGGCACGTGCCACCTTGACCCATCTGGACCAACCCCCCCCCAAGTCCCAGGGGGGGCTTGAAAAGTAAAGGGGCCTGCAATGACGAGCACGCGTCTGAGGAATAAAAGGGGTGGGCGGGGAGGGGTTAAATGTCACGCTCCATTAACTGGCTTCCAGCAGAGCTATGGCACGCTTTCAGAGTGTGTCCGACGCGTGCACACAGTGGGCGTGGGGGGATAAAGGACTATCACTTGCAGTGACAGATGGCATCTTCCCAGTGTTTTCCCTCAAAGTTTCCCCCTGAGATTAGGCCATATTAGCGCTGTTATTAGCAGCAGGGTATTATGTCTTTATGAGTTGATTAAAGACGGCAGGAAGCAGAGGGCGGATACATTCAACAGGCCTGCAATGCATCTGTCACTGAGGACAGGCTCTGCAAGAATTTAATACACTCTCAGCCCATCAGGCACTTCAGCTGGCATGCCTGTGCATGGACCACATAATCCACGGTTTAGATTAGCTACAACAATGAATAATTATAGAAATGTTTCAAGTACTTCAAAAGTCCAAACTTATTTGTAGTATTTTATTTGTTATATTTGATTACCTGTATTTTTTATTTTATTTTTTTTCAAATTTTCCTTCTTACAAACCAAAGTACGCAATATAACTTCCACAGTTTTGTTATCATTCTGATTATTGAGACCAAATAGTATGTTTTTTTTTTTGTTTTTTTTTTTATAATATTGTATTACATTTTCATCTTTTGACTAATGCATAGCTACATAGCTAACAAAGTCTCATGCAGCAATATGGTTGCAATCTGTAATCTAGCTGAGATTTACAATAGTATTAGGGCTGAAATAATGATTTCATCTGCAAAATCTAAATCTAAATGCAGTTTTTCTGGCAAAAATCAAATGTGTCACAACATACCAGTATGAATGATGCACTGTGGTGTTACAGAGATACTTCAGTATCACATACATACATATTATATTCTCTAAAAGTTAGGGAACATGCTTGGATACAAAAAAAAAAAAATCACCATGTTTATATTTTTGACATTGAAAATTGAAAAAAAAAAAACAAATATATATATATACATATATATATATATATATATATATCATTCCCAGTAAAGGTTTTTATTCGCATCCCCAGTGCTTGTTGTATTGTTGTTGTGTAATGATGGAGGATTTTATGTGAACTGCAGGATATCTTGAATTCCCCCAAAGGAATGATTAAGGTATCTTCTATTCTATTCTATTCTATTCTATTCTATTCTATTCTATTCTATTCTAAGTCATTACTCATGTCTCAATATCTGTCAACATAATCACAGTACAATGCTGTTAAGTTTGACGCTGTTCTTTCCATCTGTGTTCAGGGCTCAGTGTTATTGGACGAGCATGCCGATAACCCCGCCCCCAGCTCTGAGAATGGCCCCACTGAGGAAACGATCCCGCCCCCACCTCCACCACCTCCGCCGCCTCTTCCTTCAAGCAACCCAACGCCAACACCCCCTCCGCCTCCTCCGTTGCCCCCGGAGACACCAACCCAGAATCACTCAGCCAGTAACACCTCCACCAACCAGCGACGCCCATCTTCCTCATCAGGAAGTGAGTGTCTCGAAGCTGACTTTCATTTATCTCTTCATCCATCACCTTTATGTCTCTTTCTCCTTTTTCTTCCTGCACTTTTAACTCGTCTTCTGTACTGAATTCTATTGCACATTGTTGCACATTTATCCCTGGAAAGCATAGCGCCTAGTATTAACGGGAACATTGTAATCTCGCTAGGTAAAGATGAGTTAAGTCTGACCCGAGCATCCTAAATAACTCATTATAAATTAACGATGCAGATGCATTACTCTGAGCTCTGGTTTAGTGTTCAGCCATTTCCTTAAGTGCCCTGATACCCTGGTTGCTGCTATGTGACAGTGAACCAGCCGTTCTAGTTTCAGGGAAATTTTAACTGTTGTGTAATGTTGGGCGCATGCAAACATCATTACACAACCAGATATATAGAAAAACTGAAAATGTAGTTTATATATATACCAACACTACACTTCCAGTGTTTGATATATTCATGCAAACCTCTAGAAAACCACTAGTTTTGTAGGTGTGTGTGAGTAAAATCATGTTTGTATAAGAACATTTATTTGCAGAAAATGACAGTTGGTCAAAATCACAAAAACCTGTTTTGTTCTCAAACTATCCAATTTTTTAATCAGCACAATAATAATAGCATTATAACAATAAAGTTCTGACAGAAGTGTTCAGAATTAAACATTTAGTGGATTATCCCAGATTTTCAAGCACTTCTTTCATGCATTATGCTCTCCAGTAGTCTTTAATTTTTTCCATTGGTGCATAATGCCACTCCTGAAGAAAAAAATGCAACTTTTGTTTCTACTTTGTTTATAGTCTATGACCATTAATCTGCCTTTTGATCACATTCCAGAGGTTTCAATAGGGTTCAGGTTTTGAACTTTGGAGCGGTCTGTTAATATTTTCCAGAGTTGCATGTATATACACATATCTATCATAAACACATAACATTTCATCAGATGGACAAAAAAGTAAAATCATAATTGTAAACTAAGAGAGGCCTGATTAATTACAAGGATCCCTTATTATCGTTACTAAAACATGTGAAATGCACTGAAGATTATCAGATATGTGGAGGTGTGACTATTATTAATGAGAAATGACGCAACAGTAAGAAAAAATGTCTGCATAATATCCAGGGGCTGGCCATGCAGCATCTGTCAAATGTTTCTTCTTTCACTTGCTCCATTTCTACCTGTTTCTCTTTTTATTTTCCCTGTTTTTTTTGTTTTTTTTTCGCCTGCCGTGGTCTGTCTTCACTTGCTGCTCTGTCAAGGTGGTGGTCTTTCTGCTTCTCAGGCAGAGGGAGGGGCACTAAGACAGATGAAGTGTAAGTACAAACAACTACACGGTCTTCTATATGAGCTCTTTCTGTCAAACGCCTTTTATTTTTACTTGTGGTAACAACAAAATTACCTTACAGGGTGGGGAAGCAAAATTTACAATATTTTGAGGCAGGGATTGAAAGACAGTGTATGACCAATTAGTTTATTGAAAATCATGAGAATTTATTTGCCACAAGAAAATTGACATAATAGAAAATGTTTTTATTCTATGTGTCCTCCTTCTTTCTCAATAACTGCCTTCACACGCTTCCTGAAACTTGCGCAAGTGTTCCTCAAATATTCGGGTGACAACTTCTCCCATTCTTCTTTAATAGTATCTTCCAGACTTTCTCGTAATAGTTTTGCTCATAGTCATTCTCTTCTTTACATTATAAACAGTCTTTATGGACACTCCAACTATTTTTGAAATCTCCTTTGGTGTGACGAGTGCATTCAGCAAATCACACACTCTTTGACGTTTGCTTTCCTGATTACTCATATGGGCAAAAGTTTCTGAAAAGGTATGGATAATAGTGTTAGGTATGATTATGACATCAATATATGTTTGGTTTCAAAACAATTGACGTAGTGCCTGCTGAGAAAAAACAACTAAATGTTCATTGTAAATTTTGCTTCCCCACCCTGTATATTGAAATGTTTTGTCACTTTTTATTGTGCAGATTTCCTGTGCTTATTTGTCAGACAGATGGAAAGGCTACATGTTGTAGGCTACATGTTTCTCCATCAGTCTGACAAATAAGAAAAGGAAATCTGTATAAGTTCTAGTAGAGAGTATGAACCTAATTGGACTTTTTATCATGGTCTGGTAAATATCAAGTGATTCAGGCTGCTTTTTCATCTGAAGGAAGCTTGAAAAGATGCTATTCTAAGTAATTTGTGGGTGCAAAGAACAACAAATTGTACACTCATTCCTTAAAGTGGAAAAAGTACTCATCGCATACTGTAAAATCTACCGGTCGATAAACTGTAGGATGTTATTTTTCAGTTCAAAATGTAACTGAAAGATAACTTAGCAAACTCTCTGATCTCTTATTCTAACTGTGAATTTTATCACAAGTAACAACATAATATCAACATACGTAACAGAAAATAAAGCACACTATAAATTTTGATGACGTGCTCGAAAATGGACCATGTGCACAGCTTGTGAAACAGCTCCTTATCTCAAATAAACTGGAGTTTTAAGGACAACATACATTTTAGCTTTGCAGAATCACTGACAAGCACCTCACTGGGCCATATACTGTATATGACAGTCCTTTTCTACCTTTAATACCGTGATAATTAAACTGTAACCTCTTAATTGCTCCATTTAGGAACCTCCATTTAGGCTCCTTTTCACAAGCAGTGTGTTTTATCTTTAAGCTTTGTTGACCATACATCCATTTTACGCTTCTATTCATGCTCTACATGTTACACAACAGCAGGATAGCAATAAAGCAATAAAGTAAAACAGCAGTAAATGTTCACTAATGACATGAATTGTACGGCAGCAGTAAACAGGCTGCGAGGTGGTCATAAAGTTAATTTGCATCCATACATCTGAGAGCTCCGGATGAATTTACAGCTCATGTGTTTAGTGAGACAACAAAACAGGTGGCAGCTGTAACGTGGATGGGAAGTTCCCGTTGTTTCCTGTTGATCAACGTAAAAGAGATTACACACATTATAATGTACAGGATGGGACACGTATCCTGAATTGCTTTGAAGGAGTCTAACAGATGCAGTAGCCAGACTGCTTTAAAATTTACAATAAGCAGCAGAAAACCCCTCTTTACGGTGGAACTCCCATCATGAAACTCCATTTATCAAATGTTCTCCACCTGTCACAGCTCCACCCTCCTTATTCTCACTCAGTCCACACCCACAGCCTAAACACAGTCACAGTGACAAGCGCACACAACCTCTTGAGTCATGTTGCACAAATTCAATCCAGTATTAAGTTATTTGTTCCTCACACATGTATTGTGGATAGTCCGAAACAGTGAAGACTTTTGAGGGAGAAAATGGGTGAAGGTAGGCTGTAATGGTTATATACTGTTAAAATTATTAACAAACTACCTTTTCACAGTGTAAGAGAACTAGTTTTTAAATATATCTTTTCTCCTGTTTAAGCACTAACTTATATAGTAAAGAATTCCATCTAAGGCTTTAACTATTGAGACTCCCTGATTAAGAAAGATTCAAGTTACATATTTCACTCATAAAATATTTCATGTAATTTAATTTCCTATAACATGACTTGTCATATACCGTCAAACTATATGCTTTATGAATATGCACTTAATGATGTGGTAAATTAAGCAATATTCACCATTAGAATCCCTCCATAACACTACAGTCGTGGAAATATTATGAAACCACCCTTGTTTTCTTCAATTTCTTGTTCATTTTAACACCTGGTACAACTAAAGGTACATTAGTTTGGACAAATATAATGATGACAACAAAAATTGCTCATAATAGTTTAATTTCAGAGCTGATATCTATCCATTTTCCATGTTTTCTTGATAATAACCAAAATCACTTCAGTTCTTACATCAATATCTATGGCATTGTACTGACAAAAACAGTGCTTCTGTGTTTTGTTTTCTGTCTGTTTTAGTCACATGATACACACAGGAGTTAGTACTTGATTGTATAACCATTGTTTTTGATGACTTTTAATGGTTTAATAATTTTTTTACGTGACTGTATGTGCAGTCATTTTTGGTTATACTGGGCAAAAATAAAAGCATAAAATAATAGGAAATGTTCATATGTGGAAAGCCAGAACCAGACAATGTTAGCTATTGTGCTCCGTAAAATAGTCATTAATTTAAGACTAGAAGAAGAAAGAACATCTGGTTTAAATACAACTGGGCTACTTTTATTGTATGTCATTTCCATTCAGACTTCTCATTGTTTACAGTCATGTCTCTTCTACCGCCACCATCCAGTACAAGCAAAATGCAATTAAGCTAAATGGTCTGAAATGTATTTTAACTGGTGTCCACTAATGGAGTAGATATTTTGCACAGTGTTATACTGAATCTAGGTAGGAGTAAGTGTGTTACACAGTTAAATTAAAATGTAAGGAGAATCTGTTGCATAAACCGAGGAAATCCATGTTTTTTGTGATGATAAAAGTATTGCATCCAAATCTAGCATTGTCTACCACCTGGTATGCTGTGAGACAAGACTGGTATTATAAAGTATTAGTAGTATTAGTATTATAAATAGGCTCTAACATCGCTATGCAGTGTTGGCATAAGGATTTTCAGTTTTTATTCCCTATTTTAAAATATCTACTACAGAAGAAACCATAGCTAATCAAATTTAATATGCAGGGATAGGTGATAAGTGTTTCTCAAAATGGGATTGCAGTACCATTTATGCCGTTAATGATGACAAATACAGAATTTATTTTGCATATTTACTCAATATGAATATACAGTCATGGAAAAAATTATTAAACCATCGAAAGTCATCAAAAACAATGGTTATGCAATCAAGTACTAACTCCTGTGTGTATCATGTGACTAAAACAGACAGAAAACAAAACATGGAATGCCTAAAAGCACTGTTTTTGTCAGTACAATGCCATAGCTATTGATGTAAGAACTAAAGTGATTCTGGTTATTATCAAGAAAACATGTAAAATGGATAGATATCAGCTCTTAAATTAAACTGTTATGAGCTATTTTTGTTGTTATCATTATATTTGTCCAAGCAAATGTACCTTTAGTTGTACCAGGAATTAAAATGAACAAGAAATTGAAGAAAACAAGGGTGGACTGTATCTAAAAGCCCATTACACAGAACAACTAAATACAGTAAAGTGTGGGTAGGATTCCATTTAGCTAGTAAAAGGTTATTTACACCGACATGTCAATTTTTATACTTAAGTATTCATGTATTAAAAAAGCTGAGTCTAAAATAACATATTTCACAGTGAATTTTCTCATTTCAGTAGCTGTTTTAACTAAATCAGCATTTAATTTCAGAGGTTACAGGGGTCTCTCTCTCTCTCTCTCTCTCTCTCTCTCTCTCTCTCTCTCTCTCTCTCTCTCTCTCTCTCTCTCTCTCTCTCTCTCTCTCCTCTCTCTCTCTCTCTCTCTCTCTCTCTCTCTCTCTCTCTCTCTCTCTCTCTCTCTCTCTCTCTCTCTCTCTCTTTTTAATGCATTGTGTTGTGAGGCTATAGGGGAAAGTAACTGAGCAGTGGGCATGTGAGTGCGTGTTTACGAGTGAACTATGTTTGCTGTACCCGGGGGATTGGTCTACTATGGACGACTAACAAGCCGGGGATTGAAAGGTGACAGCGTTAGTGTGTGTGTGTGTTAATTCGTGGGCCGGCTTGCCAATGGCTCGCTGTCACTTCCAGTTACGGGTGATTCCTTTAGATTTCCCCCAACTGTGATGATGGGTCTTTAATGGAAAGCCGGTCTCTCCTCCCCAATAGAGAGAGGGAGAGTGAGGGAGGGCGAGGAGGGGTGACGGTCCAGAGAGGCTTTGTGTTCGGCAGCTTCACTGGTGTTCGACTCTACACAGAACAGTTTTACGGTGTCACAAGAGGACTTTTTATTCCTCAGAGACTATATTCCTTTAGTAGAAAATGAATGATCGATGAGGGAATAAGGAACCATTGGAGGTTTACATCCATTAACCAGGTGAGGAGACGATTGGTTCTTGATTTATAGTAAACAGATGAAAGTTAAACTAATACACTGAAAAAGATTAGATGGACTTAATGCAACTATTACATGACTTGATAAAAGTGGCTGTATTTTTTAATTCCTCTGTATATTTTTGATTGTGCTTCATAAAATAACAGTGAAACATTGACATATGAGCTGAACTTAACACATTAGTAATACAAATATATCAGTATATTGCAGTCCTAATTTTCATTTATATCAAGTATTTAATGTGTCCTAGAAAACTGCACTGAATAAACTTCCTTTATTATAGCATTACCAATAGGGGTCATAGTTGACATCCAATTATTCATTATAAGCAGATTAGAGGGCATATGAGTTGTTGAATGTATACATTTTACTACAGATCTACTTGGAAAAATTTGACATGTCAGCATGAGCTTAGCTGAGCATAATCAGGTCAGTTGGCACGCAAAAAGAAGGTTGTGATCCCTCTCTCTCTCTGTGGGCTCATTGTAGTGAAATCATTTTCCGAACCTCCTGTCTGTCTCCTCTTGGCTTGTACCAACTGTTGATTCAACACATTTTACTTATATACTGGTGTAGCTGCACACTTGTGTAACTATATAAATATACGATAACATGACTTATCATATGCTTCTATATCTAATTTGAGTAGCTTTTTGTATAGTACAATTTCACCTTATTTCGTTTACTCCTTGCAATGCAATGCAAGTTGGATCTAATCCAAAAATCTAGTCTTATGTTTTATTTTCAGTGCTTTTGGAAGAAATTTAATGAATTCAAACAGGGGACTGATTTCACTTCTGGAGTTTCATTTTATACAATATGATATCCTCCTGAGACACAGCAATGCATTTATGTCCTCTGTAGATGACAACAGTTTCACAGCTGTACTGTGAAATGTGTCTGAAACAATCAAGGCATTTATTTAAAGTAAAAAAAGGGGGAAAAGGTACACTTTCCTGGTTTTCAGGAGGATATAATACAATATAAGAAATCATCAACCCTTTATTTTAAGGTATTAAACTATATATTAGGTATTATTAGCATATATATCACTTATATCTCAGTCTCTACCATATTTTACAGCAGTTTTTCTTCTCCTGCTTACTAATAGTAAGTATTCAAGTTATTTTATATGAATTACAATGTTAATCTACTTTGGGTCTTATGCAGTGGTGGCAGTAAGAAGCAAGAAATAGTGTCACTGAAGTACCTCATGAATTTCAATACTGGGCAGATTAGAAGTTTAGACTTATATTTTAGCACCATAATGGAGATTTTCCTCCATCAAAATGTGAAAAAACACTCACTAAGGTTCCAAAGTAAGCAAATCTAAGCAGACATGTATCAGAGGCATTTGCTCAATGAACCATATCGACCTCCCGTCACTGTCCAACAAGCTCCAGGTCTGTATTGTTACCTGCCTGATCAGATGAAATATTTAACACTGAAATGCCACCCAGCCTCTCTCTCTCCTTCCCTCCCTCTCTCTCTCTCTCTCTCTCTCCTTCCTCTTTCTGTGTGTCTCTCTCACTCTCTCCATTTCTCTCTACCTTAACTCTGTCTGTATTTCTGCCCGGTTTCACTTTTCTACACCATCCTTTTGTCTGCAGGCACAAAATCTTTCAACATGATGTCCCCCACTGGCGACAACTCGGAGCTGCTGGCAGAGATCAAAGCTGGGAAGAGCCTGAAGCCCACGCCTCACAGTAAAGGCTACACCACTGTGTATTCCAACAGCGGACCCACAGGCAATAATGTACGTCCAAGGCACTAGTCTAGTTTTATGAAGGGATTCATGACCTTTAGAAATACTCAAAATAATAGCATCTGACCTAATGAACTGTACAGTTATTTTAGCTAATAAAATCATCTTCATCATAAGGCCCTATTACACTAAATGATCTTATTCTCATATATTTATTCATATTCTGTCATATTTTAGTTGTTTTAATTCTTCTTCGTGCATTGCAATTAAATTGCATTCTTTTGTTTTTATCTCCACCGGTTCTTGTGTCCTTTCCCTTAAATTATATACTGATTTTTTTTTTTTTTCTTTATACTTTTTATGACCAATGTTTCTTGTCTCTCAGCGTTACAGTAAATGAGGCAAATCCCTCTAGATATTGGTAATATTGATTTAATATAGGTTGAATGAATAACAAATTACCACAATGACAATGATGTGAGATTGTAATTATCCAGTTTCAGAAAAAGTTCTGTGTGAAACATTGTATAGCATGAAATATTATATAACCTGAAGCATAACTGGAGTGAAAGAGAGACAAAATTTCTTATGATTAATTAAGTTAATTTGTCAAGACTATAGATTTCATATATTTAGACAATGGATGAACTGTGACCCATTGGATTGTGAGTCACTATGTTAGTGTTTCAGAGCAGGAAGTGACTATATTTGGACAAAATGGGGGAATTCGGAGCCATCACGCAAGGGGTCATGGGTGAGCAAATGCTAATTGCTAGTTTACAGACTTGGGAAAACAGGAAATTTATCAAGCACTATGTAATAAAGTCATTTTATGATCTTGTTAGTTGAATATATAGAAATCAAGGCCTCCTATTGACCTGAGATCTTCTTATGGGAATAATGATTTAAAAACATGTATCAGATCACTTATTAAAGGGTCCAAATAAAACAAATGAGTCTGAAATTACACCTGGAAAAAGGATTATCAACTTAGTATTTAATGACAGAAGTTTAATGTAAGTTTATGGGAGCCATTGTATTAATAAAACAATACCTTTAACAGTTTAACTCTATTGTTTCTGCGTTAATACCTCATGCTCTCCTGCCTATCTGTGTCTTTATTTTGTCTCCAGGGAAACACCTCGTCTCCACCAGAGACCCGCACTCCTACTCCACCAGCCAAGGCTCCATCCCCCCCACCATCCAACCCCACTTTCACCTCCCCACCGGCCACCCCGAGTCCGAGTCCCAGCCCGACAAGCTCTGCGCCACCCAAGACTATTTCAAACTCTGCAAGCTATGAGCATCTGCCCTCCAACTCTGTGGTCAATGGGAACGGCAGGGCCAACACAACGACACCAACACCAGCAGCAGCAGCAGACTCAGGCCGGAAGACGAGCCTCGATGTGGAGGCGTTAGTGCCCACCCACGACGAACAGGGAAAAGCGATCCCTGAGTGGAAGAGGCAGGTGATGGTGCGAAAGCTTCAGGTCAAAATGCAAGAAGAGGAGGACCATAAGCGCAAGGTAGGAATGTGGCAAGACTGTACAATAATACAACATTGTTTTGTCTTGTGTTAGCTATCCCATTTGTGGTCTGGGAGCTCAAATGCTCTGTAACCTTTGATGAACATGGTTTTCACTTTCCACACACAAAGGGGATATCTGCTGCTTGGTTTTGAGCATGAATTCTTGTGTTTTTAACTGTAAGCTATATGAATATATGTGTGCTATTCATGCATGACACAGATTTTGCCTTCTGTCTTATTTGTCACTTGTAAACTGATGATAAACCAAACAAATGCTAGTCAAGACCCCATAATCACCAGTTACTTTAGCATTTTATGCTGCCTATATATATAATATCCGAGGGAGAGCATTTGTGTTTACTTTGAGGGACCACAACTTTATAGTTAGTCAAGACTCACAACTTTTTATTTTTTGGCTTTAGAATAGATGAAACATCAGTTTGTGTCTTTAATACTGTACAAAGTGTGGGGAAATAGTGTGTAATTAGCAGAGACCATCAAAAGGACATTTTATCTGTAGCAGCAAAACTTGGTTCAGAGCATGAATGATAGTTTATATTATGTTTCTCAACTAGAAATGCTTCCGCGAGCTAAAAAAAACAAACAAAAAGAATTCTAATAATGTATATACTCTAGACTTTTGTTATGATATTGTTTTTAAAATCTCCTATCCGTTGACCTCTACCATAAGTAGGCATTTATTAGTACTTCCTAAAGCAGGAATCTGTTGTGACTTGTGAGATATTTGTGCTACCTCATTTAGGTTGTTTATTTAAGTGATCAATAATTTACTACAGTTAGGTCAAAATAAAGAATGAGAAAGATGGTTTTTAGCCTCAAATACAACAAACTAGACTCAACATGAAGTATGTTATTTTTCCCCCTTCGTTATATCATAAATTAATCCTTTTTACATTATTTCTTTGTTTCTTTAGCCATTTGTGCATGTTTCCTTTTCTAATTTGTAGTCTTGGAGTCTGTTAAAAACAACAGACCTTTTCTGAATTGCAGTGAACTGAATACTTGGCTACAATATCCATCACAGCAGTAACACACTCATCCAGTACATTCACAGTGTGGGCTGGTGTTTAGTGATGGAGTTTTGCATCTCCAAGTTGTTACATGCTGATTCAGTGGTGTGATGCCGGGCCCATTCACACTACACCTCAACCAATAATATCAAAAATACTATTAAGAACAATTACTACATTTGTATAGCACTTTACCCTCTAAGCCACAATATACTGCAGAAAATGTGTGCAGTGTTATTGGAATCCTTAATGCCATCTCCTACAGTTGTTCATATTTGACTGCAACTTTTAAAGATGAATTCCACACCAAGAGGAAACCTTTGTTGCACTGACCACTCTAGGTTGACAGTTTCTAACTGTGTTGCACTTCTAGCCATACCCAGTTTGGTTTCCAATGCCTGTTGGGCGTGGACTGAAGTGTGGTCTGTTGCACTGGTCACAGTAGCCAACAGTGATGTAATGTTGCACTACAGCATGGTGTTACATCATATTTGGTTTGCGAATAGAACATGAGTGAGATGAGGAATGAGATGGCAGCAAAAGCTGGTTCCCAGCCTTTGTGTAGATACCCTTTTAAAAACAACCCTAAACATAAAAACGGACTAAAATAGGACAGAAACACTGTAAATAGGGAGTGACCAGATTTAAAAGCTCAAGTGCCTAAACATACAAATGTAGACTTGTTGGAACCCTGTACCTGGTGATTAATATTCTGATCATCACTATTGGTAAGATAAATGCAAACTTTGCAATTCATTCACAAAGGACAAAGCTGTCTTTGTTCTCTGTGACTCAAAATTTAAGTAGGAAGTTTGATGCTTGTACTGAGGCAGTTCCATTGCACCACTAAATCCATGTAAGTCCCGTGTGTCAAGAAGGATTTGCACTAAGCGTGTTCACATCAGGAACTTCAAGCTGAAGGAAACCCTCCCTCCTTCCCTTTTTTCTTGTCTTCTGGTCTTCTTTGAACTCTGATTTAGTTTGCAACATGTGGGAACTACCAGCCTCAGGAATGGCACTACTCCCGTGTCCACAATGCCATTTTGGGCCCATTTGGGGAACTAATGACCGAGGATGACCTTAATCGTATCGAGAAGCAAATTGAGAACCTGCAGGTCATGCATAAGGTCTCAGAAGTGGAAAAGGAATTGGAAGCATTGGAACGAGAACTGCACCAGCTCTTGCCAGTTTCTGCTGCCCTGAACCAAGGGCACTTCTCAGTCAATCCAAAGCAAGTGCATGGCCAAGCTGATGATCTTCCAGCCTGGTGCAACAAGATTTCCACCCTACTCAAGAGTATGGCCATTCTTCTTGCCACCCTTGGGGGCAAAGAAATAGACATCTTGGATATTATATGTCCTGGATATTCTCAGCAAGAGGCAGGAAATGTGAGCACAGGTCAGCATGAGCCAGCAGGATCAGTTGGCACTGGGTATATTGGTCGGTCCTTGTCCTTCTCAACAAGAGAGGATGTGGAGAACGAAATTAGGCAGTGTGGAGTTTCGGTGAAAAACCTCAAAGCCAATTATGAAGTTCAAAGTCAGTCACAGACAGATGCCAGAACAAATAGAGTGTACAAACGCAAGAGGTCACTCCCAGTGGTGAGTGAATCTAGTTATCCACAGACTATTTCTGAGAAAGATGTGCCTTGTTCCTCTGCTGGTGTCCCTCCGTCCCACACCAATGGAGGTTTGCCTCCAGTGGAGGAATCGAACCTACCACTTGTTGAGGAGCCGGTAATTGTTGCATCCCATGCCCCTCAGACATATACAACGTCTGAGGTAATGGCTCCAAATAATCTTGAACAGTTCAATCAGGTTCTGTCCTCAGACCCAATTTTAAATAATGACCAACTAACTCGAACCTTGGAGGTACAAACAGATCTAAGCTACGTCCAGGAATGCATTGATATGAGAAAAGAGAGAATTGTTTTTCTGTTCCTTGAACACTGGCGAAAATACACAATCTCTGAATCATACCGGCCTAAATATAAGAGAGGGAATCATTTAGATGTGTGCTGGGAGGATTACAACCAATTCAGTGCACAGATTGGGGAGGAGGTGCAGAGTGAAGATGACAAACTACTACTTTTTATGAAGTCAAAGCAAGTAGTGGGGAATCTGATTGGCCACTGGAGGACAATCATGAGCCAAGTTCCCACTCGCCAGATTCGCAGGCTCAGTCGGGCCCAGATGATCTACTGGCCGGAGCATTTCTTACCACACATCAATGGGTCACCTGTGAGCTATGAAAGCCTGACCCTTGACCTCTTCATGCTCGGATACTTTCAGCTGTTGGAAATGACCATGTCCCGGAGCGAACGCAAATTTCGTCACCTCCTATGCTACGAGATGTTTGACCGTCTTGGTAGCCATAAGTGGGAGGTCATAAGGGAGTTTCACAAAGAAGTAATGGGGGAGATTGAAAAAGGTAAGAGAGACTGGGTGGATGGCTTTGAAGACATTAAGTTAAAGTATTTTGGAGATTCAGATGTTGGGGGAGGCGTGATGACTGCTTCTCTGCAGTCCACGACTCCTGACATACCCATAACGCAGGAGATGCTTCCTCCACCACCTTCACATCCTCCACCTCCTCCACCTAACCACCCTGCACCTCCGCCTCCAAATGTCCAGAATGGTCCACCTGAACCATCTTCACAATTGGATGTTTCCCCATCTTTGCAACCGGCTGCAGAGTCTGTGGATCAGAGAAAGGAGGCCAATGTAAATGCTGCTGAAGCTGTGGTTGCAAATGGAGGAAGTGCAGAGCAGGACAGTGTTCAGACCAAGACTGAGCCACATACTGATCCAGTATTAAAAGCTGAGGCACCGCAGGGCACAACAGAAAGCTCTAAACCAGATCCAGTGAAAGACGTTCCACCTGCTACTGTTAAAATCATTGAGGGACCTCATGTTGATAAACCTCCGCCCAATAATGAACCTAATGAAGACTCAATTAAAGTCATTTATGAGCTGAAAGAATTCAGTAATGAGGAGATAATCAGATACATTGACCGGAGTTTTGCCTTCTGGAAAGAAAAGGAGGCCGAGCTTTTTGATATTTAAAAACTTCTTGGACTGTAAACTCACTTTTGGACCAGTTCTACTGTCCAGACCAGAGATAAAATGCCAGAAGGGCAGGATCAGAGAAGCAAACTTTCTGAGCAGAGTATGCACAGGGAGAAGAAACTAATCTGGTGGTAGCTTTTTAGGCCATGTCACATAAGGGACTTAGCTCCAGTAAAGCATCCACTTAACTGTACTGACTGTGCTTTACCATTTGCATATTTCTAAGTGGATTAAAAGAAAGCCTCATGTCAAAAGACAAATTTACTGCAAACATTTTATTGTATACTGTGTCTAAGTGTACTGAGTCATGAGAATTTTCAATCAAGTAAACTTAAATGCCATGGTACATTACATGAGGACAAATTTTTCAAAGAAAAGTTATGCCATAAATCATGTAGTGTGTGGATTTTTTTGTGAAGACAAAGTTTTTAACTGACGGAACTGGTGAAACTCTGTTTACTTGATTTACAGCACAATAATCCATATCACATTTCATCTGCAGATAATATCTGGTTATTATTTACAGCTATTAAAACTAAAAAATGTTAAATAATAGTGGTTGAAATGAGATCTTGAGAGTCTTTGCCACAGTTTAAAGTTACAAAATACTTCACACACAGCTTTGTTTTGTAATCTGTGACCTCATAGTTATGCATATACAATGTGTGCCTTTCTGTAAAGACTAACAGGTATGGTAAATATATGTTCGCATCTTTTTCAGGTTCAAAATTAAAGAATGAATTGACTCATTCACCTGACAGCAATATCAATAAATTAAACAATTTTTCAAGTCTGTCCAAAACCTTTAGGTGTTCATATGACCACTAAAATACATCTATCATGCTATAATTATTCCTCCTGTTAAAACTGGCCATGAAAAGATTCCTTCAATTGAATAAATAGGTGTTGGGATCTGATCATAATCATCTAATCATACAAACACTCATACTGAAAATGTATCACAAAAGAACACTATTATTGGCCAGTATGAACAGAAGAAATAATTACACCAATCAAAACCTTTTTCTGTTATTATATATGGGAATCTGGCTTTTGTTTTTAAAATTTTTTAAAATCACAAACCAATTCTTTTAGCGTTTGCAATTGTTCCATTGTTGTGCTCCTTTATTATTTGGTTTTTAAAATGCTGTCAGAAATAAAGTTTGTTTAACTTTTGTGATTATAAGATTTCAGTAATTCTTGCTTTAAATATTCTTCATTCACAGGTTAATATAGTGTAACAATTTCTGAGCATGGTGAAAAATTTTTAAAAAAAAATCTCACTAATACACTGTTGCCCATAAAGTATTTTTACCTCTTCTTGTGAAATGATTGTGATAATGTGATTTATTGTTGATAGATAAAGTGTGACTGGGACTCAGTATATAATCATTACACTGGGTCAAAGGTGATTTCTGATATATATGTATAAATAGAAATAAAAAGAGCAATGTGTCTGAAAACAAGATGATATTAACTTTCTGGGCAACAGTGTATATGTACAGCTCAAACAACGAGGATGTTAAACATCACGCTACACTCATAGTGTCTCTTCTCCGGATCAAGATTACCTTTAAATAACCTTCTTAACGCCGCCCGCTGTCATGCTATCTGTGGCTTATCGAGCCAGAGCAAGGTTACAGTGATTCTTGATCAACTCAGTCTCTAAAAGGGAAAGCTGTCAGCGTATATATGTAGATTTGTATATAGTTATATTTTCTTATGAAGCACTAAATGGTATATCAGAAACTGTATGGTGTCCCTTGTTAGTGTGAGAGCTACAGTGTCTTTTGATAGAGAACTTTTACTCTTCTAAGCTTTTAATCTTCACAGTGGCAGGCGCTTGTATGCACAGTTTTAACTTTGCTCATGAGGCGACTAGTCAGTACAGTGCAGCATATACATTATATTTGTTATGTGAGCTTATATTTATACACTTTATACTTCAACTGAATGTATTTTAGACTGTTACATGATCATGGACCTCATCATGGTTTAAGGGTTAAAGGTCAACCCATTTTATTATCCCTGTAAGAGGTTGGAGTTTCTGTATTTTACTACCCATTCTACGATGGCCAAAAAAACAAAACCTCCTATCTGCAAATTTTTTAGAGTTTTGAGTTTTCACATTAAATGGACTGCACTTTGGGAGGCATAAATACCTAGTATGTACTGTTAACACATAATATAGAAAGAGAGTCTCAGAACAGTAGAATATGCTTGGATATCTTTAACAAAGACCATACTATAATAAAACTAAACGTTTTTTTTTTTGTTTCCAGAAAAAAGTGATTTTTTTCAGATAGGAGGTTTTGTATTCTGGCCATTGTATAGCACCTAGCATTAGCACAAGCATTAGCATTAGCATTTAGCGCTACAGTAGCAGTGAGCTACCATTGGTGTTCTCCAACAGTAGTCACTTCTCCATTGGACATCTGCGTAAAACTTCACCAATATTTACTATATGTCGAAAAAACAGAAGTGCGTAATGTCGATTTGTCCATTAAATTACAAATGCAATGATTTATTTATTATCGTAACGTGACATGAGAAGGCACTCCATAGATAGATAGATAGATAGATAGATAGATAGATAGGCTTTATTTCAGACACATGGGCCACATTAAAAAAAGCAAACAGATAAATACAAATACAATAAAAAAAATAAAAAAAAAACCTCTATACTTTCCAGAGGCAGTCATACCAGTGTTTCCAGAACAGAGATGTGTAACGTACAGCACTATATGCAAGATTGGTCAGTAATAAAATTACAGTATTTTCTGAATTATTCAGGCAACACATACATTTAAAAATCAGATTTCTCACAGCATGCAATGAATTTACATGATTATACATAAACAATTCACTGGCACTAGTCCTTCTGGGCTTTTTTAGTAAGAGTCTTAGAGCATCACTGTATGCCACTGTCAGTCTGTGGAAGATGGCCTTTTTATAGTTCACCCACAGATTGATTTAGTGATTTATTCCGAACATGCAATGAAATTTAACATGTATGCATGAGCAAAACATACATAATAATACAAATATCAAGAATCATAACAATCTTAGACAGATGAAAAGCACAATAGTTCCATTTACATGCCCGAAAAGGGGTGGGAAGAAGTGCAACTTATTTAATCCCACCCCCTCTCTCTACAATATTATTAATAATATATGTCCCTTTTCCCTTTACATTACTCCTCTATATTTATATATCTATTCACACACACACAAACACACACACACACACAGACACTCATTCATCCATATACACATATATACATTTATACATATACGCACATACAAATACACATATAATCTTTTACCAATGCCTTTCTTGGTTGTGCTGGTGAATAAATAAACAAATAATAACTAACTCAAGGAAGGAAATATATACATAAACAACAGTGAACATATGGTGACAATTAATAACCCTCACCCCTATATCTTGTGAAAAACATGTTCTTATAAGTGTTCACAGATGTGCTGTGTACAGAGGGGTGCAGTATGCTCTAAACAGTTTCACCTGAACAGAACAAGACCAGAATTTCCATCTTTACATTATGTATCACATGTAATTTTGTTTATGTACAACATGAAATCCTGCTCACCACTGGCACTGTGTTTGTAAAAGTTGTGTTTTAGAGTTATAGAAAAATCGACCAAACTTACCCAAATAGTTACATTTGTTTTAAATATGCTTTATAATACATTAAGCGTGCACTATCCTGTGTCTGTTAGTTCTCACTGACTTGAATGATGACTTTTGTTTTGCTGACATAGAATAACTTACAAGTCTAATGCCAGTTAAACAACACATTGTAATGACAGTGCTCTTGAGAAGACGTCATGTAATTGATGATACAAAGTCGTAACTATTTACAGCCTTTGCACATCCACGTTCTAATTTACTTTTCCATAATAAAATCTTTTCTTTCCTTCCTTTTTTTTTTTTTTTTGCACTATGTAATTCCCAGGGGAATCATTAAACATTTAGCATGAAGATAATCTTACCTGGATTTATGTTTGCCAAGACAAGTGAAATGTCTCAGTAAGAGGAATGCATAAGGGTAATCTATCTTGTCAGGTAAAGATGAGAAATCCAAGATGGCTGCCCTCTTTCTCTTCCCCTGCTCCACCTCCAGTTACAGCCTGTGAGAAGAGAAAAGGATCCAGTTACCGTATTTGTGTTCACTGTCCAACAGACCTCCTGTAAAACAGTGTCCTGTCCATGTGAAGGGCTTTATTGTATTTTAAAGGAAAAGTACAACAGTGGTTATTGTAAGTCGTATTTGCATATATCAGTTTACGCAGTCATATGTACGGATACATCGCTATGTCCCCGGTTAAAAGGGTCATCTGTCTGACATTTGTTCTCATGAAGTTGAGCTTGATATTTGTCTTCAATATTTAGAACTTAAACAGCTTTGGACGTTTCAACCCTGCACGTTCACGTTACACTGAAGGGTTGAAATATTCAAAGCTGTTGGAGTTTTCTTTGACTAAGTCGTTACCATAGTTACAATTTTAGATGAATGTTTAACACCTGTAACATTACAAGTAAAGTTAATCATGTTTGTGGAAGCCAGTTATCACAACTATATGCACCAGTTGAGTTATTTACTGCTAAAACACAGAATGCATGTATTTGTTTCTGTTTACTTGTTCATTTTTTGCACCTTGTTTTATGTTTTATGTCATTGTATTAATGTTTTAGGATGTCAACCTTTTACTTTAATGTATATTTAATGCACAAGAGTCAAATATTAGAACAGGACAAACAATAATTGATTGGATGTTACATGTACAAAATATCTTTTGGTCTTATTCTGAAAAAGACAATATTCCTACTACTCCTAATGTCATTATGGTTAATGAAAATGAAAATTTCACCAATATTTCTGTTTACATGCAGCCGTGCTTACGGGGAAAAATACCCCATGACAGAATAGATGTTTAGTGGTCACTGTAAAACATATCCTCCCTCTTCTCTTCCTTTAACAAATATTTACACATATCCAAATACCTGTTAATATTCAAGCCCTTGATGATGTTTGAAAGTAGGTGTGTTTCTCCTTCTCTATGTTAGCTGTACAAAGTGTGGGTTGATCTGTTTTATAACAGATTTGACTGTAGAAAGGCAACAGGCCTGTGTCACAAACTGCAGTTTAAACATTTGAGACACATACATATACATGTCCAGTGAATGTCCTTAAACCTGTATAATATTGACAAATGCTATGTTAATAAGGCTAAAGACCTTGAATGTGCTAGGGTTTAACTTAATTATCATTATAAGACGTTGGCAGAGCTGAAACAGAAAAGAGGTTTGCTTATCACTCTGGAGAAAAAAATGAAGAAAAGTCTTTTAAATAATACCAAACTGGAAGAAAACTCCAAGGCAGTCTCTTTAAACATTAAAATGCCTTTATTAACATGGCACGGTCATATCTAGACCTAAAAAACACTTCGGCTTCAAGCCTTCATCAAGAAGTCAAAGCGTGTTTTTTAGGTCTAGATATGACCATGCCATGTTAATAAAGGCATTTTAATGTTTAAAGGGAGTGCCTTAGAGTATTCTTCCAGTTTGGTATCTACTTTATGAATCCCTTTTTCCAAAGAGCACCTCGAACAAACTCTTTTTTGGTCTAAGAAGCATTCCTTCCCATGAATTTTTAAACTTTTGAATAATAGTTTAATAAAATTATCTTATCTTATCTTATCTTGTCTTGTCCTGTCTTTTAGATGATGTATGATTATCAAGAAACAAATAATTGATTTATGGTAATAAGCCTTTGAGCCATTTTATAAACTATGTAATATTTATTGTAAAAAGTCATTCTGAGACATAAAGAAAAGCCTGTGTGCTGTTCAGATATGCTGTATAAAATACAAAATATAGAATATTGTCAAATTCAGAATAATAGTGGAATATTAATGTGCATGTAAGTTCTTTACCTGATAATTGTGGGGGAAATGTCACCATAAAATGCATCAAATGACTTTTTAATTGACCCGTGACTTAACAGGACATTAATAATTTTTCTAACCATCTACACATATTGATCAGTTAGAGGTTATACTTGTAGAGACAGTGCATTTAATTCACTAGATTCTGAAATAGTAAGAAATTTAGGGGCTTTTTCATTTCTTGACCTCACCAACACTGATACAGTAGGACTAATAGGAGGAATAGTATTGCAGTTATACCACTTTTCTGACAGCTGTGGGTCCATATCTCTCTCAAACCCTCCCTCTACAGGCTGAAGAGGAGGCAGCACGACTGGCATCAATGCCGGCCTGGAGGAGAGACATGATGAAGAAGAAGATGGACGAAGAGAGGTGAGTAGCGAAGCTGTGTTGCTCCTCCACACATCTGATTTTTACCGTCTTTGGCCTCTTGTTTCCATTCTCTACGCATGTTCAACTTTTTAAATGTATTGATAATTTCATGTCTACTGATGTCTGTAGTACTTTTACACCTTTAATTATGTCCACTTTGATTTGTCTAACGGTGGTTTAGGAGTAAGTGTTACTGCTGTTCCAGATATTTACTCTTATCCCCTTATTCTTCTGTCCTCCTGATGTGACAGGGAACAAAAAAGGTAAGCAAAATAAATAGTTTTTTCACCTAGTATTGATCATTTAACATAAACTTTACTATTAACAAGTCTAGTTTCCAATATTTTAATAGTTGAGTAGTAACCTGAAAACTAATACAAACAACCGTGGGGTTAGGCAGAAGCCTAATTAGCAATAATATATTTACTAGTTGTTTCCAAATTTAAAAAAGTGAGAAATAAGGTATCAGTTCAGAACTAAAGCACCAAATAAAGGTAAGTATTTGTGAGAAAGCATCAATTCTCTGTTTGTTTAGTCATGGAATTCTCTTAAGGCAAACAACTTTATTTCTAAAGTGTAATAAAACCACAAATGTTGACCAAATGACTTTATTGAGAGATCAGAAACATGGCATTTGAACGAGAATGTAAGTAAAATAAAGATTATCTGAATTAAATCCCATCAAACATCACTTATTAATTAGCAATAAAAAACATAAGAGCTATGATGTGGTCAGACCAGTTTTAATGAGGCTTAAGAAAAAACATAAGTCTTTAAACAGTTTAAAAAATAAAAAAAAAACACAAATGAACCCTCCATAAAGGAAAGATAAAAGTGTTAAAAGATAATAGCAAAGATAATAGCATTACATAATAACTTCATATAAAACACTAAAAGCTTTATAATAACACACTGTGATTTCAGCATCAAACTCCATTCTTTTCATTTATATCTGTGTCCAATGGTGAAAACAACAGTGCTTCTAGATTTTATTACTTTGACTCTAAAAGTTGTTTCTCACTGGTTCTCATCCACCTGTAGTTGTCTGGTGAGCTGTTGTAGATTGTGTTAATTTAGTTAGTGGTGTGTTGAATTTGCTTGGGATTAGACTGTCAATGTAATCCAGACTTTATCAATCACTGATGCTCATCCAACTAAATGGGACCAACATAATCTGTGGAAAAGCCTTCAAAGTGGAGTGAAGGCACTGTTGATATACTTTAGAATAAAACAGTGCTGTGTAAGTACTGAATAGACTGTCTATGTGTTCAGATTAGACCAAGTAGATCACTGTAGATAGCTGAGCTGGATAATTGTCACATTAGAGGCCTTTTCATTTGAAAAAAAAAACCAAAACAAAACGGGAGGCTTTCTTCTAAATTCTTTTTTTTTGTTCTTTTCTCTCCTTTGTCTGTGGATAAATGTAGAAAAGCAGAGGAACAGGCCAAACAGGCCAAAGAGATGGAGGAGAAGACAGAGTTGGAGCGACTACGGACCCTGGGCTACGATGAGACCAAACTGGCCCCGTGGCAGCGGCAGATCATTCTGAAGAAAGGGGACATAGCCAAACAGTGAACTGGGTCTTTCCCCTTTCCTCTGCTCCACACCCCTCCCTAGGCCTTCACTAAACACCTTCCCCTCCTCCTCCATGACCCCCCACCTGCACTGGACAGTAGGGAGGAGCTCCCCTCCCGTAAACGCTGTCTCACTCCTTGAAGCAGAGGACTGCTGTCCACACAGGATGAAAAACACCACCACCTCCCTTTGAAAGTCTCATGGACACAAACTGTCATTTAGCGTTAACAAGTCCTGTAACATGCACTGATTGTATCTCCATAAGCGATTTCTGCATGTCTCCTGAACTAGATGATTCTCTTTTAGTATCAGATCTTTTTCTTTAGGGTGTTTTCAGACATATAGTTCTTTTTGCTCTGGTCCAAAACAGTTGACAGGTTTGCAAACTTTTCCGCCTTAGTTCACAATGAATCACTGGACAACCAAGTGAGAATGTTTCTCTGCTTATTGGTCAGATGTGGGGCAAGAAAGTAAACACAAGAAGAAAGTCTGATGTTCTACACATGGCTGTGTATTAAATCACATGCTTTTTCTTTTTACCTTGTGCTGCAGCTGGCCTTAAGTGTGTACTGCTGCATGCAGTATGCATACAAGTGGGACATATTTCATCATAATACTAAGCCTTGAACTTTGACCCTTTCTATCATACATCCGTAGCCTGTAGTGAAAAACGTGTAGTAAAAAGAAGAAGCATGGGGCAGATTGTAGTACAGCCTTCCAGCTTCAGCAGCTTAGATAGTGTGATGTATGTAGAGGATTGTGGGTAGGAAAAGAAGAAAAGGCTGCATATTTTTGGCATACTGCATTTGACATACTATGTATTTGGACATATATATATAAATTCCAGCATTCTGCATAGTTTTTAGTATGTGAATGGAAACATAATGTAACATTGTTCCCATTTCTATGTGAAAATCACTTTTTTAACTTCAAAGTACACCATGTAGTTGGGTGAGATCAAAACTTGATCTTGTTCTTATCACAAGCCACTCCTGAGATCATATGGGATCACACAAGACCTCTTCCTCTAAAAGAGTAAAGGGTAAAATATGTGTTCATGCAAACGAACCAACCACAGTCTGACAGAACAGGATAGTGTGAAAACACCCTAAGACTGTATTTTCAAGTCAATAAAAGCTATTTCACTGTAGATTCACTGTAGCAAACAGGTCTGTGATAGATGAACATGGGCACTTGTGAGCATGTTTGCCATTGCCTGTCTTTCATTTATGTGTTACCTTTATTAGCCACACTTACTATTATGTAATAATTTGTAAAGTAGCTCCACAGCAGTTCTCAAAAAAAAAAAAAAATTTAAAAAATTAAAAATAGTGGAAATACTCAACAACTTATTACACCCTGGAGCAGCTAATGCACTGTATGTTCTGTAGACAGTATCTCATCTTTACAGTTATAAATGTAGTCATAAGACTGTATGGAGCTCATAGAAGCACTTTCTTGTCTGTTTCCTTGTACTGCCACAGATGGAAATCATATAAGTAATCAAATCAATCCTAGATAGGTAAGCTGTCTTTTCGGATTTGGATTTGAAATATTAAAAGATTGCAAAGATTACATAGCTGTACAAATTGAATTTTATTCATTTTCACTGAAGAAAGCGGAAATATTTCTAATTATTTTTTTCCACATATGACCTAAATGTTAAGCTACTGTATGGTGATCATGAATGCTAAGTGTTGCATGCTTATGTTGCATAATGTGTATCATGTATGTTGTGACGTATGTGCACATTTTCATCTGGGCCGTGGATTTCAGAGAACACACAAATAGTGAAAACATTGCTTAGCATTGCATTAGGTGTCTGTTTTGTACAAAGCCTTTTTCAGTTGTTGCATCTGCACATTGAATACTGCAGAAGTAGATAAAAAACATCAGTTTGTTCTGTGTCCTGTTCCGGCCTTTGTCCCAGTAACCTGCAGGATAAATGTTTGATGAGGAGATCTGCTTACAGAATGCAGAGTACCCATTGTCTGCCAGAGAAAGGTGTAACATCAAAAATTTACTGCTCCTTATATAATACCCGCTGTGTTTTAGTAATCCGCAGCCACACGTATGTGTTCAGTAACAGAATCTGACATAATCTGATTATTTCACTGCTAAATTTACGAACGCTTTCCGGAAACCTGTTTGTTTTTCCACTTCCAGACTTTTGACTCTTCTTCAGTTTGTGTCTGTACAAGAAATTTTGACGAATCTGTGTCGAATGTATTAGTTAAAAGTGAGGATACACATTTAAATCCTAGCAGGTTATTCATATCTGCACTGCCATTTTCTCAAAAGCACATGCATAGGTATTCCCACGTCATATAAAATATTCTGTATGTTTACTATAATTGCGTTGGACCTACATTTTTTTATAAATGTAGTCTATCAAATGTACGCTTCACATGATCGTGAAGGACATGGTCCTGCTTCGAATCATTTGGAAATATTAAAATTTACGTTTATCGGATGCCATATGATGTTGAAATTTTAAGTGATGTTAACGTCATTGCCATTTGATTTTCTATATATAAATATATAACTCTGTACATAGTGACCCTCTGAGAATTTTCATTGTCTCCATATTGCATTATATTATGTCTCAGCCTTGCTTGAATAGAATGTTGACTAATTCATGTACAATATATTTTCAGACTGTTAAAAAATGAAGAAAATAAACCTTTAATCACCATATAGGTTTTAAGTGTGCTTGTGTTGTCATTATTGTCAAAAGAGTGATAATGAATGGTGACAAATTACAGACTGGAACAACATAATGCATCAGAGTTCTATGTAATTCCACACTATCTTCAACATGATCCCTTTAGTTGAGGTTTTTGTTCAGCATTGTGCAAACGGAGAAAACATACAGCTGGATTTGTTCCAACTGTTTTTTGTTTTTACTGCAGGGGTGTCAAACTCATTTTCTTTCAGGGGCCACATTCAGCCCAATTTAATCTCAAGTGGGCCAGATGAGTAAAATAATAGAAAAATGAAAACTCCAAATTGTTTTAGCGCAAAAAATAACATTCAATTATGCCAATATTTACATTTACAAACTATCCAAACAAAAAGGATGTGAATAACCTGAAAAAAAATGAAATTTGTAAAGAAATTTTATATATAGTTTTATGAATATTCTGCCTCAACTTATCATTTATTCATATGCATTACAGATCCAATTTTACAAAGGCATAAAACATTCAGTAACAGGCAGAATATTGTTAACACTGCACTTAATTTACTGCAGACATTTTAAGTTATTCACATTTTATTGTTAAAGGATAGTTTGTTAATGTAAACATTTTTATAATTTAATGTTTTTTGCACTAAATCAAAGAGAAAAAAATGGTGCTGTCATTATTTATGTATTATTATGATATTTTTTAGTTTGATGCCCTAACTTGCACTTTGCAAATTCATCCCACGGGCCAGATTGGAACCTTTGGCGGGCCGGGTTTGGCCCCCGGGCTGTATGTTTGACACCAGTGTTTTATAGCATTAAGAACAACCTGCATGATGCTTTTTTATTGCTACACATTTTTTTCCTACCTATGTAGAAAAATCACAGCTGGGTCTAGAAAACTACAGATTAACTCTTTTTGTCATTTCACAGTTTATAAAACAAATTTTAAAAATTCCAAATTATTGAATGTTTTCCTCCTTTTTGACAACTACTTTCACTGAGAAAGGTCTTTAGTTGTAAATTGATTAAGGTTAAACCAAATACTGAATACACCTTTCCGCAGCTCTGCTCCAAAAATTCATTGGTATGGAAGTAAATCTGTGTCATCAGATTTTGAACTATAAAAGACATTGCATTTGTAACTCGGAATTTTTTTTTTTTTTTTTGCACTGAAATTAAATACCTGAATTTTTTTTTTTGCACTGAAATTAAGTATCTGAATTTTTTTTTTGCACTGAAATTAACTATATGATTTTTTTTGCTCTGAAATTAAGTATCTGAATTTTTTTTTTGCACAGAAATGAAGTATCTGAATTTTTTTGCACTGAAATTAAGTATCTGAACTTTGTTTTGCGCTGAAATTAAGTATCTGAACTTTTTTTGGGCTGAAATAAAGTATCTGAACTTTTTTTGCACTGAAATTAAGTATCTGGATATTTTTGTGCTGAAATTAAGTGTCTGAGTTGTTTGTCTCTGAATTCAACTATGTTCATAAATTTAGAATTTAAAAAAATTCAGATGCAAAAACTTCAGATACTTAATTTTAGTGCAAAAATAAAAATAAAAAAAAATCAGTGCTAGAAACTCATTGGCTTTCATAATTCAAAATCTGATGACACAAATTTACTTCCATAAATTGGTGTAGACAAAACACATTTCAATAAAGAGAATGCAAATATTCAAATAGCCATCAAAGAGCTATTACAAAACATTAGAAACAAACAGCAGCTGATGTAGATCAGAACTAAATAGTTTTTTATTTAATTTTCTAAAGCTTCAGGGTCACTGTTCATTTTTTTTACGCAGTATTTAAAGAATCAGGGGGAAAAAAGCGTTTCAACATGGAAGATGTAATTATTTAAGTGGTCACCAGGGGGAGTTAAAGAGCTGTTGATTTCCAATCAGCTGTAGGAAATATTAGAAACAGCAACTGGGACAGATCAGAACTAGATTGAGTTTTTTTGTGAAAATATTGCAAAAAAAAAAAAAAAAAAAAAAAAATAAAAATGTAAACGGTTTATTTGTATAATTCTAGGAAAAATGAAAAAAATAATGTTTAATAATAAAATAGATTTCGGTCTGGATACTCAGTTTCACGTGGAAAAAAACACCTAATCCTAACTCTAGTCTGACCTCCAAACACAACCTTTCCTCCTCTTTCTTCTAAATCTGTGCGTTTCTCTCCAGGTGACTGAACTGAGGTTCACCTGTAGTGACGTAGGCACTCGCGAGCAAACAGAGGAGGAAGTGGGCGCGCGTCGGAGGAATAATATGTGTCAGAGTGGAAGGGAGGACGGACAGAAGCAGAGGACTGACAGACTGACTGACTAACAGACGGGCAGGACCGCAGCTCTGAGACCCACACGGACCCACACGGACTGCACAGTGGCTTCTCCAGGTGAGTCCTGCTCAGGTAACACTCCTCTGGGTTCGCAGAGTTCCGTGCCACCTCTGTGTTGTGAACCATGGGAATGTGAGGCGGACATTTTTTTTTTTTTTTTTTTCCTTTCTTTCTTTCCCACCCTAATCCTTCCAGGCTGAGAAGTTATCTGGGATTTCAAAGTAGAGAAAATAATGTAAAATATGCGCTTTTTATTCGTAAATGCAGCTTTTTATTGCAGTTTATGTTCATACTTTTTGCTCTGAATGTCATTTTGAGGCTGCAGCTGTAATGACATGTTTTTAAAAGACTCATTACAGTAACTTTATTCTAATAACTTTGTGACTTTTCTCATGGGGTTTATTTTTATTCTACTGTGGATTTTGTTGTATTTGTGTGGCGCACACTTTCACAGGAGCAGGTCTCTTGTCTGCTTTTGTGTAGGCAAGTGCAGTGTAGGAGTGAGATGTGAGTCACGGGTTGAGTCCCTTCATATGAGTTTGTGCTCTGAGTTGAGAATTAAATCACGGGTTAGGTTATGTTATGGTATTATCTTATCCGATGGAAAATGATCTGGGAGCCTCACTCTAGGCCACTGGAGGTATTTGAGGGTCATTCACACAGGACATGTTCATAGAAACTACTGCTGTCTGCACTTCTGTCCATTTAAGGTGCCTTTTGTGCAGCAGAGGAATGTAACTTGTACTCAGTTACAGACTATTACTTCATTTTATGCAACTTTTTTTCTCTGTATTTCAACTTTTTCTATATCTCTGAGGCAAATTTCGCAGTTTTAGTTATTTTGCAGATTAATATTTTCCCTCAGAGTCCAGTGAAAACCATCCAGATGTGATATGTTATTTATTTTTTCTTAATATTACACTGATGTAAAGCTGCAACAAATGGTAGTTAAATCACCTACTATTCTTGCAAATTATCAATTGGTTTGAGTTAAAATTCCCTCATTTCAGCTTGTTAAATCTGAATATATTTTTCTTTTTTTCAATAAAAGAACAAAAGTAGCTGAAGTTATTCCAGGAGAGCGCATATTGGCCAAAATTTGCTTAGAGGTTTTATTTATGTCTTCATGCATAAGAAATCAATATAAGTGAATCCCCAAAGGAACCTTGTGTTGGTAAGTGCAAGTTATGCAAATGTACAGGATTTCAGTTCTGTTGCAACATGTTGATGGTCATATGAACTATGTTTTCAGGTCAAAAATGTCCAATTTCATCACAATTAATGCTATATTTTCATGTCACAAATGGCCAAGTTATATTTTAACTGAATTTACCTGAAAAACAAATATTCTATTCTTTCAGATTCCCCAGTTTTTCTTACAAGATTACATACTACATATCACATGTTTTATTTTTACAGGTTGCAATATGGAGTATGGTGCTGATCCATCCTGCTTTTGTTACGCCAGTACATACATTAAGAATGTCACATGTCACTTTTTAAATCAACAGTTTTCTAATAATAAGCATTTTTATAAAGAAAAAACAATTCTATATTGTTATTTCCTCTTTAGTATGATGATAAACTATACAATAAATAATTATGACACTAGTTTTTGCACAGGGATCATTTGTGGAAACGGTGACATGGCTGCCGAGCATCAGTATGATGGGATCCATAACAACCATGTCACATCCGTCCACTGCCACATTTTGTGTTTTTGTGTCAGCTGTTATTGTTTTAGATCCACAATCCTAACATTTATGAATAAGAGGATAATTAGCAATAGTAAGTATATAAGTTTATTCCTAATTAAGTACTGGTACTGACCAGATCATCATGGGTAATGTCACGTCCGTCCACCAGCAAAAGTTTTCACATGCACGTGCTTTTGAAAATCCAATATTTCTGAAAATATAGCTTCCACTGTCATATCAGTAGTCTGTGCACAAATGTATTAGCATTATTTCCAGACAGTTCTATGCATTTCTTACAACTTTTTTTTTTTGACAAAATGGCCACTCATTTGACCCCCTAGTAAATTTTAGCCGATATATTAAAATTAAATACAATATAACAATATAAAATTGAATGCATGTACACTTTTGACATATTACTATGCCACAATGAAAACAAATATAAACATAAAATTCCAACCAATAGGACAAACAAATAAATAAAAATGTGAATATCACAATAACAGAAAATGTTTTATTAGACACTGATTCAAGTTACTTCTTGCCACTCACTGATGAAATAAGAGCTAAAGTGGTCTTTTTCTTTACAAATTCATCAAATGTTCTTTGTGATACACTGAATAATCAGTAATAATTTATCAAACCACATTGATAATATAGGAGCATGCTCATCAAACCAGATGTTTTTACTCCTCTATGACTGAATATCTTTGGATTTTGGACTAAACTAAATATTTTAAGACGTTTTGAAAAGATGATTAGCATTTTATCAACCAAACAAGTATCAAATAACCCAGAAAACGAGCTACACATGAATCTACAGTAACATTGTGTTCAGTTGTCTGATATGAGTCACTCTATTTATTAATTTATGGCATTTATTCTTTAAATACATTGTATTTTTTTGTATTTTATTATATTAAGTATATTATTTTATAGTTTTCAAAAGAGGCAAAGACTGTAAATTAGCTGAAGCAAGACGTCTTATATGCATCACATTTTCCTTTTGGTGGCAATGCTGTATGTATTGTCCCTGTTAAATCAACATTAAATAAATAAAATTAATACACAATAATCAGTAGTTGCACCCCCAAACTACAGGATTATGTGTTCCTTTAAGGGTTGGAAAAATTCTCCTTCTTAATCTAAATAAATGCTTTAAAACCCCTCGTGGATTAGCTGGAAATGCTTTGTCACAAAGCTGAAAACAGAACTGTTTTTCTGAGGTCATGAACTGTTGACTTTCTAGAGGAATGTAGTTCTCACAAACATCCCAACAGATGACCAATATTTTATAATCTAGTTAAATCATCTCATCCTTTAACTTCTACAAAATGCAGAAAACCCATCAGAGGACCGTGAAGTCTATTATAGGATACCTGTAAAGTATTTTTTCAGTTTATTTTCAGAGTAAAGTTGTTAAAATCATCTCATCCTTTAACTTCTACAGCAGGAATTATTCCGTTTGTCTGTCTGTAATCGTCATTTTTTCCTATCTTGACAGACTCCTCCGATGTTGTAGGTACTGAAGACCAGGCCGAGGTCACCGGCAGGAGCAGATCATGTCCCAAACCAAGTCACCAAGTCCCATGGGCGACCAGGCCTCTCTTATTTTAGAAAACTGCTTCACCACTGAACTCCATATATCTGAGCCAGGTGATGAGGGCTACCAGTTACCAAGCCGCCCCTCACCCCAAACCAAAACCCCCATGATTGAGGAGGAGGTGGCGGAGGAGGATGTAGTGGACAGGATTGTGCCTCAGCGGGTGGTTTTAAGCACCCAGAGCCCCGCGGCACTGAGGATGGGTACCCAGCAGCTGATCCCCAAGAATCTAGCCGTGTCCAGCCGGCCTAAAAATCGCCACCACACCACAGTGGTGACGTTCCCAGTGGGACTGGAACACTCCAGCAGTGGGACGCACAGCCGCCACTCAGCACAGGGGCCCGATGTGTCCTGGGAGGATTACGACAGCGATGGAGATGGGTTCGCTCTGAGGAGGAACCGCAGGAACAAGTCGTACAGAGCAGCTGTGACCAGTCTGGATATTGAAGCCATGTCTAAAGGAAGTGCACACACACTGAAGCCTGTTAGTGAGGGGAGGTCTGTCAGTCCTGGTCCAGCCCGAAGCCCGGGACGCAAGGTATGAGCTCCAAGGAGAATGAACAGTTTGTGCAGATGCAATCATATGAAAGTTTGGTAGTGAAATGTCTGAAAATCCATGCGTTTACATGACAACTTTTATTCCTGGTTTAATCTGATTAAAGGTTAGATTCTATTTCAGATGCCCATGTAAACACCTTATTCCAGTTGAAAAAGAAAAATTCAGATTAAATTTAAACCCGATTAAAGTCACTGGTTTAATCCCCTTTTAATTCCGGTCTAAATTATTCCTGGGACATGTAAACCCTTTATTCCGTTTGGACTTCCTTCCATTCTACACATGCTCGTTGTCTTCTCCTGTCGCGATGACGCACACATTCTGCGCTGGCGGAAGAATATGCATTGCAGTCTAGTCAACCCAAACCGTTCCAGTGGGCTATTCTGATGGGATCTACCAGCCTCTAAAACCCTGAAGGAAGAGTTCACCACTTGTTTTTTTTATTCATTCATTTGTCATGCACTAATGAGTTCGATAAGTGGGCAAATCAGTTTGCACTGCAGTGCACCGATTACCTTGTTCTCGCAGCCCTTCCATTAGCTTAGCTTAGCCTAGCTTAGCATAACTGCTTCATTCCTCTGGTCAGACGTAGCCAGGCTTTTAAAGGTGATTTGTAGTATTTTATGAGTGATTTTGTCGAAATTAAGTTCTCCCTAATCATTACTTTAGTCCGCTGGGGTCAATATGATCACAAATTGAGGCTCAAATCATGGTGATGTGACTTACTGCACTAATAAAATCTTGGGAAATAAAAACTAATGCAAAGCTAAAACGGTAAAGCAAAGCTAATTTAGCGCATGCATTCCTTCCAACAAAAAGATTTTCCAACTTCCGTCAACACAACAGTCCCAAGATTGTATGAGTGCAGTAAGTCGCGGATCTAAAGAAATAATTAGGGAGAATCGGACTTCAGAAAATCACTTATAAAAGACAACAAATCACCTCTAAAAAACTGGCTACGTGTGATCATGGAAATGCAGTGACTTTGCCAAGCTAAGCTAACAGAAGGGCTGCGAGAACAAGGCAATGTGAGCACTGCAGCGCAAACCCTTTTGCTCACTTACCTACCTCATTAATACCTCATGTAAACTTTTATTCGGATTTAACATTTCCATGTAAACAGAAGAGAAAATACTTTAGTTCCGAATTAATTTCTTCTGGAAAAATAAATTGGATTTAGAAACATCATGTAACCGTACCTAATGTCTAGAATGTGACTTTGAAAGGCCATAAAAGTGCTTGGATTTACTGCTTGGTTGAAGCCAGTAGATAAAGCATTAACAGCAAATTGTTTTGTACTGGAATCAAACCCTTTCTCAAGAAAAAACAGAAATCAGAGGATCCACCCATTTAACTGGATCTGCATCAAAACTGAATGTGTTCATCCTTGGTCCATTCCCTTCCATCAAGTTTCACTCCAAGTCTGTGCCGTAGTTTCTGAATCATCCGGCTCATAGACAAACAGACAAAATAAACAGATGCTGTTGCATTACAACCATGGGAGGGGCGATTAAATAAGACCACATATTGTGAAACCTATTTGATATTGTGCATAGTTTGTAACAACAAGCTATTAAAGGCAGACATATTAATTATCATAGACTGTACACATCCTGTAACATCGCTTATTTTTTAAAATCTTTTATTTAGAGCAAGTTATGTAATATATGTAAATAATACTCCATAGTATGTAAGAGGGAATTCAACATACAACAGAACACTACAGTCGTGGAAAAAACTATTAGACCACCCCTTGTTTTTTTCAATTTCTTGTTCATTTTAATGCCTGGTACAAATAAAGGTACATTTGTTTGGACAAATATAATGATAACAACAAAAATAGCTCATAAGAGTTTAATTTCAGAGCTGATGTCTATCCATTTTCTATGGTTTTCTAAATAATAACCAAAATCACTTCAGTTCTTACATCAATATCTATGGCATTGTACTGACAAAAACAGTGCTTTTAGGCATTCCATGTTTTCTTTTCAGTCTGTTTTAGTCACGATACACACAGGAGTTAGTACTTGATTGCATAACCATTGTTTTGGATGAGTTTTGATGGTCTAATAATTTTTTCTGCAACTGTACATGTATTAAGTTTCCATTATAATATTATCATATATACACATTTACAGGAACAAATAAACACCTAAAATGATTATTAGACAGTATTAAGAAGAGAAAAAAACAGAAATGTATGCAGTACTGTGCAAAAGTCCAAGACCAACATTAGTTTTGTTGGTTTATTAAAGTTCTAATGACCACACATATGCATTTGTCAGTTCCTGTGTATATGTGAGGTATATACAGCAGTAAAGACACAAGTTTCAGGGAAAAAACAGCTTCTATAAACCACAGTGGTCATATTTAGTGTGACCTTCCTTTGCACTGAACATGACTTTAACCCTTCTGTTCAGACAATATGAGATTTATTGCTTTTATTTTCTGAGGTTTTACACCTGGTTTCATTCAACACGTCAGATGTTTCTGATCGTTTCTGCTGCTTCTTCTAAATCATGCGGTCAGAGGTCACACTAAATACTCATTTTATCCCGTTTAGTTCAGTTTTTTTTTGTGTGTGTCTTTTAGGACGTGTGCATATTTCCTGTATTTTCTTGTTGTTTATGAAGAAAATAGGATGAAAAATAATTTACGCAAGCTCAATTTAACCTGGCAGAAACAAGAAAGGTAAAGGCAACTTAAGACTTTTGCACACAGTTTTGTTTGTCTCGTAGCCTCATCAGTCAAACATAATGTGTGTGTTAACGCCGGCTTGTGTTAACCTCGGCTAAATTCTCCTTTAGTCACAGGGATGATGATTTGTTTCCTCAACTGTTTCCTATTGTCCAGAGAAGTACCCCAGTGCAGGAATTCCCCTTTAGATTTATCCAGACTATAGTAAGAAACTGCAAAACTTAGAGGTTTAACGAAAGAAATGCTGAAGAAAGAATGACATGTAAGGATGGGTTGAGAAGATGCTTATGAGTTCGATAATGATAAACGTCTTTGTCGCCTCTGTAGCGAACTCTGGGGCGAAAGAGGAACCAGAGGCACCGAGGATCCTTCAAAGATGGTATGTTCACTCATGTGTCACTAAGTCTACTTCTCTAAACTTAGCCTTTGGCCTTCACACAACTGGAAAATAACAATGACTTTTAACTTGTAATTGTGTAGGAAGTATGTGTCACAGAATTTCACAGCAGTAAAAAAAAAAGGTCTAAGTAATTGATATGTGGATGGTGTAGTCACTCTGTCCTGAAGGCATCAGAGGATCAAGCAGGAAATCACTCACTCTGAATGCTGTCATTCTGCTGAATATCGAATATGTTGAAACTTTTGGCATCCTGTGCTGACAAACACAGCTACTTGTCCAGCATGAGATTAGCTTTTAAAGTCCTTTTCATTAGCATCATTATTATTATTGTGTGGGTGTGAGTCCTCATCTGCAGCCAGTAAGTGTAAAAGTGCCAAATGAAGGGTGTTAACAGGCAGCTTTCAGCTTTTTGGTCAGTGAGATGCATATATTATCAAGCAGTATTCTTCCATAGTTTCATAATGAAGTTTCATGTGCAGTTTACAGGCTGTGGAACTTAACTTTTGGTAATATTTATCAGTTCAGCAAAGAACAAGCTCAATGAATAAACCTACATTAAAACTAGTCAAATTAAGGTAAAAACTCTCACCTCCTACTCAAAGTGCCCATGTTATTATGATTGATTATTACCCCACCCCCGAAGGGGAGGCAAGGGGGATTGTTTTTGGTTAGGTTTGTTTCTTTGCTCGTTTCTTTGTTTGTTTGTTAACACTCTAGCAGCAAAACTATTGGTTGAATTCATACCAGTTGGGTTTATAGATTGACAGTGACCCAGAATAGATGTGGTTACATTGTGGGAAAAATAGGTCAAAGTCCAAATTTTTTATGAATTAAAAAAAAAACAAAACAAAAACAATTCTCCCATTTACTTATAATGGGCAAAATTTCAAACGTCTATAAAAACATCAATTTAGTTTCAATTTACTTCAAACTTGGCACATATATAGAGGCAGTTTATATGCTGATGTGCATAGACATGATGACATCAGCTGGATCGATGCCAAAATAAGGTACAATACTTGCGAGGGGCGGGGTTTGTTGTGCTGGGCACCAATTGTTTATTTTTTTAACACATGTGTAATTCATTTCTCTCTTGACAAATTAATGAAAAGAAGCAACACTTTTTTGGTAAGTCTAGGAGAAATGTTTTAGTTCAGTGCCGGATCATCATTTCTGTCTTACATAAAAGTACTTGTTCAAGTTTGGAGTATTTTTTTAGTTGTAGGCATTTCTCCAGACAGTCACTCTGTTGAATCAATGTTTACCTCATGTATATTTGCACACATCCTGTATTTACATTTTCATCCTTTTATTCTGCATTATATTTATATTTATATTTTACTGCATATTTGGGCTCACACTATTTGTATAAATGCAGTGTAAAGAGCCATTGCATTGCAGATAGATAACTTGTGTAGTAAATGCCTTTACTGAATACACAAACCTGGGGTGCACAAGTCTCCTTCTACTGTAGCTGCAGCTGCGACACACATAAAAAAAAAACAAACATCAATAATAACCTCATAAACTTGCAATATTATTTAGGAAAATAGCAACATTTTACTCACAAAAAATTCTGATTATTTGTGCACAAAATCCATCCTCCTTTTTTTCCTCAAAAAGAGTTCAACTACTCTGTTGTACAGACTATCCGTGCGGGTACCGGGGGTACCAGTCATAGTTAGTGGAGTGAAAGTGATGGACAAATCCTTTTCCTGGTTTTGACCGGCTTGCTAGCTTCGGAATTGTCCGACCTTTTGTTCAGGTTTTCTTGAAAAGTCCGTCTTCAAAATGGCTTTGACAACAAATCTGCGACCAAATCCATTTCCTCTCTTCCTTCAGCCATTGTGTTTTGACAAAACAGCTATTAAACCAACACAACTATATTTCTGTTCGTGCAGCTCACTACAGATGCAGTTTGCTAGTTTTGGCTAGTACGCTCTCTGACTATCCAATCAAAGGGTGTGAATATGCTGATGTTACCGTATGCCTGCTAGAAGGCCTTGGTGTCGCCAACTCAGAATCTGATTGGTTGAAGCAACAATTTCATCGACACTTATGCTTTGCCAGAGGGCCTGCAGAACTGACTGTGAAGGCCTCCAGGCAGATTTCTTTGACTTTGACCCTGCCTGGCAACAAATGATAGCTGAAATGTGACTGGTTAAATCCTTTAATGTGAAAGTACATTCCTAAGCACAACCAGGGGAAAAGCTATGAACAGAAGCAGACAGACCATTTGGAATTATTGAATAAGTGTTCATGGACAAAATATAATTAACATCAGTCTGAGATTCAGATATTTTTTTAGGCCGGCAGAGAAGGCCTTACAGGCCCTGACAGCCCACCACTGTGCGGCTCTGAATTGTGATGTTTGTTAATGCAATCATCAGCTACACCGCGGCTCTACCAGGACGTCAGGGAGCGGGGGTTACACTCCACCAACCAGGATGAGCTGCTGGATGACTTCGTGGTGGTGGAGGCTCCTGTTGAGGATCAGGGCATCGTAGTGCAGAGCTACCGGCCGGTGCAGCTCACCTGGAGTCAGCTGCCACAGGTAAACGCTTTTAACCACACTGGCATGCACTACATGATGTATTTCAGCTGTGAGAACTGAAGTTAACTCACACCAGTAAAGTCTGAATAAACGCAGTAAAGACATACATTTTAGTCTTTACTTGATTTCAGAGAAAACACTGACAGACTGCGTAGATTTTTTGATAATATGTCCCTTTTTATTTCTTTACTATAACTAAATTTTAAACCACTGTTTGGCACATTTGACACAAGCTAATTTATACATAACTGTTTCCCATCAGTCTTTTTGCTTTGGATTTTTTGGGTGACCCAGAAACTATGGCTTGATGACACACTCGAGCCAAACTTAGAACGACCCATTTGAAACCTAAATTTATGGACGTGGTGATTTTTTTTTAATCACTCACATTTGTCTGAGTGGTTAATAACACATTTTCTAGTTCTGTACGAAGTCATAACACAGATTTAGCAGCACTTTAATGAAAGTTAAATAGATATAAGGTCATTCATATCAATATATCTGACATTTTGCAATTCCACTCTGTTGTAAATATGTATATGGTCTGTATAATTTATTATTATTATTATTATTATTATTATTATTATTGTTTTATGCTGTTTTTTGCACTTTCTTTATGCATGCACACTTTTTCTTGCACTTTATTCTGTTGCTGCCTGGAACGTTGGATTTCCCCATTGTGGGATCAATAAGTCTAATCTAATCTAATTTAACTGATAGCAGTAACTTACTAATACTAAAAGTGATATATCTGTGTTTTATAGAGTTGTTATGTTTGTACATCAGCCACAAGGAGGAGTTATAGTGGTTCACAGATGCATTAATTAACCCTTACATATACTTTCAGCCAAATTTGTATGATGAATGATGAATGGTACACATGTGAATGATTTTTTTATATGGATGGAGTTATGAAAATGCATCTTATACTGCTCTTTGTATGTTTTAGTTTTTATCAATGTCTGCTTTTTTAGTGATGACATCAGCCTGCCCAGGAACTACAGGTGGAAAAAAGCACTAGTGCTACAACCTGGTGCATTACATCTCTCCTGTTTAAGGTTAATGTATATTGTGCATTGTCCCTGTCTAAATAAATAAATAAAATATGAAAAAAATAAATAATAACCCATTTATTTAATATTTATGTGTAATATCTTTCTGTGTCTACATCACAGACCCTACATTTTCTACACATCTGAACACAAGCAGCGCTGGTCTGACAGGCTGAGAACATTCACATTTTCTTTTGTCATTTTCATGTGATAATGTATGTGTCTGCGTTGGTATCTCTATAGGTGAAGGAGACGGGCATCCTGACAATGATCTCATCTCAGGAGAGAAAGAGACAAGAGGTAAGAATGTGTTTATATCTGTATGTACATCACACAGCAGCTGCAGCAGAGACGCCTACAGAAATGTCAAAAAGAAGAGTTACAGACAGGGAGTATATAGATTTATTGTTTTATTTCCTCTTCAGTGTTAAAGTACAGGTTGAAAACACTCTGTATTTTAAGCAGAGACTGATCTACGACAGAAATAACAGCTGCTTCACAGACCGTGTCTTGATCCTGAAATCTAAAACCCTCGAGCAGTTTTATTCTGTTTATTATCTGTTATTGCTACTGAGCTGCAGAGAGATGATGTATTTGCCTGTAGGTACAATAAAAACAGTTATCAGAATATTAATAGTGGTAATAAACTTTATATGTGTGGCACCTTACATACAAGTCATACATACATACAAGAAATGAAGCTGTAAATGCTTATAAAACAGAAATGACTTGACATATTGTAGAATGGATCCTAATCTAATTCAGTCAGATTTAACCCATAAAGACCCAAACAGCCACCGTCATTGACTGATCTAAACTGTTTAATACCTGTCCATCCATTAATCCTATCAATACATGTAAATAATTGGTGTAAAATACAGTTTGTCATCTTTTCATGGTCATCAGATATGACCCATTTGGACGTTCAGAGGCTCCGTAGTTACCATGGAAACACTGTCATTTTCTACAACATTGATTCACTTTTTGTTTTATGTTCAGTTATTGATATTTTTGTTGAAAAACTCAAATTTTCTTTAGTTTTCTCTGTTTCTGATATAATAACCCTCCATTTTAATCTGAGCTTGTATGAACATCTACATGATCAGTAAATTAAATATAGATAAATGCACGATTTACACTGAAAAAGTACAAAATAAGGAGGATAATATTATAATCAATGATGATAAATCCCTTTTAAGAAAGCTTAAATATGGAGGAAAAATTCATTTAGGAACTGACACAAAATTAGCAATGAGTCTTTATGGGTTAATTATAGATTCAGATGAACTTTTCTGATCTATAAGGGGAAATTTATAAAGTGCGTTTAAAAAAATGAGTTGGACAAAGTGCTGTGTGAAACTAATAAAATGCATAACATTAAAACTCAATAATATAAAATACTTAAATGTCATAAAACAACAAAATGACACATGATTCACAATGATTCACACTGTGTCAAAGCCCAAGGAAAACATGAAACATCAACATAATGAACTTAAAAATAAACATATAATGTCAAAATTAATGTAACACATTGAAAATAAAGTCAAGTTGATGTCAGAATTAAAATCTTATAGTCAGATTGATAAATAATTTAAAATACAGGTAACCTACAACAAATACAGGCTGAAACTAAGAGGTTTTGAAGTGTAGGAACTCACTGACAAATGTGAGAAGAAGAAATTCACGTTTTAAGCAGAAAATAACTCCTGGAAGATTACGAAGAGAACACGTGTGCAGTGTAATGGTATCCATGGGTGGATTTCTCCTTTGTCAGGGTTCTTTCCTTGCAGTCTGACAGCAGATGTTGTGTCAATACCGAAAGTCCACCCTGTGTGCTGAGCAGTCCCTGAATAACGCCACACCCAGCCAATGTAATCACACACACTCAGTCGGCCTCATACACAGGTGCTTGGCGGGTTCTTTTATAGGTTTAGTCGCCTCATGGGTCATATTTTAGGCGATTAAACAGTGAGTGTGAAGTCATACTTTGTTTTCATGTATATGCATAAGTTTTTTTTTTTTCCAATGATTCTTACTCTCTGTTTTATTTCTAAGGACTAAGTAAGATTAGTTTGTTTTGTTGCATATTCGAAATAAACTAAACCAAAAAAAAGTGTAGATATGGAGCTGTTTTTATTGGCTGCACTGATGTTTTAAAGTATGTAGGCAAAGATTTGGTCATAGTTTGAGGAATACGTGGAAAAAAGTCTACTGTAGCTCTTTAACCCTTAGGGATCTGAGCCTTTTTTGGCTGTTTTTGAGTACTTTTGATTTTGCCTTTCTATACTATATAAAGAAATGTTTATTATACCCATGTTTGGTATCTTTTTTTTTTTCAGCACAACTTCATCAATCTCTTCTGCCTATTATTTTTTCATTTTAACCTACTATATCAACACAAAAGGCCAAAAAACACACAAAAAATATAAAATCTGATTTGAAAAATTTATATGATTTATTGCATGAATAACACAGAGATGCTTAACGGACCTTTTCAAAGACTTTAAAAGTGAATATTGGTTCCAAATATTAGGTATACAGGGTGGGGAAGCAAAATTTACAATGAACATTTTGTTGTTTTTTCTCAGCAGGCACTACGTCAATTGTTTTGAAACCAAACATATGTTGATGTCATAATCATACCTAACACTATTATCCATACCTTTTCAGAAACTTTTGCCCATACGAGTAATCAGGAAAGCAAACGTCAAAGAGTGTGTGATTTGCTGAATGCACTCATCACACCAAAGGAGATTTCAAAAATAGTTGGAGTGTCCATAAAGACTGTTTATAATGTAAAGAAGAGAATGACTATGAGCAAAACTATTACGAGAAAGTCTGGAAGATACTATTAAAGAAGAATGGGAGAAGTTGTCACCTGAATATTTGAGGAACACTTGCGCAAGTTTCAGGAAGCGTGTGAAGGCAGTTATTGAGAAAGAAGGAGGACACATAGAATAAAAACATTTTCTATTATGTCAATTTTCTTGTGGCAAATAAATTCTCATGACTTTCAATAAACTAATTGGTCATACACTGTCTTTCAATCCCTGCCTCAAAATATTGTAAATTTTGCTTCCCCACCCTGTATAAAATGTAAATATTAGTAAATTAAAACTATACTCAAATATTTGACATAAAAGCATATTACATAGGCGTTTTCTCCAGTTTTCTCACCCCCCCATGTTTCCAATCTGAATCTTCAGAGTTTTTCAGGAAGTCCAAGCAAATGCACTTTGGTCTTTCCTGAGCGACTTTAACACCCAGGAAGTCAGGGATGAAGGTGTGGCGTCACCACTTGACAGCTCACCTTACAAACTGACCACAGACACTTTACTGAGCTCTGTCTGACAGTAAAAATACTTTAAAAACTATGTTCAATACAACCTTTAAGAGGATTACAGTGTTCCTATTGTTACGAATATATCAAAAGTCTTGTGTAATTTAAGTTATTAGAGGAGAGTGAGCACTACTAAGACCCAACGAAGTTTAACCCACGGTCCATGTCTATGTACTCTTTCAATGCATATGCCCTGATAGATAATGATGGACTTTTTCTGGACCCAAAACAAACATAACTGGAAGGTCATTTGTTTTTATTTGTGCTAAATTTCTATGCTGGTATATTTACATGTCCAATTCCAAAAGATATAATGTAAATACTGTCGAATGAGTTTATTCTAATTTGGTATAGGCGTATTTTGTTCATTGTTCTGGCTTGAAGTCTAAGGACAGGAGTGAGTATTTAAAACGTTATTATGTTAAGTTATTTGATGATGAGAATGGGGGTGGGATTAAATAAGTTTTTTCTTCTTCCCACTCCTTTTTGAGTGTAGATGAATGTTTTTTTGAATTTTGAATTTGCATGTATTCTCTAAATGCTTGGACTAGACAAATAAAATGAAAAAACTCAAAAGAGATGTAATTTAAAAAAAAAAACAAAAAACAACAAAACAGTGTTCAACTTCCAGCCACTGAAGAAGCTGTAACTCCCTGGAAGCCAATGACTACCTTTTAATTAGGGGCTGTGCAAATATACATACTTTCTGGCTTTGAGATTTCTACAATATAGTGACTATATTGGGACTGAGTAAATCTTTGGGCTCTGCATTGAACAACTGCAAATACAAAACAAAATACTTATTTCAATCTTAGTGTGGCTGATAGAAAATAAATGCAATAGACATGAATTAAGCAGGACGCCCCATCTATAGCGGTACTGATGACATTACTGTAACTGAATGAATTAGCTTCTTCATGACGGTTTTGGAAATTAAATTCATATATTTCAGTAACAGCCATCTTGATTTTAGCATTTTTTGAGTTTTAGTCTTATACCTCATGTTCTTTTTTGAGTTCTTAAATAAGCTGTTAAAACCTCTAAATAAATTACTGAGTAAAATACTGCTATTATGTGATAAAAGTGAAAATTATCAGCAACAACAAAGTAAAAAATAACTCAACTTCTGCTGTATTTTCTCGTTTTCTGTTTTTTTTAAAAATTCGTTTCATTCGTTGTCTGATGTTGAAAGTCTCTTATGGCATTAAGTTGAGTGTTAGTTTAATGCAAAACATGAGATTTTTTTTGTCAGTCTTGCCATAGAGGAGAGCACAGAGGTCAGTTTTTTCCACTAATGGACCAGAATGTATTACCGATACAAATTAGTGTGGGTTTTTTTTCTGATTTACTGTAACCACCTACACATAAAACCCACAGCTGAATGTAAATGAGTGAAATTAGAAGCTGTTTCTTTGAGCAGAATGTATTCCTCTGTCAGTACAGAAATTGGCCATTAAAAGCGAAAACAACACAAACAACTTGCATTACAGATGGAAAAAGTTAAATCAGCTTAATGAAATCCCGCTGTGTTGATTAGAGGCACTTGATACTGTTGAAATAAACTATAGGAGGAGGAATAAAATAAAAGCAATAGGATTTTGGTCAAATAAAGTTTACAAGGTGTCAGTTTTTTTCTTAAAATGATGCAGCTAAAATAGAAATATAATAGGGACTGACCATGTTTCAGGTGGAATGGATTTTTCATCATGCAATTGGGACAGGAGAAAAGCATGAATGGTAATAATAGGTAGGTATGCATAAAATTACACCGCTAATTTGAATTTTATTAATAAATAATATTAAATGTAACTGAAAATCAGTTTCGTTGCTGGAAGTAAAACAACATAGGAACAGGGCGGGACAGAGATTGATCTTTCAGGATTGGTTTGCAACAGGAGTATTTTTGTGAGAGTGGCACAGGAGTTAAAATTCACTCTTTGATTGATTGATTGATGTATTTATTTTGGATATGAATGTCACAACAGAAGAAAAATACATAAACAAAACATTTAAACATATGATATAAGACATATAATATGTATTCCAAAAGGAGTGAGAAGAAGCATAATGTATAAATTCCCACCCCTTCTCCTTAAATGATTACAAACAATAATAAACTTCCCAGTACATATCTATATATAATGTGCCTGATACTTATTAATTAATTTTGTTTCTGGTTTTATATTATTATGAATAAATACTGTCATTTTGTAAAATATATACTCTTGTGTCCTCATATTGTACTGTCTGGATCACCTTATTCCATTTATTCCTCTTTATAGGTTTTTACTGGGGAGACTCCATACATAGCCAGTGTCATATATTATATTAATTGTAAAATCCCATCCTTAGGCACTTGTTATTTTTGATATTTATAAATAACTCAACCTAACTTGACATTTTTCAGGCCATCTTTGAGATCATCACCTCAGAGCATTCGTACCTCCACAGTCTGGGTATCCTGGTGCGTCACTTCCAGAGCAGCGACGCTCTGAGGAGAACGATGACAGCCACAGAGCATCACCACCTATTCTCCAACATTTCTGTCATTCACCAAGTCAGCAAACGGTGAGCGACACACACATTCCTACAGTCTAATGCTACCATTCCCAGTGGGGGAGGGGGTATACACCCACATGCATATGTTAAGAAGGAAAAGCAACCAAATAGGATTAAAAGCTGACGTCATGCTGAACTGTAATAAAAGTACAATAACTAGTTGACCATTGTAAATGAGTGTAAGCCATTTTAATAACACATGCTGCAGCTGAGAGCACAGAAAGCAGAGAGAGGCTAAACAGCTATACAATAAATAATAAAAATGGTGAAAAAAAAATTGATTTTTAAAGACAAAAATACTAATGGAATGATAGACGCTTAAGGATTATCATAACTTTTACTTTCTAGTTCATATGAGCTGACTTTATCAGGATGGTTAAGAGGTCCTTGGGCTTATCCGACTGCCTTCTGAAGGTAAACAAGACAAGAAAGGCTGGGAACTAATGTGTATGAGAGGGTGAAGTAAACATAGTTATGAAGGAGAATCACCATCTGGTACAAAAAATAGATTAGTCAGATTGTTTTGTTTTGTTTTGTTCGTCTGCACATCTGCTGTGCACGTTTTGTGTTTTGTGCACTTTGTATCCTCGCTGAGACGTTTGGTTTCAGGCTCATTTAATGTTCGAAACAGAGTATTTGCCCTTAGCATGTCTTTACTATCCGGTCGGCTCCATCAACATGTTAAAACACGCTACTCAAACTGGTTCTGCTGCCTCTCCTGCTTCCAGAGGTATTCCCGGGCTTTAACATGATAACGTACTCAAGAGCAGATTATGTTGTTGACTAGTGAATTTTATATGAAAATAGCTAAACGAGAAATGCAGCTTCCCCCACACTTTGATCATCCTGTCGGGTGGTTTCAGGAGAAACTGGTGCAACACAAGAAGGCAGAATGCGTGTCGGAATACTTTAGAGTATACATTTGTGCTTTGGGGTTGGGCCGTTGTTTAAGTCTCACTTTACTGCTTTTTGTCAGAAAGGCTTTGTTAAAGGGAGGGGCAACAGGTTATCCATATCGCTCACATTCAACAGGACAATACTCGCTTTAGGTGTTATCTTTGTAGTTTTTGTGGATATCAGATACACAAAAGAAATGAATGTACAGTAAATGACTAATGCATACAGTTCATATAGTATCAGTAAATAACTTTATAAGAAGAACTTTATAATAAACTCCTGGAGGATTCTGTTGGGTTTCTGTAAATTGGCTTGAGCTTCTGGTTCCAGTCGGTTCTGTATGTAAAGTGTCCTGAGATGACTTTTGTTGGGATTTGGCGCTATATAAATCAAATTTGATAAGATTTGTTTTCCCAATAACCCCTTCAGTTCACATACGGGTCAAAACACGGTATTCAAAGTCTCTCTGACAGGACATTTTAGAGACAATTTGACAGATTAGCGTTGCTAAATGACCCACATTTTTACTTTTAAATTCATTTTTGCTTTAGTTGGACCATAAGGGATTATCCAAAACAAGGAGCTACTTTATATTGAAATAAATGTTGGAATTGCAATCAATTAAAGTTCGCTCTCTGATGGGACATTACTGTGTTTTGACCCATACAAACCCAGTGTATGTAACAAACTATTTAAAGATTCAAGAAGAGGAAATTTCACAATATATGATGCTGTAAATCATCACCTTAAAACACTTAGCAGTCCCTGTCTCTTCCTTTCTTGCATTTTAACTAATTTTAAATAAATTATTTGGTACAGCGTCTTAAAGAAGTCCATTTCATGGCACACATCCCCAATAACACCTTTGTAATAAAAAAAGGTGTGTGATTGTGAGATTGTTCTAAAGTGTGAGTCAGTTTTTAGAAAATACAGTCTTTTATTTCTAACATTTTCTTAATAAATTAGTCTTGACAGGGTGGTGGATTACTTGACAGTCACACAAAACCTTAACCTTTAAAGCTGCCAGTTACTTGTCAGTTGAATTTCACTTAATACCTGAAGAACGACTGTATTGAACATTGTCTTTGGCTCATATATAAGTGATAATTTATGCCAAATGCGCAAGTAAACAGCTAAAAACTATTCCTCCAGTTCATTGCTGACATCAATCGTATGTGTGTGGTAAGTGTTTGTATAGTTTTGATTGTTGCTCTGTGATGGTGAGTTAAAGACAGGTTATTGTCAGCACAGCTGCAACTGATTGGTTGATTATTTCACAGTCAATGTCAACTAATCAGTTTGATAACTGTTTATAGTTATTGTTATAATTAGTATTATTGTGTATTATTATGGTCTATGAAAAGGTGTTCATCTAAGATAGGGTTGGACCAAATGAAACTAAAAAGGTTAAAAGTTCAGAGGCGTGTTGGAGTTGAAACATGTTTGCATATCCATGAAATAAAGGATTTACATTTTCATAATTAGTGCCTCTGATGCCTTTGACTGTTACAGCCCCATTTTTTGATATTGCACATATTTGGGACACCTGCTCTAAATTATTTGGACATTAGTCATTCAGCCATTTTTAGATACAATCAGTTTTTGGTCTGTAAAAGAAAGAAAAATGTCAATATCTGTTTTACAAAGCTTAAAATGACATCCTCAAATGTTTTATTTGGTGAAAATCAACCAGAAACTAGTCAAATATAAGAAGATGGAATTAGAAGATGTGATTTTTTTTTCTTACAAATTATACAAACATTGAAGTTGTCAATAATTGTTGAAATATTGGTAATTTACTAGATGAGAAATTGTTTTATTAATAAATGGTTGAAGTTCTAAATGGATATACAACTAGAAGCACTCGGAGAGCGCAGACCTCCGCCAAGGCTGATCAGTGGCCCCCCCTGTGGGCCCCCCCCACGCCAAGGAGGTTATGTTTTTGCAAGGGTTTGTTTGTTTGTTTGTCTGTCTGTTTGTCTGTCCGTTAGTGTGTAACATAACTCAAAAAGTTATGGACAGATTTTGATGAAATTTTCAGGGTTTGTTGGAAATGGGCCCCCCCGTGGGCCCCCCCACCCCCGATCACCACCAAAATTTAATCATTTCTTCCTTATCCCATTTCCAACAAACCCTGAAAATTTCATCAAAATCTGTCCGTAACTTTTTGAGTTATGTTGCACACTAACGGACAGACAAACAAACAAACCCTGGCAAAAACATAACCTCCTTGGCGGAGGTAATCACAGAATCATTATTTCTTGCCTTTTGTGTGAACTTTATGGATAAAATTTATTGGAACACATCAAAACTTGCAGCTTGTAGGACTTCCCATCCTCAATTATCTGAAGTATTATGATAAAAATGTTCATGTCTACTAATATTGTAAAACATCTCCATTTACCAGAACAAATAAGCCACACAATACGACTGCAGAAAGAATTGGGTGAAGAACGCTGGGAAAAACACCACGTTTACATAACCTGTGAGACAAATTTGTAAACCATTACATGTAAAAATTGTTTTGTTTGTCCAAACAATGCAATTTTTGTAACCCCTTGACCTCATGATCTGTTTGTTCTGTTTTTTTGTTTTTCTATCTGTAAAAAAAAATATTAATAAATAGAATTTTTAAAAAAATGTTCATATCAGTTGTTGTCAACAGTTATCACAATAAAAGTCAAATCAATATTTAATTTAAGTTTAAGTGCTGAGTTTTCTTTCTGGGTGGGGTTGAAGAAACCAGATGGACTAATATTTCAGAAATCTAGAGGCAGAGCATTAAAAACAATTATAATGAGAAAAACAGTGCGCAAAATTAAGCAAATGCAATCTCTAGATGACAGTGGAAACAAAATTAACATGAAGTTTAAATAAAATGTTTACCACACTGAGACTCATCACCACATATATTATTTCCTCACATTTGTCCTTTTTGCTTTGTAGTCCGGTCCCTGTTGGTAATGAAACACCTGAATTTAATGCGTCCCAATATTGTTGTCCATGTAGTGTAATGTGTGTGCTAAACCAAGCACATTTTCAACTCTGATAGACAATAAAAACGTGTTCTGCTCTGAACTGTTGCATTAATCTATCCTGTGGGTCACATGTGTGTATCCCTCCTCTGCTCAGGTATAATCAGAATAAAAACACCATCCTCTCTTCCCTTCACTAACCTCCCCCTCTCTCTCTATTTTCAGGTTTTTTGAGGACCTGGAACGGCGTCACTATGACAACCCGGTTATCCGAGACATTAGCGATATTGTGCAAAATCACGCTTCCCACCACTTTGAACCGTACATTGTTTACTGCTCCAACGAGACCTTCCAGCAGAGGACGCTGCAGAAGCTGCTGTAAGACACCAAAAATGACTCATGATTTTAATCAGGAAAAAAGCTTCGAACGTCTCATCCCTTTTTTTGGCTTTTTAGGACCAGTAATGTTGCATTTAAGGAGGCGTTGAAGCAGATTGAGTCGAGCAGTGAATGTGGAGGCCTCCCCATGATCTCCTTCCTCATCCTCCCCATGCAGAGAGTCACCAGGCTTCCACTGCTGCTGGATGTCAGTTCAACACAATCGAATTATGTGCAATGTTTGTTTTCAGAGCTAAAGAACACACAAGACATATTTTTCCTGTCAAACAAGTTTAATTTCAGTAACTGGAAAAGGCACATTAGCTGCAAAATCATATTTACCAAGAGAACAATAAAGACTGCTTGAAGTGTAGTATATTGCACATCTGAATATATGCGCTTACACAAATAACATTAAGCGCTAACTCATTTACGAACTCCACATTAAATCTGATTAACTCTAGGGATGTACAGAAGGTTGTTTCGCTTCCTGCGGTAAATTAAATATTGTTTTTCCGCACAGACGATCTGCCAGAAAACTGCAGATAAAACAGCAGAGTACTTTGCTGCAGTCTGGGCTCTGCACGCCATGAGTAAGGTAGAGAATCCTCTGTTTTATAGTCCCGCTTTTGACACTTCAGAATGAACGTCTCGATTATCAGTGTCGTCATCCAAATGATTGTCTCAACAGCTGGTCACAAGCTGCAACGACGGAGCGAGGCGGATGGAGAGGACGGAGCAGATGTACACCATCCAGAAACAGATGGATTTTGGTAAAATTAAGGTAACAGACAGGCACATGGTTTAAGGGTTAGTTTGATGTGGAGTTGTATGAGGTACATGGACCCCAGTTTAGAGAAATAGGCAGGACACAGGAAGCAGAAAAAAAGGATCACTTTAAATGTGCATTATATTTACAATATTTTCATTATACTCAATTTTATTCATTTATTTTTAATTTAACCTTTATTTAACCAGGAAAAAAGATCCTATTGAGATTAAGAACTTCTTTTCCAAGGGAGTCCTGGCCAAGAGGCAGCATGAAATACAACATACAGTTACAACATACAATAATTTACAGGACAAGTCAAACTATGAAAAACAAGTGCAAGTCATTACAAGTTATTCTCTAGCACTTCGAGTTTGGATTTAAAAGCATTCAAGGACATCAGTTCAGTCAGTTTACACTCTTTTAGCAACATATTCCATGTGCAAGGAGCCGAGTAGACAAATGCCCTTTTACTCAGCTCAGTGCCACCAGACTACCAAAATAAAGCAGTAATTTTACCTCGAGTCATTCTGGACATATTGTTTTTTTTTAATAATCTTTTTATTAGGACACATTTTCAGTACACGCATCCTCTCAGCACAGGTACAAGCATATGTCCAATTTTCCAGTTTTCCAAAAAAAAAAAACAAACAAAAAAAAAACAACTAACAACAAATAAAAATTTGAACTAAAAAAAATAAATACATTTTTTTAAAAAAGGGAGAAAAGTAATGCCCCACACCCCACCCACACTGGTCCACATTCACTTAATTATGGGTGTTATAGCTAGTCTATTCTGCTATGGACATATTCTTTTTAATAGCTTCTAAAAAAGTGTTGTGGTGGTCCGCCCTTATAATAAGATAAGATAATAATAAGATGTTAGGACTAATAGAAGGCTTTGAGGCCTGGTATGTGTTAAAAAGTTACATTATCAAGACTGTGGAATGATGTTGTTACGCAAATGTTTACCGCTTTACCATGTCAGTAAGCTAGCCTTTAGTATCAATTCACCCATCATCCTTTGCTCCTGCAGCTCCACCACTTTGTCCAAGTAAAGTCACTTCTGTTTCCAATAAGTCAAGATGATAACAAGCAAAACATAAACTCCTGGCTTCAAAATGTCAGTCCAGAAACCAATGACAGCCATGGTAGTAGCTCTGTCAGATCCTTATATACAGTCTGTGGTTTAAATACCAGAGTGGCACAATGACACAAACAAACTAACCCACTGAGGCAGTGGTAGACCAGCGATCCTTCTGAGGTCAAATTAAGTAGCTAAAATATGTCATGCTGCTGTCTCCATCCACAGCAGAATATAGCTCAGTATCTATGTCAATACTCCTGACCGCATCCTACTGTGGGTAAAACACTGACTCTGGATAAGTACAACTAACTATTAAACAAACTGACTTTAAAAAACTGAACTGTTAAATTGTAAAGAACACAGTCTGTTTAAGCATCATTAAAGGTAAATGTATAGACCAGGGGCGTCAAACTCATTCTAGTTCAGGGCCACATGCAGCCCAATATGATCTCAAGTGATCCAAACCAGTACAATAATAGCATAATAAAGTAGAAATAATGTCAACTACAAACTTTTCTGTTTGTGTTAGTACAAAAAAGTAAAATTACATTATGATAATGTACACACCAGCTGAACAACCTGTAATAGTAGTTTGATTTTCATGTAATTTTACTTTTATTATGAATTATGATGATAATATTTTGTGGCTTAGACTCACTGGAGATCAAATTAAAGGGTGTCAAACTAAAATGACTACATCCTTGATTGTTAATATCTTCAGTGTCATTTTTGCATTTCACCAATTCATACCATGGGCCAGATTGGACTGTTTGGTGGGCCACCCCTGGTATAAACAATGCTGTTTATATTATAAGGACAAAAACCTTTTACTTACAAATTCAGACACAGCCCTAACAGAGAATTAACAGAGTGGACATGTAGAGTGATAACTGTTGTGTTCCCACAGCCGTTTCCACTGGTGTCGTCATCACGGTGGCTGAAAAAGCGTGGAGAGTTGGCAGTCTGCACGGAGGAGCTCAGCATCTGGAGGGCGTTCAGCACCAGGAGCTACTACCTGTTTTTGTTCAATGACGTACTGATCGTCACCAAGAAGAAGAGGTCAGTGGGCGCACTTGTTTAAGCAGTAACTGGTATTACGACACAGAGGAAACAGAGCAGGAAGCTGGTTTTAACAGCTATTTTCGATGTAATGTGGCTTCTTTAACCAGTTAAATCGCTTAGCACACAGTTTGCTACAGTTCCCTTCAAACCTTAAGAGAAATCTGGTGTCATGATTTACCATACCATACCTGTTATATAATCTACTGATAAAGAACATCAAACACATGAATGTCAAGTAACAAGTGAGTGTACTTTCCTCACCTCCTCATAACGAACTGGCACTATGAATTCATCCTGAACTAGAAAAGGTCCCCCTGATCACCACCAAAATTTAATCATTTGTTCCTTTTGCCAGTATCAACATTCCCTAAAAATGTCATCACCCCCCACCCCCAATCACCACCAAAATGTAATCATTTGTTCCTTGTGCCAGTGTCAGCATTTTCTGAAAATTTCATCAAAATCCTTCCATAGCTTTTTGAGTTATCTTGCTAACAGACAGACAGACAGACAAACAAAAATCTGCCTCCCCACCCCCTCCAAAATTTAATCCTTTGTTCCTTCTACCAGTAGCAACATTTCCTGAAAATTTCGTGAAAATCCGTCCATAACTTTTTGACTTATGTTGCTAACAGACAAACCCCGATGAAAACATAACCTCCGCCGTTCCTTGGCGGAGATAAAAATGCGACACATCCTCACACCTTAACAACAGAATGACCAACATCAGTCACTCCAAAAATAACAAAAATGCACAAAATTACCAAACACAAAAAACAGCTAATAGCATTAAAAAAAACAGCATAACAGAGGCATTTATGTTATATGTATCAAGTTTCTCACTATTAACCCAGTTTATATCAGGTTAAATTGTATTGAACTCCACATACCTGATGTCCAAAACATGAAAATGCACAAGTTTATCAGATCTCTGCTCTCTCCCAACATTTAGCACAATTCAGATTATTTTTACTGATTTATTTGAAAATCAATATGTAAAGTCACAGAGTCACAATTGCATTTTCAGGTCACAGAATGGAGGCTGACAAGAATAGTAAAAACAAAGAATGATCTTCTGTTTTGATTAGGAAAATGAACGCACTCTGCCAGTTGGCAATCCAACAAAATCTACCTTTGGGAAATGCCGAATGTTACTGGGCATCTGTTGGTTTGGTGCAGTGTTTATAAGACGAATTCATGAACATTTGGTCAGATTTCTGAGAACTTTATAGTTATTTCCAGATGATTCAACGCTCATGACACACAGAGAGAGAAGAGGAAAGCAGGGGGACACAGGAGGAGAGAGCATGGATATAGTGCGTGAATACTTGAGATTCTTCTAAATCTTGCATTCAGCATGTCAGCTCAACAGACTGCAGTTTTCTGTTTTGAGTTAGGGAGAAACCAAACAATGTGAGCTCAGAGTGAGGAGTTACCCACAAGACTGGAGTCATTTCCAAGCCTGTAAAGTAACACTGTGACCCAGTCATTGGTGAGCATATTTAGGAAATGTTATTAACCAGAAGTTAAGGAATGTGCTTTGAATGTATCTTCTATGTCATATAATGTCTCCTGTATGTGTGGATGTTTCTGACGCTGTAAACTGAAGTAGGAGGATGTTGTTTTGCTGTCCAGTGAGGAGAGCTTCGTGGTGATGGACTATGCCACTTTGGAGAATGTGGAGGTGGAGGTGGTGGAGGAAGCGGAGGGAAAGGCATCACCGCCGGCCAGAAGCAGCTCCAGTCATTTTCTGTCCTTCAGACTGTTGATGAGCAGGAACAGCGAAGGCAGATCAGAGCACATTTCTCTGGTGGCTGATTCCAGGTACTGATGCTCTTTATCACACGACTGTATGTGTGAAGAAGGCGACGGAATACACAGGTTTATCTTAAAGGTTCAGGGTGTGATATTTAATGGCATCTAGTAATGAAAACCCACCTCAACACTGGTTTCCAGACACTTCCAGTCCACTCAGAGCTACTGTAGAAACATGGTGGAATGGCCGTGTTCTCTCTTTAGATAAACGGCTCATTCAAAGGTAACAATTATATAATAGTTTCCTTTCAGCCTTATTCTACACTAATTATTGTTAGTTCATATTGTATTTCTGCACTTAGACCCAGCTAAATCCCCCTAATCTTAATAAAATCTGACATTCAAATGCAAAGATTATAGAGTCTTGGTAATCAACAGAATTAAGTTGATGATACACATTAAGAAGTTAGTGTCTGTTTTACACTTGTAGCAGCACAAATTTTTAACAAATACACTTATTCTATCACCTTATATATTTTGTATCTATACCAAAACTGAAGTCATGCCATGTAATCAATTAAACATTTGCATTGTATGTACGTTTTAGAGGAAGCTCGTGTGATTTTTAGTCCACATTTAGGTGTTTTTTTTAAGACATCTTTTATTCTTTTATCTAGAATGTTACAAAAAAAATTGGAAAAAAAGTGTAACTCAACCCATGCTTTTTTCTTTTTCTTCCCCTTCACTTTCTTTTTTATTTTATCATTACAGTTACCTAACTCCTACTGCTGCAAAGGAATGGGGTTTATAATGTGTCATCAGTGCCATTTACTCTGCCTTTTTTTCCTTCTCATCTTTGGAAATAATCAAGAGTGCATTTATGTGTGTCAGTCAGAGACCTTCTCTGATGCTTTGCGTCTGGCTCCCTCTACTGGCTGAGTTCTTGGTTGCAAACATGAAATATTGATATTATTGCAAACAGACTTCTGTACTGTCTCCATTTCCCAAAGGGTGGACCGGGCTCGTTGGATCGTGGCTCTGACAGAACATAAGCAGGAAGGTGTCTTCACATGTAAAGATGGTGAGTGACGCTGTTTTATTTGTAAGACTTTAACCTGTATTTTCAGAGTGTGGATCCTAAAAAAAGCCAGCCGGTGAAAAGTCAGGCCCCATTATCTTTCATGTGTGAATTAATTTGTCATGAAAGGGTTTAACACTTGAGTAATGCAACATGCCGTGCAGAAAACAGATGGTATGCATGTCTTTTCCAATTCAAATGAGTCTGTGACCATTTAAAATGCAAACTTGCATCCGCAGCTGCATTTTTTTTTTTTTACTTGTCTTGATAACTATGAAACCTCATGGCTTTGAAATGAAAACACAATAAGGTCATGGGTTTGCAGTATTGTTTAGATGTGAGTTATGCTTGGATTTCAAGTCAAAATACAATTAATGCCAAAAGCTTGAGGAAAAAAATCAACCCTCAAGTGTCAACACTTTCCTCCATGCAATTACACTGTACAGAAAACAGATGTGTTTAATCCCACAACTTTATTTCAGACCTGCCTTTAATATGTGCAGAGAAAAAGTCAAGCAAGGACGCATGTGAGAAAGACTGACTCGAAAGAAAGCAGCGACCCGGACTGACCTTGTTCGTAAAAATAAATGCTCTTTTTTGCCTCACAGTGGTGAGGGAAGTAAACACATCTTTAGTAGCAATACCACTGTGTAAAAATACTAGTATAACTGAAATGTCCTGCACTCAAAACCTACAGGTATGAACAATAAAATATGAACTACCAAAAATAGAGCAGAATGGATTGATTTTAAAATTATCTGTATTATGAATCATAATTATTCTGCCTTTTTCGACTGTTAAAGTGTCGTAATATACGTAAATAGACCATATGGTTTATTTTATACTAGCTATATGAATTTGAGTAACCCATGTTAAGTACAGCGCTAGAATAAAATGTACTTAGATTGTTGAGTGAGATCACTTATATGTGCCATTCCAGGAAACTACTGCATGTATTTTGTTTTACTATTCTCTATGATGGAGGTAAATGGACGTAACATCTATCATTTTAACAAAATATATATACCGTCTGTAATGTACATGGATGTTTTTTGTATAATAGACCATTAAGATGTACTTCACTGTATGACAGGAGTGTTAAACTCATTTTAGTTCAGGAGTCACATACAGCCCAATTTAATCTCAAGCAGGCCGGACTTGTAAAATAATAGCATAGTAACCTAGAACTAATTTTTTTTGTTTTAGTGGAAAAAACAAGTGCAAAAAAACTCAAAACAATATTATGCCTCAGTTCCTTATTTACACATGTGGATCTACAAAGGCACAAAACATTTAGTAAGAGGCAGAATATTGTTACAATTGTACTGATTTTATTTAAGAGACTTCAGGTCGTACATGGTTGTTTAGATTATTCGCATTTTTCTGAAAGGATACTTTGTCAATGTAAACATTTTTATGATGGAATTTGACTTTTTTCACACTAAAACAGAGAATTTTGGAGTTGTCATTATTCTATTATTTTACCGGTCAAATCCACAGGATATCAAATTGAGTTATATGTGGCCCCTGAACTAAAATGGTCCAAATTGGACCCTTTGGCAGGCCAGTTTTGGTCCTCAGGCCACATGTTTGACACTTTCACTGTATGAGATGCAGATAAGTGACTTGTTGGAATGTGTTTCAGGTCTTCCACAGTACGAGGCCACTAAAGCCTACATGCCAAAGGAGCCAGATGAGCTGGGACTACAACAGGCCGAACTAGTCATCGTTCTATGTAAAGAAGATGGTGAGGCTCGCTCTGTTTATTCATTTACTGTAATACATTATTAAACTTAGACTCCTACTCACAAACACTCCCCAGTGATTACAGGCGAACCAACACATTCTGTTCTTTCTAGCCTGGTGCTATGGGGAGAGGATGAGAGATGGAGAAAGAGGCTGGTTTCCTGCCAACTGTGCCACTGAGATCACCAACCCCACTGCCATGGAGAACAATGTGCAGCGTATGAAGAGGCTGCGCAAAGAGACTAATGTTTGAACAACTGAGAGGTTCGATCTGATGTACAGAGGCAAACAGTAGGAACAGCTGACAGATTGATGTCAAATGAGACTTTGGTGAATATGCTGAACATAGGACTCAATGAAATGTTTGCCAATAATTATGTCCATTAAATACCAGTATGTCAAATTACCTTATATTACTGTATTATACAATATTGTGGAGATTAGCAAGAGCCAAACTATATTAAGGACTGGTTTTATTTTTGTGTGGGTGTGGACATGTGTTTTTACTGACTTGTATTTAAAAAAAAATTAATCCAGTGCTTGTTTTAAGTGGATAAAACATGCCATCATTCATCTCATTGTGGAACTTGAATCTAGTGCTAAATGATGCATTGCTTGTTGCATCACATTGTAATAGTGTAACTCTTAATATTGTGTTACCAGGTTTATAAAGTGACCAAGTCATTTTGCTTCAGTGATTACTAAACCATTTAGTTAATGGGATTTTCTTTAACTATAAATCAGTCTGGCTGATTATACAACATATGTACTGGATCAAACCAAGTCATATTTGTCTAAGTTGGAATATTCAGAGTACAGAAATAAAAAGAATAAAGCAACTACTCTGGACAGTTTCCTGGTTCTGACTTTTATTTGAGCTTGCATTTTGTTAAAATGTTTGAATACATAAAAAGTTATTTAAAAATGTCAAACTGACCAGATATCAAATTTCATTTTCTTTAAAAACCATTTGGTGTAAAAACTTAGGACAGATTTAGAAAAACATTTGTTGTTTCCCCAAAACATTTTGTAACTGTCACATAAAAATAATGGAAAAGAAACAGGTCTGCATAGATTCTGCAGGCAATCAGTGTAATCTGGTCAAATGCATGGTGCAAGCTTGTGACGATCGTCAAGTCAAATCTTCTTATTGCTCAGATCTTGTTTGATGTTTCTTGTTGACAAAAAAACTGCAAGAGAAAGGACAGACAATCAGTCAAAAGTTCTTTTAAATGTTGCTTTCCAAATCCATTTAACACATTCACCATGACTGTCTAAGACCCAGACCATAAATAAAGGACAGAAGAATCCAAAGTCAAACTCTGCTCCTAAATGAAAACTGACAACAGCAACATAGTTCTCTGGTGCCAGTTCTCTTTATAAAACCCATAGCATTACATCATTGCTCATCCTCTAAAAGCCAATAAATTTTATATGTACTCATGTTAATATCTTCTGTCATGGAGGAGAAAGAATTTTCAAGACCTAAATTATACAGAACAATTCCACCAACAGAAGTCAGCCAGCACTCACCCGGACGATGGTAAAAGATGGTAGGTGCCGGTGGGCAGGTTGTTTCCTACTCAGCCCCACCCTGCTGGGCCTCGGGAGCGGACGTTTTCTCTGCAGATGGGTCACCTCCTGTCTTGGCCTCCTTGGTTTCTGGGCCGGGTTTGCCTCCAGACTGTGTGCGTCTGCGACGGTAGTTGAAGTTGCGGCGGTAGCGCCTTGGGCGGGGCTGCTGGTTCTGACCACCTTCGCCGCCCTGATTTTCCTTGTCCTCTTCACCATCCCGCACCGGTCGGGGACGGGGCGGACCCCTGGAGTCAACGGGCAGGAAGCAAACAGGTATGAGCTAAACAACCAATGTACAGTGAAGGTGCCACACGAAGCGTGATTAAAAATCAGATTGACCATGCAGTTTTTAAAGTGAAGAGGATAACAAAATAGGAGCAAAAATAAATAAGCCAAATTCGGATGCACAGCTGCAATCTGAGGTTAGGCTGCAATAAAAGGAGAGCTTCATAGGCCAAAATCTATGGCACTGATAGATGTCATGAGTAACATTCAGAATATTAACATATTTTGAATAATTTCCACATTGTGAACTTCAGAGTCTGGAAGTGAACAGAGCATTTCTCCTCTCCTGTTGTTGCAGCCTTGCATCATTGAAGCCAACATGCAAACCTTGGTCTGAACCTTGGTCGGAAGCCTCTGTAGTAGTTCTGCCTCACTGGTTTGTTGCCCTGGTCTGGACCTCCCTGGCTCTCGTCGCCTTCACCTCCCTGAAAGCGAACATCAATCACAAGATTGACATACTGCTTCTTCTAAAGCCAACAGACTGGCAATTAAGCTCTAGTACAAGTAAAATATTGTGCTGATAACAGTTTTGATGTTGAGGCTGATAAACAGCTTTTGGTACCTATTAGACGATTAGGGATCTATTTCAGGCAATGTGCAGAATTGGCGAGACCCCCGATACACCAAGATTTACTTTGTACAACCACGTGAATGTTTAAGTGGAGAGGGAAGAGATCATCAACATATCAGGGATCCCAGGTTTTGTCACGGAATGCCTGGGTGCCTGCTCCAGGATAGTAGCCCTGTGACAGCGTACCTCAGTCATCTCTCCGCGTGGTGCGTTGGTGTACGGGGGCCGGCGGCCATATCGTCTACGTACAAAATATGGCGGGTAGCGCCGTCTGCCAGGGTATGCGGGCCTGCGCTGCTGTGGCTGCGAGTCTCCCTCGGGGGCATTCTCTCCGCCCTCTCTGCTGCCTTTGTCACGACCTCCGTTGCCTGGTTCTCCCTCGCCATCGCTCTGGTAGTTCTCTGGATAGTCTCCGCCGCGTGGTGGGCCCCTCCTCCTGGGGTAGCGCCTGTAGCGGTTCCTGTCAGCAGCATACTTGCTTCCCTGGACTGCAATGCCTCCTGGACCAGTGACATTTGCCGCTTCAGCTCCCTGTGAACACATTAATATATTTTGTCAGTGAAGAAGTTTAGAAAATAATAATATAGACAAAGAGGCCATGATCATGAAACTTAAGTTGAGTCTCAGTTATACCAATATCTGTGATGAATGACTTAATTGTATTAATCCTGTTGATCTTATTCCACTGGTAGAGTATAATCCTAACAATAGTTTACATTACAAGTAGATCATCCAATGAGAAATAAACAAATAGTGGAACAGAAAGGCAAACATGCACAAGTAAGATTTAACACATATCTAAGCCTATTACAATGATATTACAAATTAAAAAGTAGCAAAAAGAGTTTAATACCCAAAGAAGGCACATGGGGGTGATGCCATTAAGATAAAAAATGGTGGCAAATGATTTGAAAATTAAGATTAAAATGATATTTCTGTTTCATCCAGAAGTTCTTGGGCAGGTTAACAGACAAGATTATGCAAAGTGACGCATAGCCAATTCAAATAATTGCAAGTGATTAATGATTGTTACAACTTTACATGTGACCTCTACATTTTAACAGCACACTAAAATCAGGACTATGACCACCATCATGCAACATTAAGTATCAACAAAAGCCTGACTTGCCTTCTCCCCCTCAACTACATCAAACTCCACAGTTTCTCCATCTCCAACGCTGCGAAGGTATTTCCTCGGGTTGTTCTTTTTTATGGCTGTCTGAAAATACCAAATCAAAATAGAGATTTTAGATTCTTCAACATTAAACAAAAATCTATATGCACAGCAGTTACTAAAAATCACCACACAGCCTACACCTTACCTGGTGTACAAATACGTCCTCTTTCGTATCATTCCTACACAAAGGAAGAAAATCATCCAGTTAACTGCTGGACTACAAAGTACAACAATGTGGAGAGACTGATACTAAACCAGTGAGTGGAGGGATTAATTAAGTGCTAAACCTAACAGCAGAACAGAGATGGACAGACAAATCGTCTGGCCAGCTTTGTAAGCAAATCACAGTCATAATAGGATTGGGAATGTTCCCTTCCCACTGATGATATCAGGGTCTTTTGCAAAGGGGGTGGGGGTAGTTGCACTTACCTATTGATAAAACCATATCCATTCCTGACGTTAAACCATTTGACTGTACCCAAGACTTTTGTTGCTGCAATGAGATAACACAAAAACTGCATTATGATCAAACTATACCTTTTTTTTTAAACATGGTCATGTTTAACTCAAATTCTAACTTTGAAAACGACAGACCTCAAGTAAGACCCCTTAACTAGACCACTAAGGAGTAAAATGACAGATGATGAAAAACTAAGTCCACAGATAATGTTGAAGTTAAATTTAACTTCCAACTGTCACTCTTTTTATAGATCCTGATGGTCAGTGGTGCCTTGGGCCAGCTGCACTAGCGGTGAGGAATGAATCAACAACTTTACGAGGCCGCAATTATACTCACTATGGTAGGGACCTAAAGGTGTGTGATTATTAACATTTTAATTCTTCTGTCTTAATCTGTTGTTTTAGTTAGATCATAATACAGTGTGTTCGATGTAAACACTTGACCCCAACTACTACAGACCCACTGCCCCATTTCACGATCAGTATTTGAGAGTTCACACGTGGTCAAGTCGCGCCCGGATACGCTAACAAGCAGTGAGCCCAGCTGGCTCATAGCATAGCTAAGTGGCTAACTCTCCCGCAACCATGTGGTTGGATTACATCCAACAAGCGGAAATTACAGTAGGTCACCAGGTAGTGTGTATTCTGATAACAATTGAAAGAAGCATTTAATAATATTGTCCCTGTTACGCATAAAGCGAGCAGGCAATTAATCCGCGAAATAATTCTTTTGAATTAGACGGCGGACATTTTGGGTGGCCCCTTCAGCCATGTAAATAGCTTACGTTAGCTTGCTAGGCTAATGTAGCATCATTAGCCAAGAAGCAGGCATGGTTGTTCGGGAGCTAGGCCATAATGACAGTTAGCCCCTAAAATCTCACAAAATACATCGACCGTTGACAGTTTTTTCTTCGAAATTTAAAAGCTGCCCACGATATGAACAGACACGGGTGGCAAATTGTAGGCGTATTTCGAGTGTCTATAAGAAAAAATTGCCGATAGTGGACCCAAGTCTTCGGCGTGAACAAAGGGAGGACCATCAGCTAACGTTAGCCCTCCGTCGACGGTTATATTCGTGGATGTTCACTGAAGCAACTTCGTGCTCTAACGGTCAGTTTGAATGGTTAATACTCAGGCCTTTCTGTCTTTACACAAACATTTATCAGGCGACTTAAACATAACCATAAAGCGGGGGAATTGTTAGGCACACTCGCCTTGGTTGCGACCAGAAACAACTTTAACGGTCGTGCATGTGACAGCGGACCGGCAACATGCCACTGTGAAGAGGCTGCGAGCTGTTGGGAGGCCGACGGAGCGGACAGATTACCAGCCAACGAACGACTGAGGACTGCACCGAGCTCATCAAATTTAACACCTTTGAGGGGAGAACTCTTCACTGCCTACATTAAACAATGATTAAATAGTTTGAACAGACGAAAATAAATGTAAAATTTAGCACAGAGACTGCAACCACCATTATTCATCCACCAACTGACATGTTTTATCTGTTGTTCGTTAACGTTAGATTATCATTCAGACTCTCGACAGCAAAGGAAAATACATTTAACGTTGATGGAATACATCATAATCTACACAAACGGCGTTGAAATATTTCAAGAAGCAATGTTATGACCATTTCTCCGGTTAACATTATAGACACACCGCTTTGGCGCATCGCTCCCACCGCGTCCCAAACCACGTTAGCCAGCTCGGCTAACTAGCTTATTCCTAGTAGTCTTACCGATGACCTTCTTATCCCCCGCGGAAGCTGCGGCTGCCGGGCTGGATGGGCTCTCCGCATCGGCAGCAGGCTGCGGTGGTTGTTGCGTCTCGGCCTCGCTGCTCATGGTTACTTCTAGTTGGTAATGGCTTCTGCCGGCGGCGGCTCTCTGCTGTGTTTCCCGGTGCTAGATGGTAACCTGGGCCGGCGGTGGTGGGGGCTACTGCCTTCGGGCTCTCTGCTTTCCTCTTTCCGCTCCCGTTGCCGATCGAACTGGGCAGAATACGAAACTGTGCCGGGGTATGTTCCTGGCCGGAGCACCGCCCACCTTGTACTCACATTGGCTAGATTCGGTAACTGAGAGGAAAACGCGTTGTAATTGGCTCGGGCAGCTGTCTTTTTGGAGCTAGGGACAAGTTAGATGAAGACGATTGGCTAGAGGAGGATGTACCTGTTCTGTGTATCCGCCCCCTGGTGATGTCAAAGCCAGACAAGCCAGACAGATAACTGTGCCAGTTGTACAACAGTCTGCCTGGTTGGTCCTGTCATTTTTGGACAGATTTTTAAAATGTTTTCACCGAGCCCTATAGTATGTAACACTTTATCAAATAGACGGATTTTTATAATTTATGGAAAAAGCCGGACAAGTTCACCTGTTCACAGGACAGTAACTCTAAATAGGCAAATATAGCGACACACTAATGTAGAAAATATGAAAACCTGAAATCAAAATACTTCTTTCAGCTGTCAATCAAGCCTTGAATTAAAATGTTTTATATGACAATATTTTTGACTGTCACTACTTTTACAATAATAAAACCCTATTAAATTCCACCAAGGATAATTGAAACAAAAAAATTGTTTAAAAAAAACAAAACATTGATATTTTCTTTAATGCACATGATCCAAATGTTGAAGTCTGTCACTTTTTTTCAGAAGTGGGCTGATGAACAGAATATGAAGTCACTTACTTTTTTGCAGCAAAAAACATAACTACTATTTTGGAATGTAACTTTCTAACCATGATGAATGCTAAACATTCTCTCAACTTAAAAACCAATGATAGTTAGTTGTAGATGAGATTCACTGTTTTCTCTCTGATGAGCATAACCTTCTGAAATTTTACATGTCCACAACAGCTTAAATTGTGGAATTGGTTGTTGTTTTAATAACACATCATTTACTTCTTTACTCAAATTACTGTGAGCAGAGTCTGGTTAAAAGGAACCATTATCACGAGTGAACTGAGAAACTCTACTTCCAGTAGTACAGAGCAGACAGACCCAGACTGAGAGCGAGACAGCCCCACCACAGCCCCCCCACCCATTGTCATGGTAATGCTCCACTGGCACTTTATGAGCACTGGCTGATGTGTGAAGCGTTCGCTGTAAATGGCCGAGCCCCGTTCTCACACACAAAGATGGGCTTTAGCATTGACCCCAGAAAGCCTCCCCATGAAGACCCCCCCCACCCCCTCCTGAAAAAAGAAAGAAAAAAAAACACTCTTCCTGCCTCCATAAGAACAGAGTCTCTATCTGAAAGGGCTCTTTTGTGCCAAGGGAGCGAGGACTAAGGCAGAAGGGGGAATGTGTGGATGGGGGAGGGGGTTTAGAGGGCTGGATTTGTATGGATGGCCGGGATAAGAGGAGGTAGCCATAAGTTCAGCAGAGGACTGCTTGGCACTGGAGCGTGCGCTCAGAGGACTCCCCTGCATCTCACTATAGATGCGATGAGGCTGAGATTCATGACTGTCCATCGGAACTTCAAAGTCCAACTGTGTCTCTGCACAAATCTTTAATCATACGTTCAATCTCTTCTGATTTCTTAGCTGTGCTCATGTACCCAGCTACCGAAGGCTTACCATCACACTGGGTACATAGTGTTCTTTTACTGTAGAAATATCAAAGCAAATCAGGAGGGAAAAATACAATGAACTGAGAGGACAAAACAGAATCTTACTCCATCAATTACATAATGTTCTTACCCAGTGAATAAATTGAAAGTTCTTAATTATTAACAATTATCCATAATTGGATCGGCAAAATACCAATTCAATGAATAGGAAGTGTGAATAAAACCCCACAGATGCTAATTTTCTTAATGGTCTTTTACTTAATAACCATTACGAATACAGTTATATAGTAATGTACGAATGCATAAAATCATAACGCAGTTATTTTTGACACATTGTAGTGGAAATGGACAATTTTGCATTCTTTTTTAAAAAACAAATTAAACTGGTAAATTTTGTACCAAAAAATATGTTCACATATGCCTGGACATAAGTCACTTCACTTTTATTGAAAAATTAGAGCTACTGCATATGGCCCTTGGCCATATTGCCATTTTATAATATTTGATAAACTGCTCAGCTCTGAAATAAATAAAACCATTTAATGTTATTTGTGGACAACTATTAATAGAACTGTTGTAAGCATGAGGTGAAATTCCAGATGCATACTTAAAATAGTATGTATACACATTGATTTTAAGTTGATGACATTAAAATGGTGACACTAAAAACGCAAGTATAAAAAACACACTCTCATGCAAAGGTTTACAAAAATGATAAAAGTATTTATTGATTTCCAATGATACCCACAGGGTTACTGTTTACCATTCATAACACCTTTAAGTACATGAACATAAGTGTACTTCTGTTAATTACTGTATGAAAACATAAACTCTGAATCATTTTAAAAACTCAGTGATAAAAAAGCCATCTCAGGACCTAAACTCTCCATAAACCAAACACAAACCCTGACATCTGCACCATTTATAAGTTTTCTTCTGCTCCCATTTTGTGAGTTTCATTGCAGTCAAAACATCAAGGCTGCAAACTCATCAGGAATAAAAATGGTGAAACAAATGTAAATTTTTGAAAACTTGAGTAAATTTACTTTCAATTTCCGCATCAAGATAAAGAAAAAAACTCACGTCGGAACTAATTAATTTTACTGCTCCAAGATTAATGTCATTTATTGTACTGAAATGCTTGACTTTGAACATCTCTGTATGTATGTGTTCTGAATTTTATATCTTTATTGAAGGCATTCTGTAGCCTGAAGATGAGTTTGCATCCCTGAAATTCAATTTAATGACTGTGTCAGGCCTTCATTACTTGTCATGAAGGCAGGTTTACATCTCTCCACACTGTGCGATGAGAATGGGCAGTTTGGGCTTGTTGTTGGGTCCTGTAGGAACATTCTGTTGGTAGGAACAAGAATAACATCAGAACCAAAATCTCAACTTTGTACAAAGTCATCTAATTACAGTCATTATTCATATCAAGGGTCTGGCTCAGGTCACAAAACACAAGAAAATGAGCAAAGATTCTAAACAATATGGTAGAGAGAAAAGCACTGTTTAATAAAACCATTCAACATTTCATGTGGTTTAATATGAAAGATATGTAAAGTAATTAGAGAACCTGTAATGAGTCAATATACTGCAATTGTGTCACATTTAGTTCACAGGCTTTAAGCACTGTTTTTGTTCTTCAGTGATAAAGTTTTTACCGTTTTAAATGCTTTATGGTCATTAAAATCTGGTCAATTTTCAGCAGTCTTAAGTTTTTCATTGTTTTAATTCTGCCAAAAAAAAAAAAAAGGGAAAGCACCTAGCATAAGCGGTGTTATCAAAGATAGGAGCTGGGGCATGTATATATGTATGTATATAGTAGTTTACCTTGTGGTTATTATTTATTAGTGTATTTGTGTGCAGCCATAATATTTATATAACCTATTAGGCCTATTCATGTAATTATGTCATAGATCATAACTCAGAAAGTGATTTTCCCCCCCCAATTCTTCTAGCTCTATTCCACCATAATGATGTGCTGCTGAAGTGGTTTGGAGAGCTTCAGTCCCAATGTGTGAAAATTAATTGAAAGAGAGGTTAAGTCTCAGCCTTTCTGCTGGTTTGTATTTTGGAAAGAAATGTGAAAAACCATCAATAGCAAGAGACAAATAATTTTCTTGTTCTGTTAAATAGGGTTATCAATTGGCCACTGAAAATAATAAATCAATCAAGAAAGTTGCAGTTTGTGGTAGAGCTGTTAAAGTAACATCTAGTTTTGTGTGAAATGATTCAGTGGACAGTATCGAAACACATCACCAACATCAAAATGGCCACTTTCTCTTCTGATCATACCTTTTTCTTTGAAAGTGATGTGACAAAGTATTAAAAGAAGTGAAAATTGCTACAGCCTGGTCATGTCGAAGCTGTAGAGTTACGATGATGGTCCTTTCAGCTGTGTAGTTTTTCTATTTATGTATTTTCATGGTCTGATAGTTGAACAGTTTTAACACAAACTGAGACTTGACTTGTAAAGTTATCTTTTAAACTGACAAACGTGTAAACGATAGCGTATTTCACACAGAATTAAAACATTTCTTTCACTATTGACTGTAATTTGTGAGAGACAGACAAAGTCTATGAGTATGTATGACAGCAGTCTAAAGTTAGTAGATAGGGTTTTTACCTTTATGGTTTGTATTTCATGTTTTGTGATACCATAGGATCATATTTAACATTGCAAAGTAGAACTGTGAATCTTCTTAATTGAAAGTGAGTTGATTGTTTTTATCTTCAGTATCACATAATATATTTGACAAAACACCGAGTTCTTTTTGACATGTCCAAGTCAAGATGTACAAGAAAATGTCCTTGTTCTTTAATAACATAACAGAAAGCTCCTGGCCCTGTCCTTTACAGCATTCATAATTAGATACATACTGTGAGATTTATAGAGATGCAGTAGTTTTCAATAAATAAATAAATAAATAAATAAAAAAGGAAAATACTGTGTTTATCATGCTATATAATGTGGGTGGTTACTGAGCTACAAAACCTGATTTAATGATATTTTGAAACAAGTGGTTCCAGGCACAACAAACCCCGCCCCTTGAATGTATTGTATCTTATTTTGGCGTGGATCCAGCTGATGTCATCATGTCTATGCATGTACTGATGTCAACATATCAATTGCCTCTATATATGTGCCAAGTTTGAAGTAAATTGAAACTAAATTGATGTTTTTAAAGACATTTGAAATTCCACCCATTATACTGTAAGCAAATGGGGAAAAAATATTTTAAAATTCATAAAAAATTTGAACTTTGACCTACTTTTCATAAAATGTAATGACATCTATTCTGGGCCACTGGCAATCTATAAACTCAATGTTGTATGAATTCAATACTTTGGCTGCTAGAGTGTTAAAGAAACAAACCAAACCAAAAACAATACCTCTTGCCTCCCCTTTGGGGGGCGGGGTAGTAACCTCTTAAGTCCTGGTATATATATGTTAAACTGTGTCACCACAATATCCTCTGCTCCAATTGTGTCTCCCCAGAATTTTGGGTTGCATGACACCCCTGGTATAAAAAATTATTATACACTTCACTTAAGTTTAAAAGGAATTTTTACCTCAATTTTTCTCATGATCAGCAAACCATCAACCACTTTTCCTGAAAGAGTTAAACATTAAAGTCATTAGTCTCAGACGCATCAGATGTTGAAGTTATAAATACAGTTCTATATGCATACTGTATATTCCAGCTCACGATGAAACTTGGTAAACTTACCAAAAACAACATGTTTTCCATCTAACCAGTCACATTTGGTGCAGGTAATGAAGAACTGACAGCCATTTGTCCCTGGGCCACTGTTGGCCTGAGATATAAAAAGAGAAGAAAGTTTTATCAGCTACAAAAACAGCAGTAAATGATTGAGAAATAGAAGAGTTTAAAAGCATTTCTTTGTAATAGTTTGGACTATACGCTTAAAATGGAATAACCTGTTGACTTGGAACAAATGAATCACGTATTAATCAGCAGACAGTTTGGATAAAGTAGAAGTGAACACAGCTGTTGATGACTTGATTATTTCCAGATACGTACCATAGACAGCAGACCGGGTGCATTGTGCTTTAATCTGAAGTTTTCATCCACAAACGGACCTCTGTAGATACTGCAGATACCTGTGCCATCACCCTTTAGGAAAAAAATCATATTTAAAAAAATGACAAAACAATGCAATCATCAATGTTTACAGTGAAAACTGGAAGTGTTGTAATTCACTGTATGTCCACTATGGGGCGAAATAATATTAATTCCTGCTCAATTCAAATGTCACATCAAGACAAGATGTAGAAAATAGTTTATTTTATAACTATGTGAGTGCATTGAAGCAGTAATGAACTTATCAGTAATGGTGAAAATAACCAAATTTAGAGCGTAAGATTTAGGAAATATCATCTATTTTATCCAAAGGTTTAAAATAGAGTACTCTAAAATATCATTAAACTATATTATTCAGTATAAAGTCTGTCCATGATTTAATTCTTCTAATAATTTATCCAAATATTACCATTTATTTAAAGACAGTCAAGGTCAAGTGCAAGGGGAGAGCCATCTTATAATAAAGCTATTCAAAGTGTGTTACAATGTGAAGAAACAGGAGAGCTACTGGTTTTGTTGGGAGATGTGTTAATTTACTGTACACCATAAATGTTCAAACAAAACCTTGACTTGTTCTGTTAGTACAGATGTTGTAAAAGTAATAAACAGAGAGCAAACAGTGTAAATACTTACATTTACAAAGTCTCCACCTTGGATCATAAAGTCTTTGATGACCCTGATAATGAACAACACATATCAGAACACTAATTCAAGTTAAAAAGAAAAAAAGTGCTTTAATATTACTTGTACAAGTTCTTTACAATTATTTGCTTCAACAGAACTACAGTACTAGTGCTCTGCAGTGTGTGTGTGACTGTGTGTGCGTGTGCATGTCCTGGTGATGGGTTAAAAGCAAAAGGTTAATTCCGGTGTGTGATGCATGTCTGCGTGTGCTGACCTAACATTAGGTTTGTTGGTTTATTAAAATTCTAAAGTACCACACATATGCATTTCTCATAACCCATCATTAGAACATGCACACACACACACACACACACACACACACACACACAGAGTGCACTAGGCTTGCCATATCAAGCGCCCAGGGGTTAAGTGACTTGCTCAAGGGCACATTAGCCAACAACTTTTAGTCTGCTGGGAATCGAACCGGTGACCCTTCAGTCACAAGCCGACGCTCCAGCCTTCTAGGCTTCTAAGCCCACATTACATACAACCTGATATATCAGATTATATCTAAATGTAAGGCCATACTTTACATATTATGTAAAGTGTGTAAAGCAGTAAAAACAAAAGTTTCAGGGAAAAAACCTCTTCTATATGCCAAAGTGGTAGTATTTCATGTGTCTTTAACCCTTTTATTCAGAGAATTTGAGATTTATGGCCTTCATTTTCTAACCTTTATTTAACTTTGAGATCAAGGTCTTATTTTCAAGGGAGACATGGCCAAGACAGTACACCAGTTACAGTAAAGGGTACACTAAAATACATCAAACATGACATCCAAAATTAAGAGACAAGGAAAGAATAAAACTATCTAAATGAAACAATCACATTTTTAAAGTTAAATGACCATTTATAGTTTTGAAATGATCCAGTGAGACTAGATGTTTATCAAGGGATAAGGAGCTAAATAAGCCCTGTTTTCAACCAGGTTTAATTCAACCCATGTCAGATGTTTGTGCTGCTCCTTGTCATGGGGTCAGGAGTCACACTAAACAGTGACTTTAACCTTCAGAATTGATTTAGTCGAGTTTTTGTGTGTCTATTAAGACTGTGCATATATTTTCTGTAATTTTTTGACGTATCTGAAGAAAAGCGAATGACAAATAAATACGAATGTTCATTTCAACCACATAAAACAACAAAGATAAAAGTGGAATAAGACTTTTGCACAGAATTGTATAAAAGAAAAATATCAACATATGATAAAGGCAACTTTGTGAAGTTACAGAGTCAACACTTGTGATTTTGGTCGAGTAAAACATAAAAATTGTACAAGGCACTACAGATGTGTGTCTGAAACATACCTGTGGAATGTACATCCCTTAAATCCAATAGGTACTCCATCTTTTCTAAAAAAAAAAGACACAAATACCGTGGCAGACACAAATACCGTGTAAAGTATCAATGACAGGCCAAACACTGCATATTATTTATTTAAAAAAAAAACCTCTTCGCTTTTGATGGCCATCATAGCTGAAATGACATTTTTAATCCTAATCCTGATGCATCACATAAAAGAAAAAGTTCAAAACTAACCAGACATTTTACATTTTAAACTTGTCTGTTCATGCCAGTTGACTAAATATGTAAAACATAGATTCAACATTATCTATATGATAAAAGCCAAGTGGCATCTGTGTGCATGCATGTGTGTGTGTCCGGGGATTGACACAAAATCCGTAAGGAACTGACTGTTGCAGTTTGGCATATTTATATATTTTTGGTCAAGAGACTAATGAAAACAGCAAGTTGATAGGACCAACACTTTGGGAAATATTAGTAATTTTGGAATACAATAGCCTTACAATCACGTTCCAATGGCCACAACACTTTGGCGGTGACTGCTGGACAAATGTGGTACAGCATGCACACACACACAACAGTATAAAAACTACCACATCTAGAACCCGTGGATCTGCACAGGTCAACGCGCTAGTATCCATATATAAATGGAGATATACATTAAGAGTATCAGTTGTATAATATGGACTAATATAGCAACATACAGTATTAGTCCAGTGTTGTTCATTTCCCATAAAAAAAGACTTTTCTATATATTTACATTCTAGTTCAGACAGGTGATGGTCCATTAGATCCTGTCCTGATGTTGTCAACTGAAGTGTTCATACAAATGCGTATGATTTGGTTACTCATTGATGTGCAAAGCTGTGACAAAAACACAATTTCTCACAGTTTCCTTGTGGATGTTGGAGGTGTTTTTTTTGTATCATTCACTTTGAACAGCTGCTGCTAACAGTGTAGATTCCCAAATAAGTTTAACAGTTAAAAGCTTTCTTTAACTGTGTCCAATTCAGATCATTGAGACTTAAAAAGTTATATCAGGATATGAATGTTTTTTTGCATCGGCTCATCCGCTACAAGTCAGTTCTGTCAGAGTGAAACTTCCATTGCAAAGACATGTTGTCATGCACTAAAAATGTAAAAACATTGTAGAAACTTGGTCTAAGAGGATATACAGCCAAAACGGGTTTCTCAAATCAGGTTTGTCCTTCAGGAACCTGTGAAGTTTCTCTTCAGTCTTGTATCTTATAGGGAAGTTCATTTTTAAGTTTTAAAACTCATACAACAGTCACATCTCAGCTGCATGACTGTATAACTGTACCTGTATCCTGCATCATTTTTGTAATTCTGATTGCACTGTGCTAGTTATATTTGTGTATACTGTCAATTATTTTTGGTCCTCTGTACATTTAAGCAACTTCTCTTGAAGAAGCTGCCTCACCTAGGGTTTCAACAAGACTTTTAAAGACCATAAAGCTGCACTACTAGGTAGTTTTTTGGTACAATTGGGTAAAAATCCCATTATTACTTCTCAGCATAAGTGGTCTGGGAGGAAATCTGAATTCTGTGGACTTTTGAGGGGTAGATTTGGCAGATCTTTCAGTTAGGAAGCTCTACTTACACAAAGCAGTGCGAAATGGTGTTAGGTTGGCTATATTTAGTTGTTTGATTTAGACCAGTAGGAGAGAATTGTGGAAGAAAGTGTGTGTTTTTCACACCTTTCTTTCCTGTTTTTAGCTCCGTAAGATGTAACATTTGGTGTGCATTTCTTTTTGCATCCTTGTACACACTGCACAATAAACTTCATTCACGAATTAAATCCAGTCAATATTTGAGATCTGACAAAACCATGTTTAAGACCTCTGACGTTCCATTTAACAAAATTAGTGGAATTTTGACTTTTTACAGACCAACAGACACCCAATTTACCTGAACTCTCCAGTACAGAACTGCCTGTAAAAGATAAAAAAAGTCAGTTAGTGCACAGACAACTGTTGTACAACATAAAATGAATCGCCTTAAAAAGTCATAAAGCCTGCACTGTACTTATCAGCCTGACCTGCAGGTGTTATCAAAGTATAAAAGCAAACAGATGAATGGTGGAGGTGGAGCTGATGTTATTAATTGCTGTCCATCTTATCAATATACAGTTAGCTGTTTGATAATAACACAATGGATAGGTATATTGGGAAGGAGGGAAAAAAAAAAGTACTGACGTTTGAGAATGGCTTCCTTTCCAAAATGGCAGAAAAGTTGATGTGTTGATGTTACAAAACAAATGGAATATTGGCAACTTTTTTTTTGTTATACATGATACTAACCTGAAATTCTCCGCTGTCTTTGGAACCACATCAGCAAACAGCTCAATCTTCATCCGCCCAACATCCTGGGTAAAACAGTAAAGGAAAAAAAAACGTAAATAGTTGAACACAGACCAGAAGAGATTACCTGTGACTATGGAAAAGCACAAATAATTAAGTAATGTGAACTGATTATCCTCTGGCAAACGATGTCTTAATATAGACAGAAACATAATCTTCTCATTCATTTATTGTCATGGTTGGCTTAAGGCAACGACAGACGACAACTTCATCTAGACAAGCCTGTTTTAACTCTCCAGTCTTGACAACAGCAGTTCTAAATTTTCCTCTGGGAGTAACAAAATACTGTGAATCTGGATAGCATTACAGGAAATGTATTAATTTCAGGAAATATCCCACTGATAGTATGAGCAGTAATAAACAAAAAGTAGCCGTTTCTGTCTGCCTATGAATGACGTGTGATTTTCCTTTTGTATCCGTCACTTCTCCGTTGCCAAAAACATCAATTGGACTGTAGAAATACAAGCTACTTTGTTCTGATTCACTTAGCAATTCTCAGTGGTCAAAGTATACATTGTTGAGAGTTGCAAATGAGCAGATACCACAATTTTAATGAAGCTTAGTGCAGGCCATAAAGTCCTAAGCGATCTTTGTATGTATGGTGTGAGTGTTCTGCAGCGGCCAACCCAAACAGGCATGTATGTATATGTACGTTTGCACACTGTTGGAATAATTACCCATGTGTGTAAAAAGGCCCGTCTAATCTCCGTGACATCACTACACTGCCCTGCCTTCGAGCCCAGTCGCCGCTGAGACAATGTGTTTTTTCAAGGACGCGATATGAGATGCAGAAGTGTTGACACAGAGCAAACATTCAGCGCAAAACATTTCATCTGCTTTCAGAACCACATCCACAGAAGTCGACTGTCAACAAACAGGTAAGACAGCTTATACCGTGTTGATGCAATGTCTGTTAGATGGCAATCTGTACAAGATTTGGTTAAATTATTTTTAACTGAAAAAGATGGAATAAAAAGGGTCTCGAGTATCTACAGCGACTTCCTCAACTTTAAGACACAAGGTTTTTCAACTAACATTAATGTGAATGTATGCAACCACATCATCACCCACATACTTAAAAATTAACTAAATGTCTAAACAATGTTCAGGATATTCTGAAAACACGGAAACTGTTCAGTGACGAGTTTAAAAACACATTAGGAATAGTTTAAAATTAACAAAATGTGAGGCTTCCTAGATCAATCACTTTTCAACCCATCCACAGTATAATGAAACCATGACAAATTATGACTGGTTTTTCTAGTTTTTTTTTTGTCAGATGCTGCCAGTGGTAATTTTAGTGAACTGTTACCATGGTAACAAAGCTCTAGTTGTTAATTAGCCTCAGGGAAACTGCTCTTGAATATTTAAGAAATAGAAAAACAATCCCAGCTTCCCTTTTTGTAAAATCTGCTCCATAATATAAGTTTGTCTTATTCTTCAACCAAGTTTAATAAAGTAGTGTTGTCAAGTCAAAAAAATGTTGGACTATTAATAACTGATATTGACAATCTGATGATAAATGTTAAATCATGGCTTCTTTTAAGTTTACAGCTTTGGTTTTGGCATTGAGCATGTAGCATAGCATATTCATATTCATACATACGTCACTATGCTGTTCTACTCGTCATAGAAGCAACATGGAAGCTCCCAAAACCACAATATTTTGGCTTCAAAGTGTCATAACATCCAGTCACCTACTGTTAGATTTAGTCTTTTGATTTGGACCGAGAGCTGTAGAAGGTAGATTTTTTTTTTATTACCTCCGCCAAGGAGGTTATGTTTTTGCCAGGGTCTGTCTGTCTGTCTGTCTGTCCGTTAGTGTGCAACATAACTCAAAAAGTTATGGACAGATTTGGATGAAATTTTCAGGGTTTGTTGGAAATGGGATAAGGAAGAAATGATTACATTTTGGTGGTGATCAGGGGTGGGGGGGCCCACGGGGGGGGCCACTGATCGTTAGCGTGCAACATAACTCAAAAAGTTATGGACAGATTTGGATGAAATTTTCAGGGTTTGTTGGAAATGGGATGAGGAAGAAATGATTAAATTTCGGTGGTGATCGGGGGTGGGGGGGCCCACGGGGGGGGGCCACTGATCGTTAGTGTGCAACATAACTCAAAAAGTTATGGACAGATTTGGATGAAATTTTCAGGGTTTGTTGGAAATGGGATAAGGAAGAAATGATTACATTTTGGTGGTGATCGGGGGTGGGGGGGCCCATGGGGGGGGCCACTGATCAGCCTTGGCGGAGGTCTGCGCTCTCCGAGTGCTTCTAGTTATTATTATTATTCCTGTAGTTTTAAAGGCTGATTTGTGCTCCTGTGTGAAAGCTGACAAAAACAGATGGGTAATTGTGTTTTTAAGATATCAGTCTCAAACAGTCTCTTCAGTCTCAAACAATGGAACAAATATGACGCAAAACAAGATAGTCAGCCACTGGACATGTGAACAATACATGTTGACAGCCTTGCTCTTCTTTATGTGTCTAACATGTTACTCTGGCATGTTCATGACGTACATTTGTCTGCAACATGAATACTGGGTGTTTTTTTTAAATACTGAGATAAAGTATTCAAACGTATTTTGAACATTTTTTGTAGTTATTCATTCCTTCATTCATTTTCCAAACTGCTTGATCCAATGGGCGCAAGCAAGTCCTTGGACATGTTGCCAGTTTATCACAGGGCTGACATACACAGATGAACATCCACTCACTCTCACTGTCACACCTGTGGCAAATGTAGTTTGAATGAACCTATTAATGTCTTTGGATAGTGAAATGAAGCTGGGGTACCTGGAGAGAACCCAGAGACACAAGAAAGACATGCAAACGCTACACAGAAAGGCCTCTGCCCCACCTCTATATTTGTATATAGCAAAATCACATCCAGTTATGTCTGCGCTGATGTCAGACTCAATCCAGATAACAGCAAACAGTAAAATATTATTCCTGAATTGTGTATCAGATTTTTTTATTCCCCAACATTGGTTATATGTGCCAGACAATTCACTCAAAATTGGAAGAAAAAGCAGAAAATGTGACAGTATCAGGAATACTAGTCACTTCTTCCATTTAAAGGCTGCATATGTTAACCTTTAGAATCACATCATTAACATATGTATATTAACCCTTTCATGCACAAATTATGAGAACCTTAATCAAGATTTTTTTCCCTGAGTGTTTTCGTTTCTCTTTTAAACATGAAAAAACAATGTGATTGAAAAATTTCTTATAAAATAAACAAATAATAAATAAATAGATAAAATACATAAAAAGTAAAAAAAAAATTAGAAAATAAAAAAGTAAAAAAATATATAATAATAATAATAATAATAAAGAAGAAGAAGAAGAAGAAGAATCAGCTGGACACCATGTGTTTAATTTTTGAAGCAAAGAAACATATTTACTGATAAAATGTGTGAAAACTACAGGGGGGCTTGTGATTCTGGGGGTTTATGCTCAGGGGAGATCTACATAATGTTACCAATTCATGTCAGAAAAGATATGTAGTGTCTTAAAACTTTAATAAAGATATGTGTAAAATAAATAAATAAATAAATAAAAAATCCATGAATATACAAGAGAACAGCTGTAGAATAGCCGTCCACTGTAGTGATCACTACGCATGAAAGGGTTAAAGATTTGTGTAGTGGTGTCATGCAGTTTTGATTTTCTTTCACTTTTCTAACCTTCAGCAATGACAAAATGATTAAATTAAATCAGTTATTCATGTGCTGTACACAATCAAAAAGCCTCAAGATACATTGAAATAAATGTCCAAAAGTGAAACCCCTTTACTGGTCTACAACACTTTTCTCATTTGGATGTTTTCCAGTAGCTTTGATACACTGACAAAGGACGAATGCACTTTTCACAGCTAGTTTACCCAACATGGTCACTGCTGTATTTTAAGTAACTGATATTGGTGGGGTCAACACATTTTTATCTTAAATATGATTAGTTCTTCCTTAGATAACCCAAGCCAAGGATTTTCTGATTGCTTTTTATTAGAAGGCCATTTTATGGTGGAGGCCCTAGAACAGGGGTGTCCAATCCTGGTCCTCGAGAGGTACCATCCTGCATGTTTTAAATGTATCCCTCTTCCAGCCCACCTGATGGTCAGTATCAGGCTTGAGGATAGGCTTATTATTTGACTCAGGTGTGTTGGAAGAGGGATACGTCTAAAACATGCAGGATAGTAGGCCTAGCTCTCGAGGACCAGGATTGGACACCCCTGCCCTAGAAGATGGGGAAACTTCCTATTTTCTGTTATTTTACACCATAGTGTTTATATGAATGGAACACATTAAAGACTGTTCATTCGTGCATTATCATGACATTGGAACTTCTTTGTAAAGAGTTTGTAATCACTTGTTTCTTGGGCGTACTTGGTTGCAAACATCTATGATATATCTATGAGCTTGGCTTCTCAACAGTGTCAACACTAGCTACTATTGGCTAAAAAATGCAGTCAGCTTAGGTCAACAAATGATAAGCTCCCAGAGCAAACTTCATGTAAGCACACAGACGCTTGCAAATAATCAACCTTTAATGTAATACAATTAAAACACACAATATATCCACTGTTTTTAGAGCAAAGGAAACAAGAACTTTCAGTATGTAAAATATGCAAACAATAAGCAACAACCCATATTGTTTACTGGGTGTCAGTGTAGTTATATATATATGTGTATATGTATATAACCTAATAGCAAAAACACACAAAACCAGCTGTGGGGTGTGGTTTGAAGTTACTGTGAAGTATTGTTAGGACCAGGAGTTACCCTCTGTAAGTAATGTGTATACGTGCATACCAGGATGTGAGAAAAAAAGAACTCATCTCCAGGACAAACACCAGAGAAAACAAGCAAGATGCCACAGACACAGAAGGTGTGTCCCATCAGTTTGCATTCTCAGTGGGAAGGGAGGTGGAGCTGTAATGAACTGACTAAAAAAGGAACTGCTCCACCTGACAAATCATACACCTCACAGAAACCCACACGAAAGCACACACAAGCTCTAATGAACATTACTGGACAACTCCTCTGGCACACACTGGACTAGGACAAACCCAGATACAGAGGTATGAGTTATCAGGGTTGTGAATTTTTTTTTTTTTTTTTTTAACTTGGTGAGGTATTCAGATAGATAGTTCAACTAGCATGACTTTGCTTGTCATCAGTCAGGAGATGCCTGAAATACAGGTAATTCAGGATGGGTGCTGCTGCAGTGAAAAACACTGCTGTGAGAGACGAACGTGGAGCTGGAATTTCTAAACATGCTGATGATAAAAATCAGCTTGAAACTGATGGAACTATGTGTTGTATGCAATTTTTGTAGGCTGAAAAGCAGTGGTGGAATTTAACAAAGTACTTTTCCTCACGTACTGTGCTTAGAATTTAAGTACCTGCTCTGTAATTTAATTTTTCCATTTCATGCAGCTTTTTAGAACTAATCAACTATGTTTGTTGGTCTATTTTTTGTGATAAAATGAAGGATGCATTTACTGATTGTGAACATTAAAAACCCTCAGTCTGAAAAAGTATGGATACAAATTTAAAAACAGGCTTGTTTTTCTGAGCACATAAACAGATTTCTTTTAGAAGATATATGTTCTCACAGTACAACAGTTTCACAAATGTATGACAGAATACTGCAGTTCAATGTTGTGGGTGAAAACTACCAGGTTTTATGCAAAGTAGTTCAACTGAACTGAACCGTCAACATCTATGACAGCATCATCTGGTGTTTAAATCTTCACAGATATTCCTCACTCCACCATGTTTAATTTTAAGTGTTATTTCTTGATGTGTCAAAGTCGACACATATAATCAAACATGGACTTTAATATAATTATTTTATATGTCTAATGATCATGATTTTCAAGATTCTACATTTACAGTGAGTTCACTTCTTGTTAATATTTCCTTGATCAAACCCTCCCAAAACCTAACCAGTTCATACAGGCTTGGCCGATCATGAGTGACTCCATTGTGTAAGTCTGCTACATGAAGGAATGCAGGATTTTTTCCTCCTTCATTTAGATCAGCAAAATGTTTGTATACTTAAAGCTCCTAACAAATATTAATTTGTCTTCCACAGAATTTCCTCGAGTTTTAAAGAGATGCAATAATGTCTGTGATGGTCAGTGTACCAACAGCTCTGGAAGGAAACACTGGGATGATGCTGGCCATCATAGAGAAACAGGACGAGGAGTACGGCTGTCACACAGACAATAGTGTACAGTTTATTATACTAATGCTTCTCAAAACAGGAATGGATGCAGGTGTATTGTACCTGTGCTGCAGGAAGCTGTATACTAACTTTTTAAGCATGTCCAACCTGTCCATCTTTCTTGCTGATGTGATAATGCTATTTTCTATGGCAGTAGTGTTATCTCTTAAGGCAGAGTATTCTCATTTTTCTCTCTGCTTCATCTTGGCGTTTTTCTCTGCAACATATGCAGCACTGCCTCTGCCCACAATGTGCCTGCTTTTGTTGGACTACTGCTTAGAGGATACCTGCAGCGGCAAGCAGAGCGCCCTTGGCAAATGCCTGAGGAACTTGACCATGACTTTGCTGTTGTGGACAGTGGTTGTTATTTATTCCATTGGATCAGTGACACCTGAGCTGATGGAGCTAGAGTATAATACAGGGTCAAAGGCTGTGGTGTGTGAGATCTACGAGTCAAGAGCAGTAAACTACTTTACCGTAGGGCTTTTCTCAGCTCTCATTTTAGCTCTGTTGCCCTGCTGGCAAATGATTCCCCAGTGGATCAGTGAAGCCAACAGGATATCGGAAGCACGAGACAAGATTCAAGAGAAGCAGCAGAGTGACCGGATACTCACAAGCGCCGAGACAAAAAGCTTTGTGGCGGATCCCACCATACCGCAGCCACCTCTATGGCTCAGCCTCACACTGGGCTTTGCTGTATTTTGGATACCTTACCTCACAGTGTCTGTGGCCTGTCAGCTCTTTGGATTTGGAGTGCCACCCTATATCACCGTTAACCTGCTGTGGGTTCAGTGCACCAACAGTGTAATAGTGGGTGTGATGTTCTGGATACAGAGCAAGACACTGGGGCCATACAACCGTCTACCTGAAGACGTGTGCTCGTGGCATGTTTACTGGCACTTGAGCAAGGGAACGCATGTACAGAAGCTCGCTGTGTTTGACCCAACAAAGAAGAAGGGAAACACCCATATCTGTGTCTAAGGAAAAACAAAGAAAAGCTACCAATAAACCTGCAACTTCACAGGTTTAGAGGCAATAGCAAATGGAAACTATGAGGAAATTATGACTGTAATGCAGCATGATACACCACATGAACCTGATATAAGTTTTACTTTTGCACAACGTAGTATGATGTTTGCTGCTGCAGATGCTGAGCTGGGTGTTACTAGAAGAGACGGAATTATCTGTATGCAACTGAGTTCTTAACAGTTTTAGTTTACAATAAAACAATGAATTATCTACAAATTGCTTTCTTTATAATTTTATGAGAGCAGTAATAATAGAGCAGTAATAATCCATCTTTAAAACCACATGGTCCCAAGTTGAGAAAGATAAGTGGAGAGTATTGAATAAAACACAATTTTAAGTTCTGTTTTTACTATGTCGAAGTTTGCATGATAAAAACTACATGCTGCTCTTTTCGTGTGTTGTATAATTTTTGTGGGGCCAAACAAATTCCACACCCTTCATTATACATAATGAAGTTAAAATGTGTTTTTTTTCCCCTGACAGTAGAGCGAGCCTATATAGAAGCCCAGTCAAAACAAAAGAATAAACTGTGAGATTTTTTTGGTCATAGTGTCCAGAACTGTAAAAATGGTTTACCAAGGTATAAATGTATGGCTAGTTGTCATCAAAAAGCCTCAAAAAGCAAATGCGGAACTGTCAGTGGGTCAACAGTTTACCTGAAAAATGTTGCAGCTGACAAAAAGCTACACTGTGAATGACTTTCCGAATGTACTACGCAAATACTTTATGAAGAAAAGTAGAAAAGTGTGGGTAAAAGCCTGTCTTTTTTGTCAAATCACCACAAATGTTGAATTTTCTGCATATTTATATTAATATACTGCCAAGCATTTGCCAAAGTGTTCTTCAGAGAAAAGCTTCAAACCCGTAATGGAAATTCAAAGAAAGGCAAACTAATAACCCTGCTGCATCACAGACTGCTGGATCACCATATCAGGAAGTAAAATAAGACTTGCATGTGTAAATGGTTAACCAATGCTTGAACTACTGGCTGTCATTAAAGAGCTCGATCCTAATGTCTCCTTCAGTAGCACACAGCAAAGAATTTAACTACAAAATGTTGCTATTAACCAAAGACTGCACTGTCTACAGACTCCTGAATGTGAAATTTAATTTGTATGCATATTGGCTGCATGGTGCAGATGTAGAGATTAAAAAGGATTTTAAGAATGAAATGCAACCCAATAAAAACTGTTTTTTTTTTGTTTTGTTTTTTAATCGCAAAGTTAACCTCTGCTGGGTGGGAGAACATGTTCTAACATGTTACAGCTGAATTGTTTTAATAAAATAAAAAGATTGGTGACTTTACCTTGTCTGTCGCTAGGTGCACTGACTATGACACATATCGCCCAGAGGGATTTATGTGGCTCAATTACTTAAATGTTTGTCATTTTTTTAAAAAGAGGTCAAACTTGTTTAACCTCATCTGCGCTTGCTGTAACTAATCCAGTGGTTCTCAACCTTTTTTGGCTCGTGACCCCATTTTAACATCACAAATTTCTGGCGACCCCAGAAATTCATAACAGAAACTTTTTTTTGCTAAAATTAATTTGTTTTTGATCATGTAATAGTTTGCTATACTATGTTGCAAATAAACATAAATTTCAGACAACATTTAGGCTATATAATGTATATAATGCACCTTTTTAAAATTTTTATAAGGAAAAGTGTGTGGTGTTTTAATTATAATGACATATATATTGAGTCATTACAACATATTTTTATTAGTTTTTTTTTTTTTTTTTTTTTTTAAATCAATTACTACAAATTTCAGGTGACCCCATTTGAATTCCAGGCGATCCCATGTGGGGTCCCGACCCCAAGGGTGAAAAACACTGAACTAATCTGTACACTGTTCTAAATTATATAATATGTTCCAGCCTGTTTTCTCTGTATTGAATTTGCTGAGAAAACCAGATGGCTGGCCAGGCTAGTTTTTTTCTGTATTAGAGAGAAAATGTGAATAAAACACTACAAACTTGACCCACATCACATTAACTGAATGAGGACATCAGTCAGATCAACTATCAAAATTCAGAGATGTTATAAATAAAATTGTTAAACTCCCTATCTGATTAATTCATTGAACAGAATTAGCTCATTTTAAAAGCCTTACATCTCTGTCACTCTTCAGAGACCATTTTATAGTGTGCCTAGGGAGTCTTCATGATCCACTAAGACAAAATAATCTTATGTCTGACTGACTACAGCACTGAACTGAGGGTATGAAACCAACACACAAAAACACTAGATTTATCAAATAGTACATTCAGAAAAATACAATTACAAAATACTGTCTGACAAGTGTAAGAATTTAGAAAACATTTAATGTTAAGTTGACGCTCAGTGTATTTCGTTTGGTGACATCTAGTTGTGAAGGCACTGACTGCACCAGTGGGGCTATGACTGCTGCACACAAACACTGATATTACATTATGACTACTGACAGAGGAAGTGGTAATAATGCTGATTATTTTGTTACTTTGGCACATATTGGTGGTTGGGATATATTAGGCAGCAAGTGAATATTTAGCCCTCAAAGTTGATGTGTTGGAAGAAAAAAAATAGGCAGTGTAAGTATTTGAGTGACTTTGAAGGACAGTCAGATCACATATCAATCAGGCATCTGTGGGATATGCTGGAAAAACAAATCCATAGATTCAACAAGTAACAACGTCTGGGGCAGGAGTATTCAAATCCAGTCCTTGAGGGCTCCTATTCTGCATGTTTTAGATATTTCCCTCTTCCATCACATCTGGAAGCCATCCCATCGTTATCAGGCTTCTGCAGAGCTTGATAATGAGCTGATCATTAATTGAACCAGGTGTGACTGGAGGAGGGAAATATCTAAAACAAGCAGGATACGGGTCCTCGAGGACTGGAGTTGGACACCCCTGGTCTAGGGCATAAAGCAGGGGTGTCCAACTCCAGTCCTCAAGGGCCAGTATCTTACATGTTTTAGAGGTTTCCCTCTTCCAGCACACCTGGAAGCCGTCACATCATTATCAGGCTTCTGCAGAGCTTGGTGATGAGCTGATCATTATTTGAACCAGGCGTGCTGGAAGAAGGAAATATCTAAAACATGCAGGATACCGGCCCTCGAGGATCAGGTTTGGACACCCCTGGCGAAAAGGATCTGCTGTTAATGCCTCGATGCCACATACCACAGCACATCTTCGAAGTTCTGGGGGAGCCCATGTCCATTCTATGTCAGAGCTGTCAAAAGGGAGACCTACACAATATTAGGAAGGTGGCAGTACTCTTATTTTCCCACAGATGCTTGCTTTTGGTAGAATCTAGCCACTGCAGACCTGGAATACCCAAGGCCCCCAGTTTTGGAAATACTCGATCCAGTGATTTGGAGATCACAATACGGCCCTTGTCAAAGTCACTCTCATCCTTGCACTTGACCCTTCTGCTGCTTCCAACACATCAACTTCAAGACCTAAATATTCTTGTTTCCTAATACACCCCACACTCTGAAAGGTGCTATTGTAACAAAATGATCCACTTTATTACCACTTCACCTGAAAGTGGTCATAGGGTTAGGGCTGATCGGTGTATATTTTATACGGGTGGCATTAGTTTACATTAACATATGCTCCCACCTGTAATGAAACAGTAAAAAGGTGAACTATAGTCCCAGTTACTGCTGAGCAGGGGTCAACAACCCTGGTCCTGGAGAGCTCCTATCCTGTATGTTTTACATGTATTCCTCTCCCAATACACCTGACGGTCGTTATCAGGCTTTTGCAGAGTTTGATGATAGGCTTATCATTTGAATCAGGTGTGTTGGAAGAGGGATACATCTAAAACATGCAGGATATGACCTCTAGACGACCAGGGTTGGTGACCCCTGATGTAGAGACAAGGTGGACTCCATGAATGGCAACCCATACCCTGTGTAGATATAAACGGGTTATTCTAAAGCAGGGGTGCCTAATCGTGGTCCTCAAGAGCTACTACTATCCTGCATGTTTTAGATGTATCCCTCTCCCAACACACCTGACGGTCGTTATCAGGCTTCTGCAGAGTTTAATGATAGGCTTATCATTTGAATCAGGTGTGTTGGAAGAGGGATACATCTAAAACATACAGGACAGTAGCTCTTGAGGACCAGGATTGGACATCCCTGTTCTAAAGCAACAAAAACAGGATTCTCATTTTCATATGATTACAGACTCATGTAAAAATGACTATGAATATCAAATTCCATCTCTGCAGTTAGATTTTCCTAAATCTTAATACTGGTCCCTCAAGTGATCATACATTTTTAATAACATACATTTAAGTGTAAAAATGTAAAATGTGTTAATGAAAAAAATATTTTATTCCAACTTTATGCGCAACCGTGTAAATAATACCATATGGAAAACATGGTGGAGAAGGGTGAGCATAGGTGTTGTTTTTTGAGTTGGTGCAGTAAGAAAACATTTGGCATGCCTTTTTATGCGCTAATTGTAGAGAAATCGTGGTAGGGCTAAGGGCTATTATGGATAAATAAGTTTGTCATTTACTCAGGACAGGGTAAGCATTATCTTAACACTTCCTTTTTGTGAGGAAAAATAAGATATCTTGATTTGTGTACGCTTAACAACTTTTGATAGAATTTTACATCACCTTTTAAATTGGATGTCAGTGATTGTAATGTTTTCACCTTGTTTAATAAAAACTGCGATTACAATCATTTTGATATAATGCGGTGAAAGGCAGCGTAAATAAACAAAACAAGCACTAAGTGAATCACAAAATCAGACACAACACGTATGGCTTTGTCTTATTATGTCTTCGTATGTCTAGGGAAATGGAAAAAATTAGAAATTAAGGATAATGTGTTAAAAAGTTTAAGGAGTAGAAAACTTAATAACACACAGGTCCTCCGGCAGCTAGAGCATAATATTTGAGAGATTTACGTAGTGCATAGTATACAGGTATCGTTATTAAAGAAATTTAAAAAAAATAACATAAAAGTTGAGCCAGAGGAAAATAATACAATAGAATCTAACCCTTGTTTGTAACTATTCATTTTAGCGGCAACCGCTGTCAAAGCTAAAATACTTCGTTACTGGAACTATTAAGGCCCAAATGTCTACCTTATTGTAACTGTGTGTTAAATTAGCTATTGTTAAAGTAATATAATACTATTACATTATTAGGTTTTAAATATATATCAGTAAAATGCTGTAACGTACAGTTAACGTTAGCCGGCATTAGCTAACAGTTGTCCGTCTCTCCTACTCACCTGCCCTCCGATGGTAATGTCGAAGAAAACTATCGGATTGGCGGGGTTTGAAGATGGAAGAGACATTATAAATAATCTCCCTGGTTTATAGTTGTATATTTTATCCTCTGAAAACAATTACACTACAACAAAATGCTTGAGTATCCAACACATGCCCGTCAGAAACAATGACAGACCGGGTACGAGCCGCGGAGAGGGACAAAATAGGTCCTTCGCGAAAAAACATCAAGATGCTGCTTCAGCCTTCAGTCATGGTGGGTCCAATCACAACCAAGTGACGAAATTACCTTTACGTTTTGTTGTAATCCTAAATCCTAAGTATTTGTAACACTGTGCCGACTGTTTTGAATTCGTTGACTCTGTGCCTCGCTCCATTCCATAGTGTGTTTATTATATCTTGCTTACAGCTTGCTGTTTTAGTAATGCTGCCATAACATGGCATTTCAGTCACCTCAAGAAAGTAATTTGGCTTTGCACAGTGCATATTACACTTGTATCTTATGTTTATAAGACAAGTTTTATTTTTACTATAAAGGCCACTGGGAAAAAAGATCCAATATATTCTTTTTATTATTACTCAAAGAAGAAAGTCAGAATTCTGAGATTTAAGTCAGAATTCTGACTTTTTTCCCCCTGACATTCAGGAAGTGTGTCACTTTTGCATTATGGCATGCAGGAGTACAGCCAGCTGACATAATGACAGATTTAGAATGACATCATATGGATTCTTTAATAAAGAGAGCACAGATATAGGAATCAAGAGCACAAAGCGCCACTCCTGCATACCATAAAGCAGAAATGACACTCTCCCTGAATGTCAGAAAAAAAAAATCAGTATTCTTAGAAAAAAGTCAGCATTCTAACTTTTTCTCTCAGAATTCTGACTTTAATATCAGAGCTGATTAACCCAGGTGTGCCTGACCACAGCAGTCACAGCAATTAGCAGGCACACCTGGATTAATCAGTGTGTCCAATAATGAAAGACAGGAAATAAAGGAGCTGCCTTAAGCTCAGGACGTAGTGGGGCTGTGCATACAACCCATTTAATAATTCTTAAGATTGATTTGCCATTTTCATTCAGTCATTTCTACTAACATCATTTATCTAAGGTTCCTTGCTATTTTTTACCGAAGATAAAATAAAGCTTTAATTACATGGTTTTAGCAAAACCCATCTTTCTCATTTAATGAACAAATGCATGAGACAAAACAGTTTTTGAGGGGTTTTATTTTCACAATAAAACATTTTTGTTAATAGTTAAACAAAATGCAGAAGTGGCTCCACAAATAAGTGACTTCAAAGATTTGTCCAAGCTGTACTGAAGCACCGTGATTAAAAAAAACACATTTTGCAAAAAATGTGTTAAAAGACTAGTGGGTTGTTGGGAAATCAAACTAGCAAAAGCAGAATGTATTGAATAAAGACAGTCCTATGTAAAGTAATATGGTTTCTTGACATTGACACCATATTCTGACAGAGCAGGTGTCAGGTCCTCCATTGTCAGGGTATACTTCTTATCCTAAAAAAAAAGAAAGAAAAAAAAGAACAGGATCCTCTGTTAAAAGTCATCATTGTAATAATAGTATAATCTTCAGGCAACAATCTCTTCTCATATATAGTAATGTGAAAGATCAATGTATATTTTCATTAAAAAGAGGATAACCAGACCTTCGTCTTGCTCCTGGAGCTTCCTGAAGCAGTGCCTTTCATTTTACAATACTGCAGTGCATCATTGGCGATGTCCGAGATGAACTTCTGGGAGGCGAGGGAGATCAGACGGATTCTACAAGAGAGAAAAGTGTTCATGGATTTTGTGTTTGTACTGAGTCAACCTGATTGCAATGCTGTTCAAAGGTTTTTTCATTGAAGTAAACCTCACTCATTCATACATATTTATTTTAAGCACAAATTCTTACCAGAAAAAACAATTGTTTTACATTGAATAGTTCACATAATCTTTTTGGGGGGGTTTCCACAACTGTAGTTTAATGGCTCTGCTCCAGTTCAGTTAAGAACTTTAGAAAGTTTTTGGTTAAATTTCTTCTCACACAAGGCTGACAAAATCAAGTGAGCCAGAATACATCACTACAAACCATGTAATGTGTTCATTCCATTTATTGGTCCAATTTGTCTGAGATGGGAACAAGAATGTAAACAGAGGGGAAAGGTCCTGTGTTCTGGGCTAGCACATATTTCATTTTCATTATATAGTTGCTACAGGATGCTTGCTTTGCTGAATTCCAGAGGACAGAGCTCTCCTGGCAGCAGGAGTTCTTGAGCTCAAACTTGCAAAGTACACTTTCACTGAGGGTGGATCGCATTCCCACCACAATCAAAAGCACACCAGAGTTTGGGAGTGGAATCAGAGTTAACATGCTGAAACAAATCACACCATGGGAGAAAACAATCCAGAATCAGACTTAACCAGTAGGGTGCATCATTTTCTCAAAAGTTGGAAAAGCAATCTGTCCCCATTCTAAAATCATGCCAATGTCTAAAATATGGTCTCTCACAGACATTTCATTTGATTGTACAAAATGGAAACTGAAGATGACAAACAGTGTAGTGCTCCATGTCCAGATTTATTAACTGTAGCTGAGTCCAATAAAACAAACAATTCAGAATCTGGGGCTACACCAAGCACAAGACCACATGTGACCAGACAGTCTTCATCAGTGTTCGGCCTAGGAGAAGGAATCAGACACTGACGCTCTAATCACTGGTTCCAGGCTGCCAACATGTCGTCAAGTCTTGAGATGCATGATGTGGCATGTACAAGATGGTACCACAGAAAAAAGAAAAAAGTGGGGTTCTGCGAAGTTGGTTTTCGGGAAAATATTGGAGCTCTACGAAAAGGCAAATATCCCAGTTACTTTGGAGCGAAAGGCCTGTAAAAAAATTATTAAACTTCTCAATGCCAATGCAAAGCTCCGAGCTATACCAAAGAGTCGTAGATCAGCGCCATCCATGACAAAACAGATTGAAGAAATGGACACACAATTAGAACAGACTTTTCGTTTGTGGCCCATGAATACTGAGGATTTAATAAAGAATCCTGAGGACTGCCAATTTCTCCAGTCCATGAAGACTGACTGAAAAGCTACATTTGGTTCATTTGACCTTGCACTTGCTAATGAAACTGGATGATACCTTCCTCACCTCAAATCCAGAGACCTGGCCAACAAACGAAGCTTACAGAGGATGCATTGCCAAACTCTGAGCACTCTATGTTGTGAACGACTGTGCCAAGCGAGGTGTCAAACTGAGTTCAGACTTCCTGGGAGCGTCGAAAAGTGAGGAACATTACCAAGATGTACTGCAAGTCGTTGAACAAGACAGAAAAAGTCATCCCAATCTTCGAAAAAGGAAAAGCATTCTGCACCACAAAGCTGCAAAAGACTCATCTGATGACTCAAACGACAACACCGCTAAGTAGTGACATAAACTGTTACCGAATAGACTTGTGATGCATAACTGATTTTATTATCCCAACACTAATTGTGGATTTATTTGCAAGAGTTTATAGTTAAGTCACTTTATGTGTGTTTCACTGTCATGTGGATGGTTATAAAATTGCAATAAAATCTCAAATTAACACATTTTCTCATTCAATTCTTCGTCAGTAAAATTTTTATTCGTATGGTGGACCCATTAGATAATGTCAGAATAGCTTGAAATTTGGTCATAAACTTTAAGAGCTGCATTGGAACAAATTTAGAATAGGGACAAACTGATTTTTGAAAATTAATTTTTTGGCTTGGGGAATGATGCACCATATTAATCAGACACCCACACCTTAAGAGTGAACATGTTATATGTGCTTTTTGATAAATTAAAAAAAAGCTGCGTTATACTCTTTACTTTCTCACTTATTCTTAATCGGTACATGCTTAAAAGCTTTCCTTCCTCAGTCAGTTTAATATGTAGTATCAAGCAGTCCCATTCTGGAAACATACTAATGTGAAGGTGGGTGGTAAGTTATACTTAATAGTGTTTGGTTTTCACTTACATTCTTGGATCAGACGCCTCAAAACCAGCGCGGTTGAGGTAGTAGCCAGTTACTGCATCAGGAATCTGAAAACAAAAAGGGATAGCTTAACTGCTATTCATGATTAATAATAATCACTAGTACCATGAACAAATTCAGTGTTTTAATTCTCTGTCTTACAACATTTCTCAGTGGAAATGCTACAAGACAACTTGACTTACTGTAGGAGTGTACTCTTCCAACTGCATGAGAAAATCTGCTAAAGGTGTGGTAGAGACAGCAGGCTTTACATCTCCGTTGGTGATGCCACCAGGAACATATACGCCGTTGGAGACAGATGTGTCTGTTGAGGGGGTCACCATGGCTGCTGAGGCTGAAGCTGTAACAAAAATGAATGGGATGAGTTCTATGTTTACTTCCATGTAACAGGAGATAACTGCTGTATTTACAACTAATAGCTATATGATTACATCTATTTATAGACACCTGAACTGCAGCTCAAAGGCCTATACAGAAAAAAATAAAATCAAACATTAATATAGCTGAGTAAATAAAATAAAAAAATACACTCACACACACCATGATGGTCGACAAAAAAAAAACAATTGTACAACAGACATAAAATAGGGACAAGAGTTGTATAAAGTACATTATTGTTAAGAAAGAACAAAACTCAACGTTACCATCTTCACTATTCACTGCCTAACCGATATTTGCAGCTAAATAATAAGCACACACACTGGTATAATTAAAACATATTCGTCAAACCCTTTTCTGACCATTTGTCAAAAACATAATATCAAAATATCGTTACCATTACTCGTGACCGGAGGGATGCTGCTAACGTTGGTTGATGCATTATCATTTGCGATACAGTTACTTGAAGTTGAAGACGTTGTAGATGATTCTCCCGTTGTGACTGATTGGTTAACGTTGTCCATATTCATGTTATTTTCCTTCTTTGCAGCAGTCTGTCACTGTTAGCTACCAAGCTAACCTTAGCTAGTTAGCGAGAGATCGTCCAAATCTGCCCCTAAACCGATATTACGTGCTATTTAGCGATTATATCAATATACATCAGAAGACTATGTTACAAAGTAAAACGGTTGTCGTAACTCCGAACATAAAGTTCTACAGATACATGCAGCAGCTTGCTAACATGAGAATTGTTTGTAGCTACAGTGCAGCGGAAATCTCACGCTGAGGGGATATTCGCGTCATGTGACCCAGAATGCGAGGACGTGACGGAAATGTCCGGAGATTACCGAAGTCCTGGCACCGGAAGTTGGATTTTTTTCTTTCTTTCGAAATAAAAATACGATAACTATAACAACATAATGACAGGAAATGTCCAGAAAAAAACGTTCCTAATAAAGTAAATGTACTGTAAACTGCACATAAGGATACACAAAAGTTACAAAAATAGTAATATTAATATTAATTGTAAGATCAGTGAAATTCATATATTCCCCGATTTCCAAAGTCTGAAATGGATGCTTCTAAGTTCCATTACTTCTCTAATCACGGTTCGCACAGAGCATGAACCGTGGTAATAGCCAAAAACAGAATCTTTTCATCCATAACCTTCACACAGCTCAAGTGGCTCAGTAACCTTCGTGATATATGGTTAAAAACTAACAACACAAATATAAACATGAAACTGATAGTAAGAAGCTGTCCGGGTTTAAATTGAGTAGAGTAATCATAAATTGGTCAATATTATTTGAGGATTATAGATATCAACGTGAAAAGAATTAAAGAACAATATTTTTTAACATACCAGCCTTCTTATGCCAAAAATGTACAGAATATTAAATGTGTTTAAATTATTCATTGAATTTGTTTTATATGTAAAAAAAAAAAAAAAAAAAAAAAAAAAGAACATGCGTTTCTCACAAATTCTATATTTTTTCCACTAAAATACAATCGACATGCTTTGACATTCACTGAATAAAAATACAAAATAAATTAACCAAATTAACTATAGCATCTAAAAAATGGTCTGCACACGCTAGTTATAGTGATTGAACTCGGGCTCTGAAATCAGGATTTTATCCTATAACACTTAATATTGTATTTTTGTTCAATTTAGCTGGAGAATAATTATAGAATAATTACAGTATTGCTCTGAACTGCTCTAAAATGTCACAGTACAGGGGCACCGCAGGGCACTGTACCGTCCCCTGTTCTGTTCACGCTCTACACATCTGACTTCCAGTACGAGTCTGAGCTCTGCCACATGCAGAAGTACTCGGATGACACTGTCATTGTTGGATGTGTCGAGGATGGACAGGAGGGGGAGTACAGGGGCCTGGTGGAGGACTTTGTGGGATGGTGCAGCAAAAACCACCTGCAGCTGAACACCTCCAAGACCAGGGAGATGGTGGTGGATTTCAGGAGAGATAGACCCCATCTCCAGCCCGTTTCCATCGGAGGCACTGACGTGGAGGTGGTCAGGACCTACAAGTACCTGGGACTGCAGCTGGACAATAAACTGGACTGGTCAGATGACACAGACAGCATCTACAGGAAAGGACAGTTATCTGTGCTTCCTGAGGAGACTGGGGTCCTTCAACATCTGCTGGAAACTACTGCTGATGTTTTACCAGTCGGTCATGTCCAGTGTTCTCTTTTATGCTGTTGTCTGTTGGGGAGGCAGCATTAAAAAAAGGGATGCTGCATGACTGGACAGACTGGTGAGGAGAACTGGCTCACTGGTGGGCACAGAGCTAGTCTCCCTGGTGTCAGCAGCAGAGAGAAGGACCCTGGAGAAGATTCTGTCCATCCTGGACAACCCTCAACATCCTCTGCAAAGGACAGTGATCAGGCAGAGGAGTGTGTTCAACTCCAGGTTGCTGTCTCTGACCTGCTCCACCAGAAGGCTCAGGAATTATCTATCTATCTATCTATCTATCTATCTATCTATCTATCTATCTATCTATCTATCTATCTATCTATCTATTTCTCTACTGATGAAGCTTGTCTCCCAGTAAACTCATGGACACCAGTACTGATCACATTCAGGGTCAGTTCTTCTCACTGAAGAAGATGTTGTGGCTACAAAAGCTAAAACCTCGCATTCTAATACATACACGTCTAACACAACAGACTTGACACTTTGCGTAGCACATCCCAGCAACAAGACGTGAACTTACGGTTGGCAAGTCACGTGAACAGGTGAGGTCCAATCAGAAGGCGGATTCAGATGACGTTACGTAGTCCAACCCATTGTTTGGGGGGGGGAGTCACCCAAGAAGTTAACTGTCAAACTACACCCGAAAGTCAGGGATTTTTGCGACTTGAGTTCTTGTGTGAGCCCTTGTCCAGAAAGACCAGCGCTGGCTTTTATATTTCACATGTGATCAGAATAAATTCTTATACTGAGACCAAGTGCATCCTTAACTCGTCTTTGGAGCTTCCAAACAACGAACACAAAAAAGCCTTACATATCTCATGTCGTTATCGCGTCAAACTGGGAAACAGGAGTTTACGAAGAGTCATGAACGCCACGCGAAGGTTTTTGGAGCCATCCCTTCTGGTGTGTGTATGCTTTTAAAAACCAACAGAGGCTCAATATTCACGAACTGACTCCTTTATCTCCACCTGGAACACCAGCAGGAAAGGTTTGTTACTCTAGTTATCCTGTCAATAACAACAGTTTTATACGAGCGTTATTCCAAAAAGATATTACAACATTAACCTGTGTTATATCTCATTGGAATAGGTTGGTAGATGATATAACTATGGAAAAAGGTCTGGCTTCTCCCTAACAGATATCTAACTACCAATAAAGTTAAAGAAATGTCCTTTAAACTCATTCATAAATTCTATCCAGCTAAATCTTATATTAACCCTTTCATGCATAAATTATGAGAGCCTTAGTCAAGATTCTTTTTTCCCTGTGTGTTTTTATTCCTCTATAGACATGAAAAAACCAATGTGATTGAATTTTTTTAATGAACCCTTTTTTTATGGAGTTACAAAAATGTCCACTCAGCTGGACGCCATTTGTTTAATGTTTAATTTTTGAAGAAAAGAAACACGTCTTTAAATGTAATAACAGAAAGTGATATACTGTGTGAAGACTATGAAATAAAAACATTTTAAATGAAGCAAATCTGATGTTTTCTCCGTTATTACTCATTTCACGGAGATAATATGCAAAAAAAAAAAAAAAAAAAAAACAAAACTTTTTGTTTAAGAAAACTGTGAATTAAAGTCTCATAACAACTAGCATATGATTTTACACTCAAACATGATAGTGCAGATTAACTTAATCAAGAATATCAAAGTTACAGTAATGGTATGAATTGCAGTGTATGAGATGGTGCATTCAAGCGTTCACTGTGTTGGCTGATATGCATATAAAACAACAAAATCCATGAATATACAAGAGAACAGCTGTAGAATAGCTGTCCACTGTAGTGACCACTATGCATGAAAGGGTGAAAAATAGATTTAAGAAAGATATTGATATAGACTGTAGCTTTGTAATGAATGTCCTGAAACTGTTGTTCATTTATTTTGGCACTGCCCTACTGTTAAAACTTTTTGGCAAGAACTTTGTGATTTTATTCATAATAACATTGAAAGACATTTTATGTTGTTTTGGAGGAATGTATTGTTTGGCCTTTTTGAAAGCAGCTTGCTCAAAAGTGAATCACTGTACCTGATAAATCTTTTTATTTTAATGTCGAAATTTCACATTCATTGTCGTAAATACTCAGCAAAAAAAGCCATGCTTTACTGCATTCTATAATAATTTCAAACAACACATTCTCTCAATTAACCACTCTGATAAGCGAAAGGCAATCAAAAATGTTGAAATCTGTACTTCCCTTAATATATTCATCTGAACTTTGACACCCCTTGTATAAGTTGGCATATTTCTTTTATCTATCTTTTTTGAGCAATGTAACAGTACATACAAAGGAACGGAATTGCAGTGCATTCATTATACATTGCCTTTTATGTCACTTTTCCTCCATGCCCAAACCAACCCCAAGGCCCTCTGAGAAGGGGCAACAGCAGGAATAAGAACATTATAACATAGTCTCTTAGCAGTAGAAAATCAAAGTACAAGCAGTAACAAATCTGTGATGTACAAAAATATTAACTGAGCTAATGGAAATAGAAGAAAATAAAATAATAAATAAATAAATAAATAAATAAAAAGACATTGCTTGTAGATACCCGTGCATACTTTAAAATATTAGACATTACATAGATGTATCAAATGTGACAATAATTTGTAGACAGAATTTATTACGACATAAAACATCACCTAAACAATAACAAAATAGAGTAGGGTGGAGGTGTGACAGATCAAACTGAAGGCAGTGTTCATAAAGAAGTTGGCATACTTCTTTCTCTTTTTCCTATCTTTCCTATCCTCTTTTTCTTTTCTCCTTTCTTTCTATACATGATTATAATTAAGTACTTATATAATATATTCTATTGCAAAAATTTTTTTTTTGTATATTTGATATGAAAAAAAGCTATATTTGTATTGTAAACTGTGCTGTTCTTAAAAAAAAAAAAAAAAAAAAAAAAAAAAAAGTTATGAACGCCACGTCGTTACTCACTCTGACCACAGGGGGCAGTAGGTTGCTGTGTGACCACTTCACGGCTGTCGAAGAAGTGAGTTCCTGTTGACAGGTTATTCGAACTAGCGTTTGCATGTGTCGGATCGTATGTAGTCGTGTAGAGATAATACGGACCAACACGGAAGACAGACACAAGGCTTGGATATGAGTATGGGACAAATCAGGTAGACTTCTTAATCAGACAGACATTTCGTATTTACATATAGCTTTTAATATATTGAATGTATCTTTTAACCACATTGTCACTGGAGCTATGCACCACTTTATCAGGCTTTATTCTTTATTTTCTATTTCACCCACTCACTTATTACTATCAATAAGGGAGATGCGTTTAATGACAAAATTAGATTATTATAAAGTAAATGGGATTTTTTTCTCCCCTCTTACGTCATTTTAACATTTTATTATTATTCCTGATAGGTGCTTAAGTCTGTTCACAGCTGAGATTCTTGTCAAAGTTCACAGAGCTCCGATATGACTCCTCTGGTCCGGGTCATTGTGGCAGGAGCTGGATCTAGAGGGGAGAACTATGGCCATTATGCATCCATCCACCCTGAACGCATGAAGGTCAGGAATCTCACTCTTATGTTCTTTAGTAACTACACTGATTAAAATGGTCTAGCACAGGGGTGTCAAACTCATTTTAGTTCAGGGGCCACATTAAGCCCAAATTGATCTCAAGTGGGCCAGACCAATAAAACAATCGCATAATAACTTGTAAATAATGACGACTCCAAATTTTTCTCTTTGTTTTTCAGTGTAATCAAAATTAAATTATGAAAATATGTACATTTACAAACTATCCAAACAAAAATTATGTGAATAACCTGAAAAAACCTGAGATTTCTTGAGAAAAATAAGTGCAATTTTAATAATAGTACACCTCAATTTACCACTTATACATGCATATTATGGAGTGGATCTACAAAGGCACAAAATATTTATTAACAGGTAGTATAATGTTAAGATTTTGCTTACAAAATTTCAGTTTTTTCCACATTTTATTGTTAAAGGATAGTTTGTAAATGTTAATATTTTCATAATTTAATGTAAGTTTTTACACTAAAACAAAGAGAAAAATATGGAGCTGTCATTATTTATAGGTGTAATGGAATATTATGTTTTTCGCAATAAACTAAGAAAATCTGGAGTCATCATTTATAGGTTATTATGCTATTATTTTAGTTGAGATCACATTGTCCTGTATGTGGAATCTGAACTAAAACGAGTTTGACATCCTTGATTGTTAATATCTGAAGTGTAATTTTTACAAATTCATCCCACGGGCCGGACTGGAACCTTTGGTGGGCCGGTTTTGGCCCCAGGGCTGCATGTTTGACACCCCTGGTCAAGCACCATGTGGTTTTGAATGAGATTTGTAGAAATTCCCCTAATGATACATGATAGAAATGTTTATGTCAGACTACAATTCTGAGGTGAATTCAAATTAAGTCTTTCCTTCAGCATTTATTCTCAATACAGAGGCCCAAAACAGAGCTACTGTAATTTATCCATTATTTATAATCCATAATATTTTAACAGTATTTTGCCTCAGGTTATCGGTTACACATGTGCATTACAATTTGCAGATCATATAATACATAATATTACACAAAACCTTTGGTAACATGCATCTGGAACTGAAAAATATAGCATTTAATAAATATTCTTCTGTGTAGTCTTTGCACTTTGTAAATTCATCATATGAGCCAGATTGGATCCTTTGGTGGGTTTTAGCTCACAGACTGTATGTTTGACACCCCTGTACTGATTTGGTCAAGGAATACTGTAATGACTGAGTTATCTGTTTGAATCAAGAAATCTACATTTACTGACATTTAACATCTGAAAATTGTCTGGTTTCCATATTCATAACTGTAGATTTTTGAGTTATGGATCAAACATAACACTGAGCGCCTTATCTTGAGCTTTGTGCTACCCTGATTGACATCGACTAGTGTTACACTTGTCCAACACACAAAAACTTTTAGTCAGCCATAGTTGTATTTGGAAATATTTTTCATCACCAGTTCATAAATTTGGAATATCTCAGTATTTTTCATCATTACAGGTCGTTGGAGTGGCCGATCCACGAAAATTTGCCCGTACTAAAATGCAACATCAACACAATATTGCTGATGAAAACATATTTGAAGGTGCGTATCAGGAGGCAAAAAGAGTTTCATTCATAATCATTTTCCTTATATTGAATAAACTGTTACTTTTTGCCAAAACTAGACTGGCAGAGTATGGCTGAAAGAGAGAAGTTTGCAGATGCTGTGGTAGTTAGCACTCCAGACCGCCTTCATAAGGTGAGTATACTGTCAGTGTGAAGTATAGTTTGTATGAATAGTGGTCTATTTTAACAACCTCATTATGGGTGTGAAATATTTTATTTATTAACCTGTGGGTGAATACAGTCTAAACTAAACCAGTCTGTGCTTCCAGGAACCTGCAGTGGCCTTTGCAAAGAAGGGCTACCACATTCTGTTGGAGAAACCAATGGCAGTGAGTGTTTGCCTGAATAAATACTAACACAAAACATCTAAACATCAAACATCTGAATTATTCATGTTACTATTTACAAACATATTTCCCAGGAGGCATTTCATTTGTTTGTTACTGATTTTTCGGGTACTGAACACATTACAGCGACAATATCTCAAATAAGGATATACATTTAACATATACAGTATCCTCATATATCCTCAGTGTTCAGCCAGGGTCAAAGTGCAATATATATTTATCTGTACCGTTTTTGGTTGACATGCTTGTTTTTATTATATACACACACACACACACACACACACACACACACATAAATATAAATATATACAGTACAGGCCAAAAGTTTGGACACACCTTCTCATTCTTTGCATTTTCTTTATTTTCATGACTATTTACATTGTAGATTCTCACTGAAGGCATCAAAACTATGAATGAACACATGTGGAATTATGTACTTAACAAAAAAGTGTGAAATAACTGAAAACATATCTTATATTCTAGTTTCTTCAAAGTAGCCACCCTTAGCTCTGATGACTGTTTTGCACACTCTTGGCATTCTCTTGATGAGCTTCAAGAGGTAGTCACCTGAAATGGTTTCCCAACAGTCTTGAAGAAGTTCCCAGAGATGCTTAGCACTTGTTGGCCCTTTTGCCTTCACTCTGAGGTCCAGCTCACCCCAAACCATCTCGATTGGGTTCAGGTCCGGTGACTGTGGAGGCCAGGTCATCTGGCGCAGCACTCCATCACTCTCCTTCTTGGTCAAATATCCCTCACACAGCCTGGAGGTGTGTTTGGGGTCATTGTCCTGTTGAAACATAAATGATGGTCCAACTAAACTCAAACCGGATGGAATGGCATGTCACTTCAGGATGCTGTGGTAGCCATGCTGATTCAGGTTGCCTTCAATCTTGAATAAATCCCCAACAGCGTCACCAGCAAAGCACCCCCACACCATCACACCTCCCCCTCCATGCTTCACGGTGGGAACCAGGCATGTAGCATCCATCCGTTCACCTTTTCTGCGTCGCACAAAGACACGGCGGTTGGATCCAAAGATCTCAAATTTGGACTCATCAGACCAAAGCACAGATTTCCACTGGTCTAATGTCCATTCCTTGGGTTTCTTGGCCCAAATAAATCTCTTGTGTTTGTTGCCTCTCCTGAGCAGTGGTTTCCTAGCAGCTATTTGACCATGAAGGCCTGATTCACGCAGTCTCCTCTTAACAGTTGTTGTAGAGATGTGTCTGCTGCTAGAGCTCTGTGTGGTATTCATCTGGTCTCTAATCTGAGCTGCTGTTAATTTGCGATTTCTGAGGCTGGTGACTCAGATGAACTTATCTTCAGCATCAGAGGTGACTCTTGGTCTTCCTTTCCTGGGGCGGTCCTCATGTGAGCCAGTTTCGTTGGAGCGCTTGATGGTTTTTGCGACTGCACTTGGGGACACATTCAAAGTTTTTGAAATTTTCTAGACTGACTGACCTTCATTTCTTAAAGTAATGATGGCCACTCGTTTGTCTTTACTTAGCTGATTGGTTCTCGCCATAATATGCATTCTAACAGTTGTCCAATAGGGCCGTCAGCTGTGCATCAACCTGACTTCTGCACAACACAACTGGTGGTCCCAACCCCATCAATAAGGCAAGAAATTCCACTAAGTAACCCTGACAAGGCACAGCTATGAAGTGAAAACCATTTCAGGTGACTACCTCTTGATGCTCATCAAGAGAATGCCAAGGGTGTGCAAGGCAGTCATCAGAGCAAAGGGTGGCTACTTTGAAGAAACTAGAATATAAGAGATGTTTTCAGTTATTTCACACTTTTTTGTTAAGTACATAATTCCACATGTGTTCATTCATAGTTTTGATGCCTTCAGTGAGAATCTACAATGTAAATAGTCATGAAAATAAAGAAAATGCGAATGAGAAGGTGTGTCCAAACTTTTGGCCTGTACTGTATGTATAATGACAATAAAGGCATTCTATTCTATTCTATTCAAGACATATGTTAAAATGATGGTCATTTTAGTGAGAATTACTGATGTTTTTTTTTTTTTTTGTGTGTGTTTTTTTTTCTAATATGATCATGACTTCAGACAACACCTGAGGACTGCACAGCGATTGTGGAGGCTTGTACTCAGAGTGGGGTGATGCTTTCAGTGGGCCATGTTCTCCGATACGATCCCACCATCCACCTGATAAAGGTCAACATGCTCTCTACTCATTTTTTAATCTACTTGACCAAAAAGTGTTACAATACTTCCATTTTACCTAAAGGAAAAATGCATATATATATATATATATATATACACACACATACACACATATATATATATATAGCTTATGTTTATATAAAATCTGTGTCAAAATAGACTTATTAGTGTTAAGTGTTACTACTCCCTGTTAAGTATTATTTGGGCCACTGTGTAATGTAGGAAGCAGAATATTACTATCATAACAGTGAGAAAATGGCAACTAACAAAGGCAGTACACACAATTCACAGGCCTGTGTATGTTTTTCCCTTAGAAAATGAAGATATAATGTTTTCACTGGTAGTTTCTAACAATGTAAAGACAATAGCTGTGCATTATTTATTCAATGTCATCAGGTTTATAGACTGGTGAGCTTGAATGACCACTTTTTATTGCTTTTTAAATCAATGTAAAGTAAAAAAAGAAAAGTGAAAAATAGTGATATATGTCCAATCGCTGCTCAGTCAATAGACCTGTATCAAGAGCATTCAAATAGATTTTGTTTTTTTTCTCTTCTAGAAGCTGATAGATAAAGGCGCCATAGGTGATGTGGTTCATATTCAGCACTTTGAGCCGGTGAGAATTACAAAACAAGGATGTAAAACAGTTTTGTACATATTTAGGAGCTTGGAGCCTGACATCTAGCTGTTCCTATTGTTGATTTTATCATATATTATTTTGTTATATGCTTGGTAATTATGTCACCATAATCTTATAGTACTCTTTATAATTAAACACTTTTAAACAGAACTGTTACTATTGCTTATAACTGAGTTGTATGTGTGTATTTTTGTATATGTTTTGGGTATTATCAATTTAGCTATTACCAAAAATATTTTAACTAACTTTTTTTGGCCAATATTTTGTGTATTTGTTTAGATTCTGAAACACAGTCTCATTGCAGGTTGGGTTTTATCACTTTGCTCACTCATTTGTTCGCGGAAATTGGAGAAATGAAGCTGAGAGTTCGTTTGCTCTTTTGGCGAAATCGTGCCATGACATTGACCTCATTCATCACTGGGCTGGAGCACGAAGGTAATCTATAAAACACAAGTTAATGATCAACCCCAGACCAGTCTGACATTAATAAGACATAACATATAGTAACTACCTAAAACATAGAAACATGACCAGTGTGTTTTCCTGAGATCTTCTTCCATAATAATTGCAAACAGGAATTACTTATAGTGATTTGGCTCCACCTCTGTTCATGGTACATATGAGTCATTTGTTTTTCTAAGATAAATTATTAACGTCACAGTTTGTTCTTTGCAGGTGTGTTAAAGTGTCATCATTTGGATCCCTCAGTCATTTCCGAAAAGAAGACAAGGTTTGAAGTCCAATCACTGTGACTCAGAATACAAATAAAATGCAAAACATCACTGTTATAAAGGAAATCAGCATTTTATCCCAGTATTTTGTTAAAGGATTTTTGAAATTTAATGTTTACTTCTTTTTTATCAGCCACCGGAAGCTGCAGATCGCTGTGTCGATTGTCCAATAGAAGCAGAATGTTCATACTCAGCCCGCAAAATCTATCTGGATCGTGTGAAAAGGGTAAACATTCAGTCAGTCAGTCATTCATTCATTTATTCATTCAACTTTGATGTTGACTCAGAATGTATAATGAGATGTAGGCCTCATTTCCAACCCCATTTAATACATAGTATAAAAAAGAAATTAAAAAAAAAAAATTAATTGATACGATAAAAAGTAAGAAAAAAAAAATGGCAGTCATGGAAATACAAAACAAGTTAATCAGCCAAAACAATAAGAGCTTGATATGCTTGTGCAAAGTATAAAAATAAAGGGTGTTTCTGTCTTCAATTTGTTTTAAGTTTCGACACATTTCACCTCATTTCAACACAGTTTTATGACTTTACTGATCTCCCTGACCTTTGTGCAAACATTCTGCTTTAATTCCTGTGAATCTGTGTAGGGTCAAACCGGGTGGCCTGTGTCGGTCATTTGTCCAAACTCGTACCCAGACATCGAGTCAGTGACCGAGGCCCTGAAAACTGGACCGTACGGACGCTGTGTCTACGAGTGTGACAACGATGTGTGCACTAACCAGGTCAGAACACAATAGCCTAAACAAACACTACTGACAAACTAAATGAATATGAGCAAATCATCATACAGTAAAAAAACAGGTACAGTTTATCAAAACTGACAAAATATTGGGCGTGTTTTAAAAATATAACAAAAACTCACTAAAAGTTGAAGACATTCATGACATCATATTAGAATATATTTACAATGAGCTGAATATTATTAAGAACTACTGTTATTTGTTTAAGCAAATCCCTTGGTAAAAATCCTCAGTGGTGCATTTTTGTTTCCTTTTAAAATACTTTTGTCTGATCTGTACATTCACAGCCACAATAACCCTGTATTTACTTGTCACTTCATCTTATTTATTCACCCTGTATCAGTTGTTAAAGTGTTTATTTTATCAAATCTTGCAATTTGATTTTTGATTTCAAGGTTTAGTTTTACTTTTCTAGGAATTAAGTAGTTTTAATTATTATTTTGGTTTACTGTTAATTTTAGTTATTATGAGGAACAGTCTTCTTTATAGAAGCTGAAAAAAGTCAGATAAAAGAATGACAAAACCACTGTTTATTGAATGTCTCTTATTTAAAGGTGTTTTATTCTAGGAACATTGCTCAACAAACTACAGAAGTGAAAGTTCAAGTAGTGCATTAATAGTTAATGACATTGCAGAAAATAATTTCCAGCTCATCAAAACAGCTTTAAATAAATATGTGATTCTCCAGGAATGAACTGAAAGGTTTCTATTTAAAAACCTTTTTGGGAAAATACTAAGGTCAAAACAAGAGTTCCAGAAGTCCCAATTTCCTGGATGAATCAAAAGAAGTTAATTTTTACCTGTGATTCTATTTTATTTTAGTCATATTGATGCATATTTTATTGAAGTTTTTGTTTGGTTTTATTTCAATTAATGCTATTTTTAACAGTGAATCTTACTTTTTGTTGACTATAACGACCCTGTTCTGCGTGTTTAGGTTGTTAACATGGAGTTTGAAGGAGGAGTGACGGCTGCATTTTCTATGGTGGCCTTTACCGAGAAGATCTGTGACAGACAGACAACCATCTATGGCAGCAAAGTAGGGCTGGTGGACTGAGGAATAACCAGACAAAACCTCACTGTATTATCTGACTGTACTTGTATGAACTAAAGCTGAGGCACGTCTTTACAGGGCGAGATGAGGTATGGCGGGCATGATGTTTCTGTGTTTGACTTCCTGACCCAGAGATGGAACGTACATCACCCACACCCAGATGCCCTCAAACATTATGGCATGGGTGGACATGGCGGGGCAGACTATCACCTGATAAAAGCCTTCATTTCTGCTGTCGCGGTAAGTGCTTAACGTGTATTCAACTACCTTTGAAATCTATAAGTTATAGCCTCTGGTCCTCTCTGTATGTTCCGAAAGTCAGAACAGAACTGGGAAAGAAAGCTTTCACATTTTTTTCTCCCACTGCCTGGAACAACCAAGAGAATAAGGAGCTAAAAAGGAAGAATATGGTGCCTTTAAATACATTTAAAGTCATTTTAAATGAATGGGAAAATGATAAATTTGGATGTAGATGTTTTCCTAACTGAATGAATCAGTTTCTGCTTAGAGATGCTTTTATGGAACATCGTTGTATACTTTTAGTACCTTTTTATAAAAAAAAACCTTATATTTTATTGTTTCATTTTTTAAATTTTATAACACAAACATTTAGAACATAGTGTCAGTTGTCGTCCTGTATATTATCCGCTTTTTCCATCCATCTTCTCATGTTGCTTGCTGTAGTCTTATGATATAAGTAAGTCTCTCCATGTTGTGAATTTCTTACACAATGTCTTCAATTATTTAGGGTAGGGGGGTCCGCTTTACAACATTTTCATTTGATGGCTTTTTTAGATGCTACCAAGTTGATTTTAATCAAATATTTATCTTTACTTGGTATGTCTTTTCCTGTTAAATGACCCAAATATAGCCCAGACTATGTCCTTGGTAGTTCGTATCCCAATATTTTTCCACATTCCTCACTGATATTCCAATATTGGGATAATTTTGTGCACTGTTTAGTACCTTTTAAATTACTGCTGGTGTTCTATATGTGTGTTTTTAGTATGGTGTTTTATAGAGTTTAGGTTATGCACCTCCTTTTTTGCTCAGACAAAATTAGAACTTTTTTCCAATATGGGTCATTGTACATATACAGTGTGTATATTCATTTTCTGAACCTACTTTATCCTCACTAGGGGCGTGGGGGTCGCTGGAGCCTATCCCAGCTACTTATGGGTGAAGGCGGGGTACACCCTGGACATGTTGCCAACAGTCACTCTCATATTCACACCTATGGGCAGTTTAGATTAACCTTCTTGCTGAGGCACAAGTGCTATCCACTGCACCACTGTGTCGCCCACAGTGTATATATACACTGTATATGTACAGTGACCCACCCCTCTTGTTAACGACCCTGAATCTCACACTCAATACCTGCTAACGACCCTACCCTCAGGGACACACCCTCTCTATGACCCTCTAACACACAGGTGTCAAACATGTGGCCCAAGGGCCAAATCCGGCCCGCCAAAGGGTCCAATCTGGCCCGTGGAATGAATTACACAGAAGATATTAACAATCAATGGTGTAAAAATAATTTTAATTCAGGTTCCACATACAGAACAGTTAAATCTCAGTTGGGTCAAACCAGTATAATATTATCATCACAATAACCCATAAATAAAGAAAACTGCAGATTTGATCTTTGTTTTAGTGAAAAAAGTAAGATTACATGAAAATGTTTACATTAATAAACTATCCTTTTGCAAAAAATGTGAATAACCTGAACAAATATGAACAACCCGAAATGTCTTAAGAGAAGTAAATGCAATTTTACCAATATTCTGCCTGATACTAAATGTTTTATTTATTTGTAATTGTAATGTAAGTTGTAACGCACATGTGTAAATGATAAACTGATAAATTGAGGCAGAATATTGTTAAAACTGTACTTGTTTTTCTTAAGATATTTCAAGTTGTTCATGTTATTCAGATTTTTAAGGAAACATTGTAGAGGTAAACATTATCATAATGTAATTTTACTTTTTTCACTGGTGTTATTTTACTGGTCCGGCCCACTTGAGATCATACTGAGGTGAATGTGGCCCCTGAACTAAAATGAGTTTGACACCCCTGCTCTAACACATGAATTCATTAGCATATGGATTAACACCTACACAGACCACTCCCCCTGCAGGTTTATAAATCCAGTTTACCCCACCAGTTATGAGAACTGAAGAAGTCTCTTAGATGAGAGACGAAACGGTTTCAAAACAGATAAACTAGTCAGTTTGAACCAAGAAGAACTACTAAGAAAAACAAAGACAACTTAATATGAAAAGTATTTTTTAAAATTCTGTTTAATGCGAAGAAACCGTGTGACTTTCATTAGATGTTTCATCATTATCTAATTTGTACATTTAACAAATTTCACTTCTTCAATATTAAGCAACTGTTTTTTTTGTAATCTATTAAATGCATCATTAAATACATGTTTGTTACTGTGTATTCTGATATGTTTATAGAAGGTTACTGAATAAAGTGTCCATTTATTAAGCTTTATATTACTGAATTCATGAACTATAGAAGGGTCAATTTCTTTTACTTTTCAATAATTTTTTTTTTAATGTTTTGACATGAATATCTTAGGTTTGGTTCTTCATCTAAAGCAGAGGGGCTGGGTTGGCAACAGTCATTTGGTGATTTCCATGATTATACCTCTAGGGGGCGTGCTAGCATTAAAATCCTGTAAATGTGGTTGTGACTGTGGTGGTTTTGTGTGTCTGCAGAACAATGATCCGTCCCTGATTCGTTCAGGTCCAGAGGAGACGCTGCAGAGCCATTTGCTGGTGTTTGATGCAGAGCGTTCACGAGTGGAGAGCAGGGTGGTGTACTGTGGGGAAAACGACTCGGACACAGCTGATGAAAGAAACAATATCAGATAAATCACTATCATCACCTAAAAAAAAAAAAGGTCCAAAAATTAACATTGCACTCATACTGACAGATCGTAATATCACTCAGAAATTTAAATAATCCCTGTGTAAATGTCAATTGTACTGTGATATGTGTGTAATATGTCTTATGAATGTATTAAAATGTAGGAGTTTGTGATATATAAAATGTTCTGAATCATATTTTTTCTATTAAATTGCTTCTCATTTCAACCCCAACACGCAATGTGACTCTTCATTTCTGCGTTAGTGTATGTTCATAAAATGTGTTAACTATCAGGAAATGATTATGATGTAAGATTGTATAAAAAGGCATTAAGAGACATTGCTCAGTCATGTACAGTACAGTAATGAACATTTAAATGTATAAAAACAGGCCATATGATATTTAATATAAATATTTGTTTGGCTTTTACGTAACACCTATTTCAGCATTTCAAATACAATATTTATTATACCGAAAACACTAGATGTAATGTGTTACACTACCTTCAGTACACAACACAGCAGTGTTTTCCTAAAAGCTTTTGTTAATTTAAAGCCTTTGGAAGGATGAAGTATTTGTTTCTTCATACAAAGCTATATATCATTGAATTGAATTCCCCCAAATCTGTGGGGATTTTTTCCCATGCCTGTCATGCAATATATTACACCTACTATAAAAGTTTAATTAGTTTTACACTTAGTAGTTTTATTAAAAAGCAGCAATGATGGTACTTTTTAAAACATGTTAAGGCACTTTACACAGTTATTATATGCGGTTACTGCAGAGATGAGACAAGCAACGTCAGACCAAGAATTAAAATTTGCTCGAATATAAATTTCATTCAGTCATTTTACTTCATTCAGTGGTTTTCCAGCGATGCACAATTTTAGTTGAGTAAAGGTAGTTCTGCTTCTGCATTGATGAAAAAACATCACAGTTTTTCATTCAAAGACTCATCACATAAGGAACATTTGAGGATCTCACTGTTTTAAACTTTATCCAAATGGATCTTTCTCTTTCTTGGCCGCCTCTACTAAAGCTGATTTTGTTTTTCTGCTAATGTTACAAACTGGCTGGACAAATTTATAGGAAATTTTAATGACAAAGTGGTACTGTCCTGTGTTTCAGGTGACTGTTAGCCAATAAGTATCTTTCATCTTTTAACCACTAGGGGTCAGTAGTTTATTTGATTAGAAATCAATGTATTAGGTTAGAAAACACTGGGTTTGTGATAACATTAAGAGATGTGAAACAGTGATCTGAGTGTAATGTAAAACAAGGAGACCTCAAAGTCCTGTGGAATATTATAGAAACTGACAGAAATGCTCACTTTTAAATAAGCACACATGACGTAATAAATAAACAGAGGGATGCAGGTTTGTACTGTAGATGAAACTGCAATTCTGCTCAGGCAGGAGTTCCTCTGGGAATACAAACATAGACAACAACTGGGTTATCATCTTCTGATCAGTTAACTTCTACATCATAATGTGAAAATAATCACATCAAATTAAAACTGTAAAAACTCTATATGTTTACTTACAAACAACTTATGTATTCAAGACTGACCATTTCACAATAGAGTCCACTGACAGATTAAAAATAATGAAAAATAATAAAAACAGATATGGAAAACAGCCATTATTGTGAAAGGAACAGAAAAGTTTACAGTGTGAATGCAGCCTGTGATTCAGCTCCATTTGTCTTTCCATTGACCAGGAGCATCAAGTAAGACCTGGACTAGGTGAGGTGGTCTGACCCACTTATGTAACTACCATAATGTGACCCTTGTGAAACTTTCTCAGGTCTTTACAACTGCTCGTTTTGCCTGCTTCCAATATGTCAACTGTGAAATGGTGAAACGTTCACTTATTGTCTGATATATTTAATCTATATACAGGTGACATCGTAATGACATTAATCAACATTACATTAATATATGTCACCAGTGAAGTTGTAACTAATATTACTGTTACCTGTTTCATTGAAAAGTAACTGACCAGTGTTTACCATTCATTTTGCTTATATCTGTAGAAAAACATAAACTATAGTTATGATTATATCAGACATACACTAGTTTGTCTTAAGTAGCTAGCTAAGTTTAGCTATTTAGCTAGCTAATTAAGCTAGTTTCTTGAGTAAGCATGAATAAACAAACAGCCATGCTAAATTTAGTTAGTTAGCATGTAATCTACTTTTATTCTACTGGCTAACTTGGTCGACAGATATGCTTATCTATATTGGATAATTAACTTACGCAGCTAGCATTTTTATACAAATCTCAAAATCAGCTATAACACTTAGTATCTTAGCTGTTGTGAAGTTAAGCTAATGATAGCTAGCTAAAGACTAGCATATTTGAAACAGTCACGTTTTTGTTTTTTGTTTTTTTAGAGGCCCTTATCAGCAATAAACGACAGAAACAATATTAATCTGATATGCAGTGCAATAATAACCTTAAAGCTAATGCTGTGTGTATTAGGTTCTTGTCCTCATCTTGGACTATAAACCCACAAAACACTGGTATCTTATTTTTTAAAGAAGATTTGCTGCTCAATATATTGCATGGAGGTTAGGTTGTAAATGTCAGTCAATAGGCCACTATTGTGATTACAGCTTAACATGTAGTCTAATTATCTAATTATATACACACAGGCTGTTGACTGTGACTCACTTTGTATCACACTCAGGCTCAAAAGTTATCAGATTTCATCAGCATATCACCTTTTATTATGGAGGGAGGTGTCCCTGTAAATTACCCCTTGAGCACAATAACGCTAACAACAACAAAGAATTCCTGAACCTTGTTCTACATCCAGGATGACGAGTTCTGGAGTGTGTCCGAGTCAGAGTCCATACCCCCAGATGGATCACACTGTGCTGACAGTTATAAGACTACTGTTCCAATAAGGGTGTGTGGAGTAAAGTGAAGAAATGACGAAATGACTGAATCATAAACCGCCTGATCTGGTGCCAGGATGGGATTACATCAGTGGTGTGAATCGGCACTCCTCTGGGCTAAGCTTCATTTTCCATTTGATGTAATTTACACCATTCTTTGATAGTTTTCTGGTAATACGTGAGAACAAACCTCAAGCACATAATTTATTTGAGTATGAAAGTGTATTAATAATATAAATAACCCCTTTCTTTAATGTGCCTTGTGCTTAGGTTAACCCTCAAAGACCCAAACATCACTGGCAACCAAAACCAGAATCTGATCTAAAATGTTAAGTAATTTCTGAAGCACTAAACCTATTGATATCTTGAAATAATTCAGATTTAATGCAGTTTCTCATCTTTTCATGGTTACCAGATATGACCTATTTGGATGTTCAGAAGCTCTGTAGTGAACGTGGAAACACTGTCATCTTCTGCAGGATTGATTCATCAATAATATCCATGTAGTTTGACAAATGACGGTGACTGGAGACATTTCAGTTATTGAAAATTCATTAGGGAGCTGCCACAAAAGTCGCACTGTGCCTTCATGGGCTAAAGGATGAGGAGGATCTGTACAGTGGTGGTGTTTTCATATCACCAGTCTTCAAATGGATGTTTGGTCCTCATAAGAATAGAAGGACACACACACACACATATATCGACACAGTGCCAGATAGACTTTGCAACTTATTCCTCGAGACAAGTTTTCAAACTGAGTCAGCAGCTGTATTTCTGAATGACTCAACCGGTCCACCGCAGAGCCCCTTCGTTTCCCTGAGCCCTGCCCTCAACCCTCCCTCACACACAGGCACGCACTGCCTACGTTTACACACAGCTTTACCTCACCACCGCATCACTTCCTGTCACTTTAATTAGGAACTTGAATATGTCTGCATATAGCCAATAGCAATATAAAAATATTTTCCAGGGCACACGGAACTCAGGGCTGGCACAGTTTTAGTCTGCTGTGCGAGAATGAAAAGATGAGTCATGCTTCACATTCATTAGTCAAAGTTTATAAAGATTATATCGACATTTTTGTCTTCATGTTTTATATAAATTCTGCAGTTAGTCAATACTAAACTATGTCTTTTTTATTCAGCCCTTTTCCCTAAGCTTTATAACAGTAAAGACATACAAAGATGACATACTGTGGTGAGTGATGTGGTGTATCACTCAATAAACTGCTTTAATATGTCTCCAGAGGGCAAATAGTGGTGCGGCAGTAAAACACAAGACAACATAAACACAACTTGCATTGAATGGAATGTAACTGAAGTGATTTTACTCAAGTTACTTCAGTGTTTACATTTTATGCAACTTTATACTTCTGTTCCTCTACATCTCAGAAGCAAAAATTTTCCACTACATTTTAGCTGTAGTTTCCTTTCACATCACAACTTTTCATGCATTTTTTTTTTTTTATCCAAGATTAAACTGCATAGCGTTGATTTTGTATGTGTTTCTTTTATGGCTTTGGTTTAACATTTTCTACCCTCCAAAGCTAAATAAACTCACTTGGCTTAGCTGGAAAATACATTGTCACAGCTGAACGTAGGTCTGTCTTTCTCAGCTCATGGAAAAAGTTGACATTTCAGCGATATGTGGTTTTCACAGGATAGTGGCAATACAACTGTATGATGATCTTATAAAATATGACATGTTGTTTTAAATTAAACTACATTAATCCAACTTGAAAAAACTGACACGGGCCATTTTGCTGCTTTTACTTTTCATACTTTAAGCACATTTAGATTTATTTGTCATTTAGATTTACAGTGTGCATCGATGCAACAGCTCAGAGGGCATAAATAAAACAAGTATAGACTAAAATAAAACAAAGATGCATATTAAGCTATGTGTCAAGTAATAAAAGCTGTGTATATTTTGCTAATAATACTTTTTCTTACCTTCTGAATGTAAAACTTTGGTTTCGTCACCGTGGTATTATTAGTACTTATTGAAGTGACGTGGGATCTAAATACTTTTTCCAGCCACATGAAAGATACTTTAGATTGCACAACAACTAATAAAACACTTTAAATAATACATGATGCATGATGAATCTGCAGATATAATCCTATAATGCTCCAGGTCATTCACTGTATGAATCAGTCATGTTGCCAGGAAAAGATACTCAGGTTTGCTTTGACTTGTCTTCATTGCTTTTAGTATTATCTGTATTTTTAATTTTTTTTGCCTTACAAGACAGGTGTACGTGAACAAGGAAATGGAGGAGGAAAGCGAGGAGGGGAGCAGTAAACTGTAAAACACGGTGCAGTTCGACTCTGCCAGTGACTCAACAGGAAATGATGGAGCAAGAGCAAATAAGGTGAGAGATGTAAAGGGAGACGGGTGGGAGTGGGACAATAGAAGGAGTAAGGAAACAAGGAAGACTGCCTTTGTCATGCCTCAGGACTCTCAATTATGTTGCGGGGAAGGACAAAAAAGCGAGATTGTCCAAAGATTTTTAGAGGAAATCTGTGGGTAGTTAAAACACAGATGGGCTCACCACCCCCTCCTCCTACTATCCACCCCTACCACCTCCTCTTCTCCTCTTCCCACTATCTGCCCCCACCACCTCCTCCTCCCACTATCCGCCCCCACCACCATGTCCTCCCACTATCCACCCCCACCACTACCACATGGAACAATAGAGCCATGACATGAGCCCACACATTAAATAACCAAAAGTCTAACAACAATATTATTCCTTTTTTTCCTTTACCCTCCTGAAAGGTGTTGCAGAACTTCATGTGGTGAATCAAATCGACTTTGACCTCAGTACAACTTGTGCACTTTGCAAAAATAAGCAAATATTGACAGTGTCTGTGTCACATCCGTGTACCCGACATGATAAATCAGTATGTTCCTGACCTGAGCAGAGGATTTGTTTTGGTGGCAGAAAAGATTTTTTTTTTTTTTTTTTTTTGTAACTTTAACAGGTTTATTAATGCAGAGAACTGTATGGCAGCATAATATAAAAAGTCATGTCTTAAGTTTATTACATAGTTACACATTTTGTACTTCACATGAATAAAAATTAAAGAAACGCAAAAAGGAAAATGAAAAGAAGGTGCTCAAACTATGGTTCCTCAAGGTTTTTGGGGGCAGGCATTTTCCAATATTATATTAATAACACAAATTAAGCATATGTTTTTCACTAAAACTTGTGATTTTAGATGTAATTGGAGCAATCCATATTATATTACTTGACAACCTAAGTACTCGAGAGCTGTTTCATTGCGATAAACAGAGTTACATCAAAATCTGAATCATGTTAATACCACTTACACATGTGGGTTATTTTTACTGGAATTTCATTTTTGTCTTGGGTTTTCAAGTAATTGGATCTGAAAACCTTTGTAAAATAACATTATCAATACTGGCATAATGTCCCTACGTCTAAAATGACCACAATTAAGAAAACTGCTTTAAAACAATGAACTTGGTAGAAAGTACTGAGCAAATGACAACAGTAGTTATACCAGATCTAAATAATGCACTAGGTTGTTAACAGCTAATTCATTTCTTGAACAAACAGCCAATTTACCATGTTTAATTTAGCTAATTAAAATGCAATGCACTTCTAATCTACTGACAAACTAGGTCAGGGGTGGGCAGCCTGTGCCTCTAGGACCATATGTGACTCCTTAGCCCTTCTCTCTGATGGCTTCCTGTGGCTTTGTCCAAGAGTCTACTCACTTTCCTGTTTTATTTTGAGTGGTTTCATGTCATTACAATCTAGAACAAGTGTCTCCTGTATAGGTAAAGTCCCAATGTTTTGCCAATTAAGTGATTTGTTTTCTTTTATGCTATTTTGTCAATTGAAGTGTGCATCATTTGTCATCTGTTACCTATATTTAAAACACTGAAATAGCTGATTTTTTTTTTTTTTCGTTTTGAGGCTAGAAATGACTCTTTAGACTGTATAGGTTGCCAAAGAAATACGTTTGTCTATGTTGGATAATTAACTTAGGCAGCCAGCATTTTGGCCTAATTCTCTATTGTGAAGTCACGCTAATGCTAACATTTTGTCTGAAGTCTAAAATGTTAATTAAATCACCTTTCACTATGGCTACATTCACACTGCAGGTGTTAATGGTCAGTTTTGATATTTTGCTGAAATACTTTTTTTTTTGTATGGTATGTAAGATAATTTACATCAGACTCATGTGTAAACATATGTAGACTGTGTTTACTGAAGTAAATATGGATCTTGCTGGGTTCCACCTCCTCCAGCGCAGAATTGTTTTCAAAGATGTAAAAGTCAGATGAAATGCGACATGACCATTCAGACTGAAGTCGCATTGCAAAACGTCAGATATATATCCAATCTATAACTACAAATTAAAGTAGACTTGATCTGATTTGAAAAAATGTTTTTGTGCTGTTTTGACTGTCCACAAAAAAAATCACATGTGGGAAAAAAAAAAAAAAAAAAATTTTGGGCCACTTTTGCCTGCAGTGTGAATGTAGCGTCAGTTATAAAATAGTGAACTTATTACTTTTGATGTAAATCACTGGTAGAGAGTGTTGAACAAATGATGACAACAAATGTAACAGATCTAAAAGCCTTAAGTAGTACACAGGTAATTAACACTGTTCAGTAAACCATGCTAGTTTCTGGTACTTTGTCCCGTTTGTTTGCAGAATAACAGCTAAATTCTATCTCACTATATTCATTTAAGCCTCTAGACTCTTCCAGAATATGTAAAAGTTTATGTTCTTCAAGTATAACCTCCAGTTCACATAGAGGCATAAAGAAAATATTTTTAACTTAATCGTATTTAGAAATTTTAGATACTGATACCTGCAACATACTCAAAGACATTTTGACAGATGCATACTTACCACTGTATTTCCTTTTTATTGCATGTTTTAATACTTAATGAACTGACAACACGCATTGTTGCAGTTTTATAAGTGGAATTCCAGCCCATTCTTCCCATTTACAGACTTCAGCTGCTAAACAGTCCGTGGCGGTCGCTGTCTGATTCTCCTTTCTCTGAAGTCTATACATTTTCAATAGGAGACAGATGTGGACTGCAGGCATGCAAAGTCCATCACATACAATCTGTGACTGAAGCCACACTGTTGGAACTGAACAGAATGAGGCCTGGTATTGTTCTACTGAAATAACCACAGACTTCAGGTCAAAGATGTTGACTTTATGGCAGGATATGTCTCTCTAAAAAAAAACATACGACTTCATATCGATGGCACCTTCGCTCATATGCAGCTCATCCATGTCATAAACACTGCGTTTGTACCTTTTGCTGTTTAGAGTCTGGATGGTCTTTTTCAGCTTTGGCGCATTGAACCCGATGTCTGTTTTTCATAAAAACGAGCTGAAACATAGAGTCGTCTGATCACGGCACACATTTAAACTCTGTCAGTTCATGTGAGATAAGATCAGAGAACTCAGCAGCGTTTCTGCACAGATTTGATACAGAATTGGTTTCTCATGCAACGTCGCCTAACAGCTCCAACGTCGTCTCACTCAAACGTGTTTTCAGTCCTTGACCTTTCTGAGATTTCCCTGGACTCTTTCAATCTTTTCACAATACACTGTAAATGGTCAGAGAGATTAATTTCTTGCAATTTTAAGTTGAGAAATCTTCTTTTGGGGCTGGTTTCATCACACAGTGGTGAACCACAACACATCCTTGCCAAGGCTGAGCTTTTGCTGTATTTTTTGCTGGTTTTTTACCTGTTTTTATCTGGGTTTGTCTGTTTGTCTGTCTGTTTGCCTGTTAGCAAGTTAACTAAAAAGTTATGGACGGATTTGGGTGAAATTTTCAGGAAATGTTGATACTGGCACAAGGAATAAAAATGATAAAATTTTGGTGGTGATTGGGGGTGGGGTGGGGGGTGGATGAAATTTTCAGGAGATGTTGATACTGGCACAAAGAACAAATGATTAAATTTTGGTGGTGATGGGGGGGATTTTGATGAAACTTTCAGGAATTGTTGATACTGGCACAAGGAACAAATGATTAAATTTTGGTGGTGATTGGGGGGGGTGACTGATCTGCCTTGGCGGAGGTCTGCCCTCTCCGAGTGCTTTTCTAGTTCTATATCAAAACACAATCCCCTCACCTGCCAACTGTAAAATCTGACTGAACAGTGTTACTTCTATATTTTACACTTTCTGGTCTCATTTTGTCCCAACTTTGATGGTGTTGCAGCTATCAAAATCAAAATATATAGCTGTAAAATCTTTGTAGTTTTTTCTATTAAATAAACATTCAAGTGAATCAATAACTCATCAATACATTTCAGTTTTATTACATTTTAGAAAATTCCCCTTCTCTTCTGGAAAATGGGTTTTGCATATCAGACTCCCTATAATTAGACAGTAAAGAACCCTTTCAGATATCAACTTAACAGACCAGTTCTACTTCACAGGGCTGCGGAAGGCCTCCCACTGGCTCTGTAGACCCTCTGCCCTTTCTGCAGCCTGGAACCACCAGTAGGGAAGCTGCCCAGGCCTCCAGTGCTGCATCCTGGGCAAAGAATCAGTCTTTTTATGCCCGAGTCCCTGCCATTCATGGAATCCATCACCATGAAATCAGATGTCACAGGGTTTAAATCACTGTAATCCTTGCCACTTCCTCAGTCGCTTCTTTGCCCATTTATTCTGTCCTCTTTTTCTCTGGGGAAAATACTCTTTTTCTCTTATCTTTTAAAGAGATAGCATGACCAAATATAAAGATGCTTGTCACTTCTTCCACTGTTAACCTCATAGCATACACTACATACATTATATAGACAAAAGTATTGGGACATGTTGAATTCAGGTGTTTCTTTTCTAACAGAGGTCTGGGCTACAAAACAATAATGACAGATATCACAATATAGGTTTATATTGCGATAAATATCATATTGATTATTAATATTGATGTTTAAATTTCAAATCAGCATGAACAAGACATCTTACGAACTGTAGCCATGATATGTCCCAATATTTTTGTCCATATAGTTTATAAACATCAATATTTCCTTTTTAAGTTTAATGGGAGGTTTTTCTTTCCAAGTTAGATGTGAAGAAAGTAGATGATTAGTTGTGGTAGAAAATTATTATTTACTGTCAAACCCAAACAATATTTTAGAAATGTTAGAACATTTAAAATCATTGTCATGGATTAAAAAAAACCAAACAAAATCAGTTTTTTTGGAACATTTATTAGAACAAATTCCTTGACATACAGTTCAGTCTCATACATATTGAACAACTCTTGTCTTATACCTATTTTTTCCTACACATGTGTAGGAAAAAGAAAGCAGATGGAAAGAAAGAAAGAAAGAAAGAAAGAAAGAAAGAAGCCCAGACCCGTTACAAAAGGAACACCTGAATTCAACGTGTCCCAATACTTTTGTCCATATAATGAATGCTATGAGGCTAACCATTTGAAGATGTGTTTTTATCGGTAAAACTTGGCCCATAATTCTCTGTGCAAAGCAATATATGAAACATTCATTTATTTCACACCACAACAGGTTTCATCAAGTATTTTCTTTTTTGGACGTCGGGGAAGTTTCCTTGCCATCTAACAATCAAAGACAACATGAATGTCATTCTTCAGCCTGTCCTCCTCTTCCTCCCCATGGCTGTTGGTCTTTGATAACTGAGCCGTCTCCTCACGGGATGAGGTCAAAGGCTGTGGTGCAAAGCCCACTCAGACATTTGAGGAGTCCGATTCCTTCCTGACGCCTCCAACATGTCAAACTCAAATCCTTTAAATTAAGAAAGATGAAACAGACGGTACGGTTTTTCCATCAAATGTAAACTTCCAGTCGACAGCGATAAATTCAGGTCAGAAAGTAATATAAATCTCACTATTTCTTTTTCGTGAAACAAATTAATGCCATGATTTGGCAGTCGGCTTTGAAATAAAAACGTCAGACGTGACTGTTCTACGTCAGGCTCAAGGAAGTGGTGGGTGGAAGCAAGAAGGGGCACTAAACTAGATTTTCAGAGGAATTTTACTCTGGTTTCAATGATTACTACAGCTTCCGTCTGCTGCTGGATGACAGTGCCCCTCATTGCCTCACTGCCGTCTCACAACTGCAAATAATTACGAACTCGGAAACTGCTCTGAATTTTTAATTTAATCAGAGATTTAACTTCTTGCCTGCTTAATTTATCATTCTTTCCTGCTTATTCATTGTAAATGTGTATTTCTCATTACTGTTACTGCGAAACGGCTCTTTTCAGACGATACGTTAGTGCAACATTGATTTGGGGGAATGATAGAAGTCAGATTATAAGGAATGTGAAAGTCAAACATAAGACAGGTCGACCGTGACTCTGAAAACAGGAGCAGGCTGGTCCGTCTGCAGTCTGTGACGGGGCTCTAATTACTATTACATGTTTGTACACAGCTGGTTCCTCTATAAGAGAATTCCCTGTGTCAACATGTCAGCACATCAACCTACACAAATGTATTTACCATAGAACACATATGTTAACACCTACTTACTTTATTTCCTATTCCAGCGTGAGCAGATGCTAAACCAGTGGTGGGCAGACATCTATCTTGTCAGACATTTCTCATTTCAGGGTTATCTGCTGTTCACTAGAGTAACTGCAAAACAGCTCATCTGCTCTATCAGTCCATCTCAGTATTTTAGGGGTTGTTATTTCTGTTTTTTTCTAACTTCAATGACCATGCTTTTAAAAAAATGCCTGAACAGAAGTCCTTGACTTTGGTCCAACTTTGATCTTAATGTAGCAGCAGCATGAGGGAGTTGTCCTTCACAGCAATCTATCACATCTTTGAAAAAAGCACAAGGAGTGTAGGGGATGGGGGGGTGTAGCAGATGTGGGAGGTGGGCTTCTGAGTGCACTGACAGCTGTGAGGGACAGAGGTCTCTCAGAGCAGGAAATGACTTGACCTCCCCCTGTGGGAGACCGGCCCACCCCGATAACAGCCCCCTCAGCCCTGAGCATCCCCGGTTGTACCCAAAGAGTGCGGCAAGTTGGCAAAACGTGTATGTTATTACATTAGCAGGGGCTGTTTTATGTCAAACCAGGCGACATATAAGAAACATGACTGCTTTTCAACACTTTCAGAATCAACTGTTACTCATCCGTTTGGTGCAAAGTGATGGGTGAAGGTTGAGAAAAGACAGATCACGCTTTTTTTTTTGCTTTTTTTTTTGCTTTTTTTTTTTTTACATTTAGATGAAGCTATACAATTCTATATGTGCTGCCGGTATATTATATTCTCTGTATCACTGGTTTACTGTAAGTTCACTCAGTTCAGTTATAACATCCAATCCAATCCTATCCAAGTCAACCCAATCCAATCCAACCTAAATCAACCCAGTCCAATCCAGTCCAATCCAATCCAGTCCAATCCAATCCAATCCAATCCAATCCAATCCAAGTCAACCCAGTCCAATCCAAGTCAACCCAGTCCAATCCAAGTCAACCCAATCCAACCCAACCCAACCCAACCCAATACAATACAATACAACTTTATGTATAAAGAACTTTAAAAACAATACAGATGGCCAAAGTGCTGTGTACAAATGAAACTCATAAAAGAGCCATAAACACATAAAGCAAGACAGTAAAAAAAAACAATAAAACCATAAAAAACACTTAATTCTAACATCTCAAACTGAGTTAAAAGCCAAAGAGAGGAAATAGGTTTCAAGAAAGAATTTAATAACAGGAAGTGAATCATCAGATAACAGTTACATTTTGTATCAAGAAAAGAGTTAAAATTAAATGCCAGGCAACAACATTTTAGTGCTAGAAAAACATAATAAAATAATACATAAAATATAATGTTAATAAAGTCATATGCTTCTTTTTATTATTCGTTTTCAGGTTTACCGCCAAGTTTAAGAGGTTTGTTTAGAGAAAAAGCATCAAATAATGTAAAAAGAAAATGTAACAAGTTGCTTTGATGAACTAATTAAATTACTTGTATTACTTATTACAGGTTTTTCGTTGTAATCTAAACTTATTACAATTAAACAGTAAGTTTCTCATCACTGACATAATTTAAAATGTATTTTTTATTAACATATTTGGAGATATTGTCTGACTTATTTAATGTCTATTATTACAAAACGGGCTCAGCAGTGGCAGTCAAAGGAGACCACATGTAGTTTAAATGCTCTCTGTAGTAAGTTAAAACAACTACATAACTATGTGTTTCTATCAGTAGATCAGTATGTCTGCAATGTCTGCACCCATGGTGAATGTTTGATAAACACAAAATGCAACAAAGGAGTAATGTCAGACAAATGGAGGAGGGAGGGGGATGGAATGATCAGGTGTGTTGCATCTCTGAGGGCTTAACTCCGCCCATCAGTCTCCTGCGCAAACAACAGAACCAGTTAAAGTCAGCATACGCCACCTGATAAGACAGATTTCTACTCTGGATTTTCAACTGTATATGTTAAGCTACGTACATTATAAACTACGTCATAGACCAGGGGTGTCAAACTCATTTTAGTTCAGGGGCCACATACTGCCCAATATTATCTCAAGTGGGTCAGAACAGTAAAATAATAGTATAATAACCTATAAATAATGTCAACTCCAAACTTTTTTCTATGTTTTAGTGTGAAAAAAGTAAAAATTACATTATAAAAATACTTATATCTACAAACCATCCTTCAAAAAATGTGAATAACCTGAAATTTCTTATGAAAAATATGTGCAACTTTAACAATATTCTGCCTCAGCTTATCATTTACACCTATGCATTTCACATTACAAATCATAGTGGATCTACAAATGCACAAAACATTTGATATCAGGCATAATATTGTTAAAATTGCACTTATTTCTGTTAAGATAGTTTATGTTCACATTTGTAAAGTTATTCACATTTTTTGTGAAAAGATAGTTTGTAAATGTAAAGGTTTTTATGTAATTTTACTTTTTCTGCACTAAAACACAAAAAATTAGTGACGTCATTATTTATAGGTTATTATGATAGTATTGTACTGGTCTGACCCACTTGAGATCATACTGGGCTTGATGTTGTGCCTGAACTAAAATGATTTTGACACCACCGATTGTTCATATCCTTTGTGTAATATTCACATTTCACAAATTCATCCCATTGGCTGTATTTTTGGCACCTCCTCCCAGTACCTGTTGATTTCTGTGCAGTATGTTATGGCAAGTCTTAAAACAAGCTGAAACATCACACTTAAGGCCAAGAAATGTAATGCAATATGCAACAGTTTGTTTTCTTGACTCACCTGCTTATGAGACAGGAGAACACTTCAGTACTTGGTTGGTACCACTATTACATGTGGATATGAATGAACGACTGTTTTTATTATTGTGTCTTGCATAAGAACATGCCCAGCCCTTACATGGGCTTATAAGACACCAAAAATACAAACCAGAGAGCAAATACCCGACAATAGGCACAATAGATATTAACAAGACTATATACGGACCTATTTAATAAAACACATCTGCCGCTTTTTCCAGGCTTTACAAACAAATAATGCTAATTTATATACATTTGAACTGAACAACTATTTCATCTTGTCATCATCAGTGATCCAAAACATATCAGGATTTCGGATAAACATGTCATCAAACAAAGAGGTTCTCAGTTCATCATATAGAGGACAATAACTGGGAACCCACATGTGAACCAGTACCTCATTCTGCAGGAAGTACCAAATGCTGCCTGTGGCTACACTGTTAGGCAGCACCTGATCAAACAGTTCAGTCAAGGTCACATCAGCTCACTCACTGATAAACTCCAGCTGGGTGATAGAGGGAGATTCAGACACAGGCACGTCATCTTCCTCCTAAAGTAAAGAGTCTAACAGAGTCTATGCCAGAACAAACTGTGAAAACGTTGAAAAACTCCTGCAGGTTCTGATGGTTGAGAAAAAAATATAATGATTACCCATTATCCCATCCATGCCATGACAAATGTAAACCTCACCATCCTCAAGGCCACATGAGAAGCTGGCTTTGTGTAAACCCACTCCAGTACCAACCAAGGTTATTATTGTTAACGAAAACTAACGAAATGACGAAAACTAGAATTGTAAAAACATTTTCATTAACTGAAATAAATAAAAACTATAATTAAAAGAAAAAATGATAACTAACTGAAACTGTACTGTGTGCTTACAAAACTAACTAAAACGTATAAAAATTATGGATAAAATTCCCTTCGTTTTCGTTTTTGTCAGTGTCGGACTGATATGAAATCGATTTATTTCCCTCAAGCAATTTTAGCTGCTGATACCATATGATATTTAACAGTCCATCACTTCTCGTCACTTGTCGTTTAGAGTCAACTTTTCGTCCCCACTCTACCTGGAAACATGGAGACTAAAGTTGAGAGAAAGCAGTAGAGTCCTGTCTGGGATTTATTTGAATTCAACGGCGAAGAAGAAAAAAGATATAAAAAAACTAAACTAAAACTAAGCATTTAGGAAATAACAAAAACTAATAAAAAACTAGCAAACCTGCTCTAAAAACTAATTAAAACTAACTGAATTAGAGGGGGAAAAAAAGTCAAAACTAAATAAAACTAAACTATAATGAAAAATCCAAAACTATTATAACCTTGGCACCAACACACAATCACCAATATCAATCTGAGAGAGCAACACAACCAGAATCGATGCGTACTGTGCATCTTTATCAGGAAGAATTATCACAGTGATATACATCCATTTCAAACAAAAGCATCAAAACCAGCTAATTTCTGTATTGGGGTTTATCTGAGGGATCACACACCTCCTTAAGGGCAACTGGATGGTTCCAGTCTGTTCTAACATGTTTATGCCAGTGAGGCGAAGAGAAAGGAAGTAATGCAAGACTGATTTAATGATGCGGATCGATCAGATGTGTGACAACCCTGGGATCTCAGTTCAACCTATCCCGAATCAAAGGATGTCATAGAATCAGAATCAGAATACTGGATTAATCCAAGGGGAAGCTATTGAATGTGTGTTTATGTATGAATTTTGTTAATGCACAGATATTGGGGTCAAGTCACTGTTTATTTAATTATATTCTTAAAAGTCCTATGTCTAATTCTATGCAAAAAAATGTCAATTGATTTAAGTTTTATCTCTGAAGCTGAAAACCCTCAAGTGAAACTGCAACCAATCATTTTGTTGCACAACAGGAAATCGATCAAACAGCTTGTTTGCCAAAAAGTATGAGTCTTCCTTTAAGCAAACAAATTACGCTAGTGGTAGAGTGACAGTTAGCGTCACTTATTACAGCAAACCATGACCATTAAAGGCAATATATTTATTTTCTAGGTGTATAGGTTATAGGCACTCCTAATCTATATATGACTGTATGGAGGTATTTTATTGGTAAAAAAAAAAAAAAAAAAAAGGAATGGAGTTTACATGATGTTTTTGTATCTCTGTTATACTTTTATGAGGTTTTTTTTTTTTTTATATCCAGCATTGTACATATTTTAATGTCTTGCTTTTTTCCTGATGATTTATTTGGATATTCACCACAGTAGAATCATTATTTGGCAATCTGAGGGAAGACTGTAGGCTCAGTGTGGTCTGGACTTTGTGGTTAAAAGGAGAATGGCCTGCTCTCACTTCCTTGTTATTTTCTGGTAAATGGCCGCCTGTATTGTCCTTGTGCTTTCTCAGTGTGGGTGAAGACAAACACAGACAGTGAACTTTTATACGAAATGCAGGCTTCAAAACAAGTCCTGGTCCACCGTGACTGGGACGCCAATCTTGTACTTGTTCCTCTCTATCAGTCGTATTGTACTCATGCCAGAAGCCACCCACACACTCTCTGACTCCTACACAGGTCACACCAAAATTGTTTACTGCCTTATGAAGGGCAATTTCCCATAAATGCATTACACAAGGCACGTAAAATGATTTGAAGTCTGATTTTGGAGGTCATTCAGTCACATTATTCACAAGATGCTCTGTTTGCTGTAAGTGGAAATCCAACTTATTTATAGAAAAGAGCAAATTAACTCAAACTATTGCAAATATATGATATTTATATCAGCACTTTGTTGTCACTAAGACTGTCTTTATGCATAAGAACAGACATTTTCTGGATGCACCTGTTATTTCTATCAAATTTAATTCCACTAAAACTGCAATTTTTCACTGGCAAACAGGGGAACATGAAGCACTTCAGATATTCCACTCTGTGAAAGTATTATCTTAAAGGTAAAGTTACTGCAATCAGACAAACAATATATTATATATCATTATATATTATAGTACTGTAGTGCCATAGTATTATCATTCTAGCATGTACTTTAATGTTGCAACTGGTTAAAAATAGTGATGAATAAAAATTTTGCTGTAGATGACTCACTTGATTACTTTCTTTTTTGATTTTACTTTCTTTTCTTGAGGATACAAGGGTGCTTTAGTCATCATCCATCATGCCAGAACATGAACAAAATGAATTACTCAGGTCTTATTGCTTAATAATCTAAAAAAAGTTCAATACGCAGTTGCCTATAAAGTTAAAATAAAATAGTTTTAGCTTTTGTCATTAAATCAATGTGACAATGTGATTTATTCCTGATAGATATAATGTAACTGGGGCTCAATATGTGATCATTGTACCTGGTTAAAGGTGATTACTGATGTGTACAAATAAGAATAAAAAAAGGAATGTGTCTGAAAACAAAATTATACCACCTTTATGGGCAACAGTGTATTTTGCATGTTTTAGATTTGTTTTCACTGAGACGTTATATGATGATATTGCTTGTCAAATTGTGAAATTTTACTATTAGAGCTGTAGAAACAATCTTCAAATTCAAATCACTAATTTTTTATAGTACACAGGGTATTCGTTCAGAAACATTTAGCTTAGGAATAATAGATAGGAACAATAATGTGTCTGAAAACCAAATTATTCCAACTTTATGGGCAACAGTGTGTTAACCCATAAAGACCCAAACACCCACTGGTGACCACAAGCATCTGCTGATCTAAAATATTCAATATCCTCTGAACCACTGAGCCTATCAATACATGTAAATAATTGGTGTAAAATGCAGTTTGTCATCTTTTCATGGTCATCAGATATGACTCATTTGGATGTTCAGAGGCTCCCTAGTGAACGTGGAAACACTGTCATCTTCTACAACATTAAGTCACCAGTAAAACCCATGGAGTTTGATAAATGATAGTGGATGAACACACTTGTTTTACATTCATTAATTGATATCTTGGCTGAAAAGTCCCTTTTTCTTCAGTTTTCTCTGTTTTTGATATAATAACCCTCAACTTTAATCTGAGCTTTTGTGAACATCTACATGATCAGTGAATGAAATACGAGAAAATGCATAATTTTCAACAAAAACAAGGCAAATACAGAGGACAGTATTATAATAAATGGTAAATCAAATAAGAAAGGTTAAATCTACAGAAAAATTGATTTGGTAACTGCTAAAAGTAGCACTTAATAATATATGAATTATGTCACCTCCAAAATTTTCTCTATGTTTTAGAGTGAAAAAAGTCAAATTACATTATTAACATGTTTGCATTTACAAACTATCCTTTCAAACAATGTGAATAATATGAACAAACTGAAAAAAAAAATGTAATTTTAATAATATTATGCTTTAGTTTATCATTTACACATGTACATTATAACTTACAGATCACAGTGGATCTATAAATACACAAAATATTTAGTAACAGGAAGAATATAGCTATAATCACACTCTTAAGACATTTCAGGTTGTTCATATTTGTTCAGGTAATTCAGATATTTTTGCAATATTATACTTTGTTTTAGTGTAAATACATGAAAACATTTACATTTTCAAAGAGAAAATTTGGAGTTGTTAGTATTTATAGGTTATTATGACCCACCTGAGATTGAATTGTTCTGAATGTGGATCCTGAACTAAAAGGGTTGTTCATATCTTAGTGTAATTTTAGCATTTCACAAATTCATCCCAAGGGCCAAACTGGACCCTTTGGCGGGCCGGATTTGGCCCCCAGCCCGCATATTTGACACCTGTGATATAGAATGTTTAAAAATATATTGAGTAAACAGCTAAAAAAAAAAAAAAAACAACAACCTCTAAACAATAATATTAGGTTAAAAACAGGAAATAACAATATTGGCGGCAAGAAAAGCGCAGAATGGGTAATGGATATTGCATTTTCCCTTGAAGATTAATGATGAATATCTTAAAAAAAAAAAAAAATCCTAATTTGCACATTAACTTTATTTGTGTAAGTGATTTAGAAGTGGGTGCTGAATGTGACCTAATTCTATGAGGATGAAAAGAAATTAAGGAATTGTGCAACACACTTTCCATCGCTTTTATTCTTCAGTAGAAATTACAACCCTGTGGTCCCGATGGTATTTTTCCAAAGAGGCTTCGTTTTTTTGGAGGCCTTTTTCCCCTTTAAGGAGGCCTGGGGTGGAGTTAAAGCGTCCGGGCAGCTGGATGCGTTTATAAGGAGATGTGGAAAAGCGCGTCACTCTGACTAAATGAGTTTCACCTCGTCAGATTGTTGACAGAGCAGGGATGTTGCACATGGCTCAGTACTGACTGGGAATCTGACAGTAGACTAAAGATCATATTTTAATAACCACATTGGAAAAACAAACAAACAAACAAACAAACAAAAACACATCGGTCTGGTTGGATCCGATGGACGCATGGGAGAAGTAACCAGTCTGCGCCTTCATGGTAAGACGACTTTATTTAACCATTAAAACATTACTTTACATAATCCAAGAGAGGAAAATAGAAACTGTAGACTTCATTTATCAGCAGCAGCATCTGTATTTGTGTTTGTGCTTGATGAATATAAATTCTGACACAGGTAAGTTCTTGGAAAGCATGTGAGAAAACGCGCAAATACGCAAAGCGCATCGTTGGTCCAATTACTGACCATTAAAAAGGCTTTAGTCGTTTTTGTGGAGTTAAGATGTATTCATATTATCTGTTATTAGTCAGTAAGAAGCGGGGGTGACCCTTCTCCCCGCTGTTTTACTCCTTGTATCCGCCAAAAAAGTGAAGTCTGCTCCAGATGGGACGCTCATGGTCTGCCGCTAGGGGGCGCAGAGGAGCACTGACACTAGTTTGACTCCTCTAAATCCCAGAGGAAATACTCCTCTATGACATCCTCTACTTTTTAATGTTTGTCACACATTCAAGATTAACCTCTTTAATAATTTTGAATTAACTGGGATATATTGCCATAAACTTCTTACATGTCTGTGCTTTTCTCAGTTCATGAAAAGTTATGAGGTACATTTTCCATAAACACATGATCATATTGAAAATGATGCATCACTGAGGATTAAGATACTAAAGTGGCTCAAATGAACTCATACTTCAACACCCACATCAGTAAACGTAATGCACTGCAGTAATAATAACCGGAAAACTAATTGTATGAAGTTTATTTTACTGATAATACTTGTATGGACATAACTTTTACCTGTGATTAGGTTTAATGATTATTATTTAGTCTTTAAAATACCAGAAAATAATACAAATGTGTTCCTTAAAACCCAAACTGGCATCCCCAATTGTTTTGTTTTGTTGACAACCTGAAAATTTTAGTTTATTTACTTAGAGGTGGAAAGAAACCAGAAGAAATAACAATAAAATAATAAGATGGAATTAGATAATTTAGGTTTTTGGGCTTTAAGTAATTCCACAAATCAGTTACCAATTGTAAAAATAGCTGTAGATTAATTGAACATTTAACAACTACACAGTTAATCATTGCAGTTCTTCCTGTAATTTAGTATTTTTTTATTAGTGTCTCAACATTTTTTAATTTAATTTAACACTTGTTTAGCTAAAAAAGACGTACAAGAGCAAGATAAAGACCCACTTTCCTGTGTGTAATATGACATAATATTTATACAGCGACATGAAATTTCTTCTTGAATATGTTTTTATTGATCTTTAATTGATCTGGATTTAATGTAATATTGAAAATTATTCAAATGATGTTACCTGTCTGTGAAATGTTCAAGTTATTTTCTTAAAGTCTTTACATTCACAGCTATTTTTTCACTTGGCATAAATGTATGGAAATGAGACAGGAAAGCCACATTTTAAAATTTTATATTTCATAATGTTGAATATTTTTATGTGAATTTTTTAAAGAAGTTCCTTGTACAGGGAGAGGTAGTTCAGTACTTTAGTATAATGCATTTTCTAATTTGCCTTATAGTAGCTCTAAATTAAATTCATATATATTATTAACTTTATTGAGTGATTTAGTCCAAAACTCGGTCAACAGCACTTTAATGTGTCAAATTTGATCATTGTGCAAGAGTTTGGGTAGATATAGCAGTTTTATAATCTGATCAGTACTGTATGATTCATATTACAACAAAGTGCATGACAACTATTGAGTAACGTTCAGTAAATGAATGAATTAAGACAAACCCAAAGACCAACAGTCCACCAGTGTCGGTCCCAGATCAGGATTTATCTCTAAACAAAAATAAAACGTTTTTTTTTTCCCTCACTCTCTCTGTTTTTTCCACACACAACACACTTTTGCAACAAACTGCATTTTTTCCACATGCCTCGAGGTTGGATCAGCCATTGTTCGTCCGATAATGCTCTATGCAGTGAGTGCCCAGTATAAAGTTAAGTGAATACTCTATTCATATGAATCTACTGGACTGAAGTCAATGCGAACACACTGAAACTAACACAAATACTGTATCTGTGTCTGCAGCAGGTGAGGTGGGCTCACAGCAAAGCACACACTTATCTGTTCATTGTCTTTTTGCTTAAGTAAAATGAAATCAGAGGCCTATTCATAATGGATTTTTAAAGACAAGTACAATAACAATAGTTTCCAAGCAGATACCTGATTAGTCCATTAAAAAATCATATATGGGTAGAAATGCTATTATTTTTTAGTTAATTAGAAACCAGTGCTGTACGGTACAAAGTAATAATACTTCGGTACTGTGCTCAAGTATGTTTTAGGAGAATTTGTACTTTACTGAGTATTTTTTATTCTGTTTACTTTCACTTTTACTTCGCTACATTTCCTAACTCGATTGTATATTTCTACCCTGATACATTTTTAAGGTACAGTATCATTACTCATTATAAAAACGAAATTAAAGGAAATTTCGTGTTTTCACTGCTGAGATTACAGATGACTGCAACAACATCAGGAAGCTGATTTGTCACTGGGTCTAATCACTTAAGGTACATTTTAGAGGTATGGGTTTTTCTACGGCCAATGTCAGTTTTTAAAAATTCGTTCAACCAATGGCCAATATCTACAGCTGATTTTTGAGGCCGATTTTTAGGGCCATTTTTAAAAAAAATTTTTAAAACTACATTGACCGTAAAACTTAACTGAAAGACTCAGATAATTAAGATTTTTATGCAGCAATATGAAGGAAATTATTAATACACGTACACATAGTACTCTTTTAACATTAATTGAACTTCAAGTGTTGCCAACACAGGTGCCTGATCAAATATCTTATAGCATTTTTACTACTGATCAAATATCGTCTTTAAAAAAAAAATTTAAGGCCGATGGCCATTATTGAAAAAAAAAATCAGTATATCAGCCGATATATCAGTCTACCTCTAGTGCAGTTATTTGTAGATTACTTGATATGCTTAAGTACAGTAAACACTAGATACTTAAAGACTTAAACTTGAATACCATTTCAGTTGGGGACTTGAACTTCTACCAAAATTATTTTTTGGTAGGGTACCTGTACTGTACTTCTCCTCAAGTGTGACTTTCCAATACTTTATACAACATTGTTAGATAAATGTTGAAGTGAACATCTAAGTCAAAATTGTAAATTCCTTAATAAAAATACAATAAATGCATAAATGAATCTGTAAATATTAAAGTAGTTCTCAAAAATAGTCAGAACTTTCCATCTATTCCATCAGCCACAAACAGAATACATTTCTGCAGCACAGACACTGTCTTTTTGGTGCAGATTAATCTATTTCACAGATTAATCTCTGTGTAAAATGTAGTTTTGGGTTTCATTTTGTAAATAAACCAAGTTGCAAATAGCCATTATGGAGTTTATGGAACTTGGTCAAGTTTCCACTAGTGTGAACCTGGTTTTCTGGTTTGTGGTCGGTGCCAGTTTACAGTTGTGAATCTTCAAAGATCCAGTTTGTGTTTCTGTGATTTAAGTGAGTCACCATAAACCACACCATTATGTCACTGTATACATTTCCACGCTGATTAAAACGAGCCACAGCTACTTTGATTCCGTGTCTGTGTAGAAGCTCTGGGTTTGTGTCTGTCTTTGGATTTAGCAGATGAGATGCTGCACAGTTCTTGAAGTCTTAGTTGGTGTCATTGGTCCTGACAATCTCACCTAGAGCCCCAGATGTAAACAGTTCCTGAGTTGGTACCATTCTGGAACTAGTTTTCAAAGAGCTGTTTGACTGTTGAAATGCAAACAACTGCCTCTGCTCGGAATTGTTGAATTAGTTTTATAATAGCAGCTGATAGGCATGTATTTAAAGGTTCAATATGTGACGAAATCAAACCACTCTGACTGTCTCCATTGTCTGTCTATGATAACATGTACACTGTGGTATGCAGGAGAGTTGTTACGATGTACCTCAATAGTTGTGTTTCACAAATGTGTAGATAGACAGATAGATAGATAGATAGACAGATAGATAGATAGATAGATTTCCTTTATTGTCACTGTATATAAAAATACAATGAAATCCAAAGCCCAGGGTAAAAATGATACTATAAATAGTAAATGAAATTGAAGTCAAAATAGAATAATAGAAGAAGTAAAAATAAAAGCAAGATAAAGAGAATAATGCAAACTACTCTCATCCATTACTCACTTGTGTATGCACATCCATGGGTCATCAATCATAACATAATTGTGCAGAAAAATTCCGAAGTGCTTTCCGATTTTTGCAAAAAGTTTGATTGTTTGAGGTAGTTTTTTTGTTTTGTTGCAGAGAGTACAAACAGGAAATGGATGCAGATTTTTTTGAATAAATTCTGATATTGTGATCATTTACCTCATGTGACTGACTGATAGACTGACTGATCAGATGTGATGAAAAATACATCACAACTCAGAACATGTTGCTTCTTCTATTCTGTTTATTTCAACCATGTGCAATGTAGCCTCCAGCATCACCTGTTGGCAACACAACACAGCTTAGATTATTCTCTCTAGAGCAGCTCATCTAAATGCACATAATTACTGTTTTGTTTTATGTGAAAGTTCCAATTTGCTTGACATTTCACAGTTAGTTACTCTCATCTACTTGTCTACTGTGTGTATCACTAACTACCGTTTGCTTAGAAGTACAGTCAGCCAATGTCAACACTCCGACACAAGCTTCGCATTAGCACACAAACGTATTGGAACTTTAAAGCTTGCATTGTAAACACATGGGTGAAATTTATTTACAGCTCAGTGAGTTGTTTGACACACTCGGCCTGTTAAGCAGGAGTGTCAAACTCATTTTAGTTCAGGTGCCACATACATCACAATATGATCTCAATTCAATGACCAGTAAAACAATAACAGTGAAAAAAGTCAAATTACATTATGAAGAGGTTTACATCTACAAAGTGTCCTTTAAAAAATGTGAACAACATGACAAACTTGAAATTTCTTAAGAAAAAAAAGTGCAATTTTAACTATATAATGCCTCATGTTATCATTTACACATGTGCATTACAACTTACAGATCACAAGTGGATCTACAAATAATCAAAACATTCAGTAACAGGCAGAATATTGTTGAAATTGCACTTTTTTTTAAGACATTTCATGTTCATATTTGTTCAGGTTATTTTTTGTGAAAGGACAGTTTGTACCGTACTTTTCGTACTATTGGCCGCACCTGACTATAAGCCGCACCCATCCTGTCTCCAACATCTCACCATTGATTCATTGATACCAAGCTTATGTGTCGTTAGCCCGGAAAACATAAATTAGCTGCATCATTTTTGAGCTGTGGATTCACAGTGTGTGGAAAAAAGTAGCGGTTTATAGACCAGAAATTACAGTAATTTTATCTTTATTTTTTACAGTAATGTCAGTATTTATAGACTATTATGATTTTACTGGTCTGACCCACTTGAGATTGAATTTGTCCTGAACTAAAATGATTTTAACAACTTTGATTGTTTATATCTTCAGTGTAATTTTTCTATTTCACAAGTTCCTTCCATGGGCCAGATTGGACCCTTCAGTGGGCCGGTTTTAGCCCACGGGCCATATGTTTGACACCCCTGCTGTAGAGTATACATCAAGTTGAGAGTTAGACGATGTAAAGCTCATATTTTACGCCAGCAGACCCAGTAATTAAAGTATCCATGAAGGTCCAGCTGGTGAATGGCCTAGTGCTGCAAACAAAAAGGCAAAGGGGAAACTGCCAAGGCCAACACACCAAGGCTCCTGCATGAGATAAACAAACTGTTTTCTTTTGCCTTCAGCTTGTTCTTCGAGCAGTGCCAGTACATACAATCCTCCTGCAGGGGATTAGCGGCACAGGCTCATACCTCGGCCATGTCTACCCGTCACCATGGCATATCTTCAGTCCTAACCTCATGGGAGAGTTCACTTGGATTTTCAGGCTTGCCTCGCTGTGCACCAAAGTGACACAAAGGCCCATTCAGGCCTGAGAGTGGCTCCATTCATGGATACTGAGTAATTGCGGGTAGAATTCATAATTGTTCAGCCTCTTCCATCTCCGAGGCTCACTGGCGGAAATGACGCCACAGACGGTTGTTTTAAGGATTACATAAATATTCAAATAGATGCTGAGGTCACTGTTTTGTTTGTAGTGGATTTTGTGCTGCATTATGCATGCTCTGCATTGTTTACGTCCCACAATGTGAGATCACATTATGCGGTGAAGACTTTGAAGAATAAGATTGCAGAGACAAACTGTGTGGTGTCCTTGTAGTCGAGTGGGAATAGAGGGTTGATGCAATTAGTATTTAACTGTTCCTATTATCAGACAAATGTAAGGTGTAAGAGGTATTGTTAAGGTATTATTATTATTATGTAAGGTATTATTATATATTGTTATTTTATTATTATTATTATTTAAGGTATTACATATAAGGTATTATCATTATTATTATTACAATTATTTAGATATTTTACCTTTACAGTCTAGTTCAGACTACAGATGACAGTCAAAAACATGTAAAGGTTAAACAAAACTGTTGTACCTTACACTTGTCTGAGATAAAGGAACATTAAATACTTTTATAATAAGACACACTGAACCTAATTGAACTATGATACAATTAGTGATGCAGGTGAAACTGCCTTTTTCATTTTATTTTGATATTTTAGTAAAAAGTGACTCACGATTCACTAATTTTTTTGTGATTGTAGAGTGTAAGGATGTTATACTTGAAATGTAAGCCTAAAAATAGCAGTGAAAACAACAGTGTCAAATAAAACATTTGCCTACGTTGCAAATGTTACCACAGTGAACATCTTAAATTAAAACACAACATAATAGCAGAGGAAATCCCCTTTGTCTTCATTTCCTCCTATTTTATTGGTTCATGGCTAAGAAAATGAAACAGTTTATTTACTCTATGAATCCGTCGTTTGTGAATCATAGTAATGTAATACAGTCTTTCATTGTACCTTTTTCAGCTTGTATTAATCCAGGGTGTCCACAGATCCATAAATAGTCTTAAATTTGATTGTCCTCAATTATCCTTAAAATTGATCATTTTTCCTTACATCTGTCACTCAAAGGTCTAAAAAATCCCACAGATACAATAAATGATATAGCTATATTTGCTTTGGAAATCTTTTTTTAAAAAAATGTGTCAGATTTGTGATTAGCGTTTAGCATTTTATCATAATAGAGATGGAAATGAGTGGAGCCTCCAGCCATCATTCATGGGTGGAGGGGTTCAGGTCTGAGCTTGTACATCAGTCGCAGAAGCATAAATCATGAAGAAAAATAAATGTAATGTTAGCTGGATTAAACACGATTAAGACTGGACTGAGACAGTAACTGTAAAACCAGTTATTTTGTTATTTTTGTGAATGTAAGGTCTTCAATTTGACCAAAGACACCTTGAAAAATATCTTAAAAAGTAGAAATTTTGCCTCATCAAACCTGCAGATACCGTGAAAAAACAAATTATCACTTAAAAGCAACTCATCAAAATGAAAACATAACAAGAACTAATTATGTATTTGTAAAGTAAAACTAACCCGAACTCAAAAAAATATTGAAAAATCATGTAAGTAAAAGAAGTGTGTGATGGTCAGTCTAGAAGTTGATGCTCCATTGCAAAGAAATCGATGTTTAAAGCTGATTGAAACACATTTTCTGTCTAAAAACTGGAGATTATTAACTTTGAGCTCCATAACGAGGTTCAGTTCTTTGCTCAAACAACTGCAGATACTTAAAATAATTCAAATATAATAGTAGTTTTGCATTTTTACAAGAATGAACATACTTATTTGCCAACTTTCTGACAGAACTTGGGGTAATGTACATATTAATACCAGGAATTTTAGCATTTTTGCACAGTTTTTGGCAGTGTATATAACAATTTAACACAAATGTGAGCTTTTTTTTCTTTAATCACTCTTCATTTTTGAGCAACTCTTGGTAAAATCATTGAAACCCCGTCTTTAAACTCAAAAAATCACTTTTACAATTAGATATTTACTCTGTAGTTGCACTGTATTCCCTTATGTGTGTTGTGTTTTGCCTATAACCTAATGTAAACTAATAGAAACCATGATGTTCAGTTCAAAAAATCACTTTCACAATTAGATATTTACTTTTTAGTTGCACTGCATTCCCTTATGTGTGTTGTGTTTTGCCTATAACCGAATGTAAACTAATAGAAACCATGATGTTCAGTTGAATATACAGTACATCAGAGTTTTCCTTGAAGTGTGTGTTCGTGTGCGGTTCTTTGGTGGAGGTTGTCGTTCACCATCACAGGAATGCTACACAATTAGCCCCTGTTGTAAGGGCGGATACTGCAGGGTTTCATGGTCACACAGAGGGGGGGAGGACAAGGAGTACTGCTGCCCTCCCACATCTGACCCAGAGGTTGTGCAACAGCCCGCTCGCTCATCAGACAAATGACTTTAAGCTGCGACCACAAAAGAGATACACAAGGCAGGGTTACAGCTGCCAGAACAGGCTGAAGTCATTTACTGGGTTTGTGTTGTGACTGTAGTTTCTTAGAGGTTCACCTTTGTGTCTGTGCTTTCAATAACACTGCGATGAGTCAGAAGTATCCCTTGTAGTATTTACTGTATTTAGTAAGTGCTGGAAAAATCCTATGAATAAATACGAAAAAAAGAAATGTGAGGAATGCTTTTCAGATATTTTCGATTTCCACCGTTAATGTCCAATCCATAAAGAGCAAAAAAGGGGCAAATAAGAGTGTAAGAATACTTTGTACTGCTATATATTTTTATTCTAAGGTACTGGAAGAACTATTTAGTCTAGGGGTGTCAATCATACGGCTTGCGGGCCAAAATCGGACCGTCAAAGGGTCCAATCTGGCCTGTGGGATGAGTTTGTGAAATGCAAAAGTTTACACTGAAAACTAGAAAAGCACTTGGAGAATGCAGACCTCTGCCAAGGCAGATCACCCCCCCCCCATTCAACACCAAAATTTAATCATGTGTTCCTTGTGCCAGAGTCAACATTTCCTGAAAATTTCAACAAAATCCATTCGTAACTTTTTGAGTTATCTTGCTAACAGACAGACAGACAAACAAACAAACAAACAGTCAGACAAACAGACAAACCCTGATGAAAACATAACCTCCTTGGTGGATGTAATAATTTTAGTTCAGGGGTCACATACAGACTGATATCATCTCAAGTGGGTTAGACCAGTAAATACGATTATAATAATCTATAAATAATGACAACTCTAAATTTTTCTGTTTGTTTTAGTATAAAAAAAGTAAAATTACATGAAAACGTTTACATTTACAAACTATCCTTTCACAAAAAAAATGTGAATAACCTGAAATATATGAACAACCTTAAGAGAAGTCAGTGTGATTTTAACAATATTCTGCCTGTTACAAAATGTTTTGTGTATTTATAGAACCACTGTTTAGTTTATTATATTGTTGGCGATCCCAATTAATTAGCTGATAACAATAATAACAATTAAAAGGGGCAGCTTTAGCCAACAAGGCTAGTGTCCTGCTTTAGTCCCTGGCCTGATGACACTAGGCACCCTAAAAAAACAATATATTACAGCACAGACAGCTAAGAGACAAGATAAAGGAAAAAAGATAAAAGAGAGCATCTGTAAGTTGTAATGCACATGTGTAAATGAGAAACTGAGGCATAATACTTGTAAAATTGCATTTATTTTCTTAAGAAATATCAGGTTCATGTTGTTCACATTTTAAAGGATAGTTTGTAGATGTAAATATTTTCATAATGTAATTTATGAAAATGTTTACATCTACAATTATGTATGATAATTATGACATTATTTAAAGGTTGTTATGTTGTTATTTTACTGGTCCAGCCCACTCGAGATCATATTGGGCTGTATATGACCCCTGAAATAAAATTAGTTTGACACTCCTCCCTGATATTTATGAGGTTATGCCAGCAAAGTAAAATACTCCATTACCCAGTAGAAGTTCTGCATCATACATTCTATTCAAGAAAAAGTTTTAGCAGAAAAATTTAGCTAAACTACGTAAAAATATATGTTATGTAGCAGCGTACAGAAATATTACATAATTCTGAATGTTCATCGCATCCTGATAAACAGCTAACGTGAATATTCTTACTATAATAATATTAAAATAAGTGGAAATGTGAATTCATACAAGCATTATTTGTGATGTATCCCACTACTTTTGTCCATATAATGTAAGTACATTTATTTCATGGTGTGTTGCTTCTTTCATATCTTCCTTCTTTTTCATTGCTATGTGCATCAGTCATTCCTTTTCAGTTTATGTATTTAATAACATATTTGACTTGATATTAAATCACCAAACACCATGTACCTTATGTTATGTGTTTTCCATCTATAGGTGACATCTGTGTGTGTACTGTTTCTGATTCCAGCTGATATAAAGTGTTTGTTTTTAAGTGTTGCCTGACCTTTGACCCTCCTCGTAGGATGAGTGCGTGCAGCTGGATGTACTGGATGAGGTTTTATTCCAGCTGTGCCTGTTTTATGGGCATTTCAGTCTAATGACGAACATGTGACCGGAACAAATAATAACAGCGTTGTGTTATTAAAGCCAAATGTTGAGGATTTTTTCGTGTTTATTTAATGGTACATATGCTCCAAGGAGTCATAATGTAACCTACAGTTTTGTGTTTCCTCCCACAGGTCACCACTGTGATGGGTTTAATGGCGATAGCTCATGTTGGGCTTTTACACCGATACCAGACACATTTTGATGCTTTTTAAGGACGTCTCATCTGACGAAAAAACATGGCCGGGAGTCACAATAATTTCTGGGGACAACATGGCATAAGCAGGTAAGAAAATACAGGCTTGAAGGTGAAAAACTGAAAATAAGATGTTCCTGTTAAGTAAAATGACACAAAAAACATGACTTTGTTGTATGATATTGAGGCAATTCTCATTATTTATTACTGAAATGCGTTTTATTATCATCGTTACATGTTTGATAAGAAAACTACACAGAAAATTAGCAAAGAAAAGTCTAAAAAATTTAGCACCTGATTTTATAGACTATTTCTGACCATGACCTGACTTTTTCTGTGATCTGATGCTAATTTGTTTATTTTATTCCACACTATCCTTTTTTATGTCTTTTTTTAACATCATGTGAGTGAGGTTCACTCTTACATAATCTGTTACACAATCAAATGTCAATGTCCTTGTTCAGTATACACAGTTAAATTTTTCATTACATCCTGTATGATACAACCCACAAAAATACTGTGTATAGAGTATATTTAAACACAGTACAAGTTAATATCCAAATATTGTGTTTCTTGATGTTTCTTGATGCTGGCAGATCAATTATACAGATGCAATTGAGTAGTGGCTGTTGCATTGCATTGCATTTTAAAAAGTTTTGCTAATTTTTTGGTTTATTTGCAACATTTTCTTTCCTTTCTTGTTTGTCTCTGTTTTTATGGTATCTTTTAACATTTGGCAAGATGAAAATTATCCCTGTTTAATGAGCACTGTCCCTGTCAAATCCAGAGAACTTTCTGAATTACGCTCCAAACTAAGGCTGTCAAGCTTTTATTGTCATATAGAAAAAGTTGTGATTAATAGGGAGGCACCGATATATCGACCAGACATTGATACAGGCTCATATTTGTTGATATCTCCGTGCAAGATGCCTTTTCACTGATGACAATGGCTGATATTTATCTATAGTGTAATGTTTATAATATTTTTTTCATACATTTTTATGTTTGTCTGTCCATTCGGCAATAACGTGATGAAGGGCTGAAAGACTAAAACAGTAGCTATTTTCATATATACGATGACAATTGCTTTGTTTCATCGATATCAGCAGGAGTTATATGTGTATGTTTCGGCCAAGAATATAACAACTAGTGCATCGTAATTCATAGTAATTCATGATATTGACATCAATTCTGTATAATAACGAATGTGCTCACTAATATAGTAGGTTATGATGAGGACAACATGTTTTAGCATAGCATTTATATTTATATTTTATTAATTGCACATATAACATGCTTGGATCATAGTGCAAAGATAAAATAAGCCACTTTACAATGAGATGTGATCATTGTAGAAACATCAGTAAAATAATGTGATCATGTTATTTCTGTTAGAATAATAAAGATAAACAAATAGTTACCATTGTAGGGGCTTGAAAAAAGAAGCATACTGTATATTTTAATACATATAATCAGTGCATATAATAAATATATAAGGACATTGAATAAAACTGTCATCTAAGCCCAGAATTCAAATCCAAATAGAGGATGATTTATGTGTTTATTAAATCCAGCCTCTCATGTGACTTTAAAATCATGTTCAAATCATTGTTCAGATCATCAGAATTATAATGTGAGGGGATGTTTGATATGATGGTTATATAATAGTAATGACAGGTCGACTCCTAACCTTCTAAAATAGTTTATCTTCATGTCTGTTCAACTTTTTTATTCATTTCTTCCCAAATGTAATGTGGGATTGGCGTGTTTTCGGGATCATAGTCCACCCATTTCTTTGGAAAATCTTTTGTACAATGTAAACAAACATATGTTCAGTTAACGCATATGTCATGCTTGTTTTTGTACATATAATGACTTACCTCTGACAGGTTATGTGCAGAAATGATTTACTATAATGACATACATGGGTCTGTATTGATTTCTCAACCCCTGGTTCTCTGCAGGTTGTGCTTTGGCCTGAGTGCTGACATGGATCACAGTCTGAGGGGGCTTCAACAACAGCACATGGCCAAGGAATTCAACAGTGAGTGCTTTTGTTTTTACATATACATTTGACTGCAAAGAAAACGGATGATTTAATGAGTGTAGTTAACCTTAATGTGTCTGATTCTTGTGTTCAGTAGGTTGTATATTTGGCAGAATGTGTGTTATTTGTAAAATATTCTCTAGTAAAGATGTGTTAAAACCTGCACTGTAATGTGTTTTTCAAAGACATGAGTTGCATTAAAATAACTGTAATTATGAAAAATTAACTGGATTAGAATGAATTTAACCAGTCAAATGAAGTCAGATGCATTTGACTACAAACTAAACGGATAATTTAATTAGTTTAGTTACTGTTAATGTATTTGCTAATTTGGCAGAATGTGTGTTATATCTTGAATATTAGGTATTTTTTGTAAAGATGTGTTAAAACCAGCACTGTAATGTGATTTTCAAAGACATGAGTTGCATTAAAATAACTGTAATCATGAAAAATTAATTAGATTAGAATGAATTTACCTGGTCAAATGAAGTAAAACTCATTTGATTGCAAAGAAAACTGATAATTTAATCAGTTTTGTTAGTCTTAATGTGTTTGATTCTTCTGATTAATAGTTTGGTCATTTTTTAAATTATTTTTTAAATTGATTTATTTCAAATATGGAAATGATATAAATGAATAAAAAAAAAATTAAAAATGCAGAATGCAGGTTATATCTTAAATATTCTTAGATTTTTGTAAAGATGTGCTAAAACTTGCACAGTAATATGTTTTTCAAAGACATGAGTTGCATTAAAATAACAAGTCATGAAAAATTAATTGGATTAGAGGGAATTTAACCAAATAAACTCTTACATGTTCCAACGTTTACTTTTTGAAGGACAAGGGTTAAAACATATTGTAAATGTAGGTAAATTCTCAGTTTAAATGTAACTTAGGCTTTAAATGAGCAGGATCGGACTTGTAAAACAGTACGTACGCTGCGTTTTGGTGATTTTGTCATCAATAAACTAAGCTTTCTAGCAGAAAAACGAGTGGGGTAAATGAAGGGAGGCTATCGCTCCCTGGTCACCAGCTGTTCCTTGAGTCTGGGGCATGTCGGATGTTTCTACAGAGAAGGTTATGGGAAGCTCCGCTGAGATTGTGGCCTGCCTCACAGATAATGATGATTCCTGTGTTAATCAGGGTGTTGTGGCTGATGTTTGACGAACAGGGTGATAGGTTAAGCTGTTCTTTTCAACATGTTTTTACTCTGGTTTCCTGTAAGATACCTACAGCACAACATGAGGTTTTTTTGGGGTTTTTTTTTTTTTTGAGTGAGAGTGGGCAGCCCACTTCCCCTGGTGTTTTTTCCCTCCTACACTGTCACTACAAGATGTTTTTTTCTGACTGTAAATTGTTTTCCATGTTTCTTCCGCTGAGATTTGTTTCTGCTCCATAGGAAAAACACTGATAGAAAAGCACTCAACAGCAAAGTCTTTCTTCATAGGTGTTAAAATGTATTTGTAGAGAACACTCGCTCACTTTTACAGCTGGAAAAGTTTTATTTATCTGCGTTGTATCAGTCTGTCTGACCTTCATCAGGTGTGTGGGTGGCATCACAACACCTCCATATATGTTAAATTATCAGTCAGATGAATTATGTGTAAAAAAGAGTTTAATTTATGTCAAAAAGAATTGCACAGTATATTGTCTCCCAAAAATAATTACATTAAATATTCATGCAGTATATCTAAGTAATGCAGCATCATTTACAGCAAAACTCACGGAAAACAAGCATATTTATCCATGCTACAATACATAAAACTAAAAAAACAAATTATTAGAAAATAAAAATAAATAATGATTATAATTCATTTATTATTAAGACAGAAAAAAAGTAAAATGAATAAGTAAAAAATTAAAAATGTACATAGGAAAATATAAAATATATTATAAAGTAAAAAAAAAATGAATAAAATATATCTAAACTAGAAGCACTCAGAGAGTGCAGACCTCCACCAAGGCAGATCAGTGGGCCCCCGTGCCCCCCTCACCCCCAATCCCCTGAAATTTTCATCCAAATCCGTCCATAACTTTTTGAGTTATCTTGCACACAGAGAGACAGACAGAGAGACAGACAGACAGACATACAAACCAACGCCAACAAAAACATAACCTCCTTGGCGGAAGTAATAACAAACATACAAAATAAACAAATAAACACTAGTAATAAAATATCACATGAGATAATAAAATAAAATAAAACAAAATGAATAACACAGATAATCAAATAGTAATCGTTGTTGGGTCTTGAAAACAGAAACATGTTGTAATATTATAATCAGTGCATATAATAAGAAAAATACAAGGACTTAAAGGAATAAACTCTCATCTTAGAGGATGTATTTATGTTTATTAAATCCAGGCTGTCATGTGACCGACCTTATAAAGTTATGTTCAAATCATAAAACCATAACATTACATTAAATATCCAGAATGCCACATCTTCACATCTGTCCTCTCTCTCGTTTCCAGACGGCCTCTCCCAGTCTCCGTTCTACCCTGATTCGTACCACCTGACCTCTGACAACATCCTGCGTCCTCCAGAGGGAGACCAGGTGGTCCCGTCCTCCCACAGAGGGTCCATATTCTGGGGCCTCCAGAGAGAAGCCAAGCCCCTGCCTCCTCTGCCCGACCCCGAGGAGCTGATGTCGGACGAGGCGGCCGATAATGAGGTGGAGTTTTTCACCAGTGACCGACGCAGCCTTCTGCCTAAAAGCTGCCCCAAAATCCTCTGCAGGGGGGGCAACAGGGGCGGGGGTCAGGTCAATTACGCCTACCAGGACAGCTCTCTACGGGGGGATACCGGGGCTGGATCCATGGCATTCTCCTGGCCTGGCAGCGAGGACAGAGGACCGGGTAGAGGTAGTGGGTTCGGAACCAACACCTGGACTCCTCAGAGAGAAGAACCTGCGGGTGCTTTGACCTGCAAACAGCCGGACCCCTCCCCCAGACCCCGGTTCTCATGCTCAAGCCCTCCTTCTCAACCTCTTGACAAACCACAGATTCCCCCTCGTATCCCCATCTCCCCTAAACCCCCAGCTCTATTAAAGACTACGAGCACCAACGAAGAAGACAAGCCTCCTAAGATCCCTCCACGGGTTCCTTTGGTCCCACCCTGCCCACCCAGAACCCCCAGCCCTAAAAGTCTACCCATTTACATCAATGGGGTGATGCCTGCCACACAGAGTTTTGCTGCGAACCCGAACTATGTGAGCAAAGCGTTACAGAGACAGCAGAGTGAAAGGGCGCCCCCTGCAGCTCCGTGCACACCCTGCATTGTTCCCATTTTGAAGGATGGCAGACAGGCCAGTACCACACATTACATCCTGCTGCCGCCGGGCCGACCGACCAGCAACAGCAGACGAGAAAGACTCCAAAGTGAGCCGACCAGGAAGACAAACAGCAACTTCTGGCAGAACAGATAAAAAAAAAAAAAAAAAAAAAACATCACTTCTGTCACTGTGTCTGAAACTGACATTAATAATATGTCTGTGAAAACATCTGCCTGCTACATTCACATCACCATTTGTTGTGATTTAATCCAGTGTATGTTAACGTTACTTCTGTTACACTGTTGTGAGTTTTTATTGTTTTTAACTGAACATGCCAGTCAGTATTTCAGTGTTCGATGAGGAAAACGTAACATTCCAGTATTTTTATTAACCCATAAAGACCCAAATATCCACCGGGGACCAAAACCATCTACGATCTATAACGTTTAATAACTTTAAATCCACTGATCCTATCGATACTTAAAAATAATTCAGGTAAAATACAGTTTTTCATCTTCTCATTGTCATCAGATATCACCCATTTGGATGCTCAGAGACTCTGTAGTTACCATGGAAGCACATTGATTCACCAGTAAAACCTATGGAGTTGGCTCAGTGACAGTGGATGGAGACGCTCTTTTTATTTTCAATTAATGGTATATTTTACTGAACAAGTCACTTTTTCTTAAATTTTCTCTGTTTTTGATGTAATAACCCTCAAACATAATATCACCATGATGATTAAAGTACATAATCAGTAAATTAGATATTGGAAAACACCTGATTTCAACAGAAAAATGCTAAATTCAGAGGATAATATTATGATAAATAGTGATAAATCACTTAAGAAAGGTTTAATGTAGAGAAAAAAATATTTGGTAAAGTAGCGCTGGGTCTTTATGGGTTAATGTTGGAGAAAGATATACCTCCTAAAACTGTAGAAGTAGGTTTGCTGAGATGCCGTTGTTTGCCTTTATCACTAAAAAACAACCGCAGCTGAAACTGTATTTGTTCTGACGTGATGAGAAAATAATTAACTGTATGTACAAGCTGGGCTTGTGCAGAGCTGTTGATCCCATGTGCTTTTTTTTCCATGACAATGCTGCTTGAAATAATAATTAAAATATATTTATAGATTTAATCATGAAATCATTCTTACCACAGAATAACAATTTATCATACATTTTGTATGGAACAAAGAGCGTGATTTTAGAACCACACAATGCAACCAATCATTTTGTTTTAAACATTTCATCCGACAACGTCAACTTGACTTGCCCCTTTTTAATAAATAGTGTTATTTTATTTCTATTTTAAGTCCTATTTTCTTAGCTTGATTTTTTTGTTTATCTTTTCATTTAAAGGTACAATATATTCTGAGATCTGAATATAAGTGCAGTCCGTCCTCCAAATTATTAAATGCTGAATCTAGATCTCTTTTAAAATATATCATTCCTGTTTTCTGTTCAAGGTTTTATATCAACAAAATGGACCAAAACCTACATCATATAAGCAAAACCTTGAATTATTTATGTCAGTTTAGCCCATTTGAGTCCATATTCAAAGTGTACAGATTGGACCTTCAATTCATGTGCTTAGAAATCATGTTACATTGACAGTGTTTAGGTGCAGACACACGTTTACAACCTTCGTTACATCGGTGTGTTGTACTCTTGAAGGTTCTTCTGTGTTTCTGCGAAGGCTGCTTGTTCAGGTTTGTGTCGAAAGTGTAACATTGAACTTTTGTGTCTTTAATCTTTAATTTATAGAAATAAAATAACTTATTCACTCTATGAGCATTGTGCTTTATTCTGCGTGTTGTATTACTTTCACAGTCACGTTTAAGTCTGTGCTGTATGTCTTACTACTGCATGTTCACAAAACTGCTTTTAAATGGGTCATATTTTGCTAAACCTACTTTTATTAGTCTTTGGTTCATTTATTTGTGTATTTGAGGACTGTAATAGTTCAAAAAGTTTGAACTGGAACCCTCCAGGTGCTGCAAAGCTATCTCTATATTCATTCTGGCAAAAATTGACTGTATTTTTACAACCCGTTTCAATTCCTGCCTAATTTGTTACATTTCATAACTAGTTACATCACGGTATTTGCACATATAAGGTCAAGACTTCCGACACAAGTACAACATCATTGTTTATCAGCAGCAGTGGTTGTAGTAAAAACTGAAAATGTCCAAATTTTGAGCTGTTTTCCTAAAATGTTCCGTTCAGAAAACACGGTCAGCAACCTGGAGGGGGTGGGGCATGAAGTGGCTCATTTGCATTTAAAGGGCCAGCGCTCAAAACCACCTTTCTGGTGTCATTACATTAGAAATAGGGTTGAAGATGGACCTGTGGAGTTGAATTACTGAAGAATTCAGACCAAAGTATTGCATTTACAATTCATGTAGACCACAGGGAAATGTTTTAAAATGCATAATTCCATTTAAAAAAAAAACAAAATATGACTCCTTTAACACAATAATCACCATGGTCATTGTATGGACCTGAGTGATTGTAGGCGAATTACAGGCGTAAAGTATAAAGATACATGAAGCAATTAAAGGAGTTGGAGACAAATTTTAATGGAGCATCGACAACAGTTGAAAATGAAACAAAACCGCTCATAAACATATGAGCTGACGTACATAAAAACATGAGCTACTTTTCATCTTCCTTTGTCAACATGTGATGGCGATGACAGTCAACAAAAAAAAACCCAAAACTCCTCAAATAATTTCTTTTCCAAACTACATAATCTCCTCAGGATTCATATTCACAGTTCATTTGCCATCAAACCTAATGGCGTTTAGGCGACTCAGCAGGCTAAAGGTACAAGTCTGAGATTGTACCGTATCATGGTTGTGTCTCCTTTCTCTGACTTCCACATTTTACTCTCCTTTATACAGTCTAATGAGGCAGAAATGTCACAAAAGTAAATTTAGAAAACATTTTAAACTCTATCTCTTTTAAGTCCACAATTTATAAAACCAACTCTGCTTCATTCATTTGTAATTAGTTATGTTAAACATTTAATCAAAAATGACATGGCACAAAAAACATTTTATTGTGAAATAATTTCTTGTGCTTGAAAATAAGTTAAAAAATAAACACACATAACCAGTACTAATCCCTCCTTTCAACCCCACCCGCCTCCCCGTCACCCCTGCAGTTCCTTAAGGGCCTTATTGAACTTTGACCTGCGTTTTTCTACAGGCACAGCCTCAGCCGTTTCATCTCCTCGGGCTGAGGTCCTTCGTGCAGCCTCGGGGCTGTTCGGAGATGGGATTTGGACGATCGCTTTACCGCCAGGCCCGGTTGAGCAGTTTGACTTCTGCCAGCCGTTTGCTGATCATGGTGGCAAAGAAGAGGGCGAAGAGGACGCTGCTGATGAGCATGTAGTCGTAATCGTCTTTGAGAACGTCAAACTGCTTTGAGGGATAAACGCGTGTCTGGTAGATGTCGAGGCCGTACGCAACCACCTGACAGGGAAAAGCAACAACGTCATAATCAGGGTTCCGATATTCATTATCATTTCATTTTCTGAACCACTTAATCCTTACATTACTCAATGATTTATCTGTTTTTCCATTTCCATTGTTCACCAACTATTCAGACTCCTCGCTCACGATGTCAAGAACCCATTAATTTATGCATAAACTTTTAAAGCCAGTTGGTTTCTACACATTTTTACAAATTCTCAAGACTTTTCAGGGACCAATAATATTATTTCCATGACCCTTCACAACCTTTAAGTTCATGAACAGAAGTGGATTTTATTTAGTTATCATTTGACAACTAAGTAATAGCATTTCATCTTCAACTACTAGTAGAAATTAAATAAATATTATATAGTATTGTAATAGCATATGTACAAAATGGTGTTAAAATGCAATGATTTTAGTCAAATAACACCACTAAAAACACATCCCAGCAACTAAACTCACAAAGCAAAAAAAAAAAAAAAAAAAAAAATCCTGAGACTCACAGTTAATTTCACCTAAAAGTAAAATTCCATTACACTTTCAATTCCTTGGAAAATTTCATTTAATTTTATGACTTTGATTTTCAGTTGCAATCTTCACTCTATAAACTATAAAACCATAAATCTTTAAACTTAAAAACTTCCTTCCCAACCGAGTATATGATTAAGTACAGGTTTTAGATACTACTTGTTTTACTATATTTATGATTTTATTAACTTTTACAATTTTTTGAGTAAGGATGCTTGACAAATGTTGAATAATTTAATGTCGTAAAGTCAATCTATCAATCTGCACCAAAATGCTGCAGAGCAAAGTAAATATTGTCAAGTCTTATTTATTCTACTTAATCTTATTTTTAATCTATTTTATGTAGTTTGTTAATCAAGTTTTAATGTCTTCTCTTGCAGTTTACACTTGTCTTCTTCTTATTTATTAGTGAAATACTCTGAACTGCACTAACCTGTATTAAAGGAGCTAAAAAGATATACAGTAGTTTGATTTACATTTTAAGCATGTTTAAGAGCATTTTAGACTTTAATGCTATGTGATGATAAATTGCTCACATTATCAGCGATAAAATAAATAATAATAATAAATAAAATCCAAGTGTTAGTCATCCTGAAGTGTCAATCATACTTAAGTGAAAGCCAGTGGCCTCCATATATAGAAAGTAAATGTAAAGTTAAGTTCTAACGGAAAAAATAATCATTCAACCAGACCATTAAAAAACATGGCAAGCTAAAGCTGTTTGTTAGTTCTTGTTAACAGTGGACTGACCAGACAGGTGGACTCCAGTCCAGAGGGGGCGGTGTAGATCCCTCGTACTCTGGATATGGTCTGATTGTAGTTGATGTACCACTCTGTTCGGATCGGCAGCTCAGGCGCATATGGGATCAGGTTCTCCTCACTGGAGATTAAATTAACAGATCAGAAATTGTAGGCATGAAATGTTAAGTGTTTTATATGCGAGTTGGGCTAAAAGACTTACCGGCTTTGCTCAGTTACGATTTCCGGCCGCCGGGGGTCAAGGAACATCTTGGGTAATGACAAAATTCCTCCGGACGGTAAACCAACTGTGACAAACCCAAACACACACATTATAAAACGATAACAAGCTAATGAGCTAACATCAATGGAAAAAAAACAATGAAGTTGCCCGTAGGTCTTTTCATTAACTTTTTTGTCTTTGTATTAAAATACAAAATATGGAAAAAGAATACTGGGACACATCACACCTGAAATGAAATATGATCATGATCTGAAATTATGTTCATGCCAGTTGAAAATAATCAACAGGTTAAATGTTTAATCAATATTTCTTTAAAGTTTTAAGGCGGATTTTTCTTCCTGAGTGAAAGTTGAAATCAGACATCTACTTCTGGATTAAAATGATTATTAATGGTCAGAATGTGGCACATATTCTATTATAATGAAAAAAATAAAATAAAATAAATTCAGTGCGAATAAAATTAAGTAAAGACGAGATAAAACACTTAATGCACTTAACATGAAATCAGTTGAAGAGTTTTTCCATTTTTGTTTTGTAGCCTAGCCCTTTTTTGGCAATAAAACCCCTGCATACAATCTGTCCCAATATTTTTTATCCAAATACAGTAGTATAGCTTACACAGCCAAAAAAGGAATCACAACAACAAAAGATGGTGACAAAAATACTACATATTAAATCCTATAAAGCTGGAGGCAAATACATAAAGCATATTAAATAAAGTACATTAATCAGGTAAAACAAAAGCAACCAGAAATAAGTAAAATACTAGAAGTAGATAGTAGAGGTGATAGTCCAAGTAAAATATGGTGAAAAAAAAAACATTTACATTTCCCTAGGGATAAATTAAATGACCTACACTACAAACATAAATGTACCCCACGCTTTCTTTGGGGAATGAGCTGAGAAAAGACATTATGTGCATGACAGCTGCTGTGAGGCGGATGATAAAATTTGCGGCTCATTAGCGTAACTCACTGAGCAGATGGCGGCTGGTGATGCCCTTCTCGGTCAGGGTGGCCTCCAAGGTGGAGATGGCGGAGGGGAAAATGTACGACTGCTGGAGCACCTGAGGAGCGTGAGGCCGATCCAGAGAGCTGAACACGGTGCTGTTGTAGAGCTCCATCCCCTCGTACAGCTCGATGACAGAGAACTCGTTCCTGCGGGACTTTGTGCTCCAGTATTCATACTGTAAAGTCAAGCAGAGATACACTCAGGAGATGGATCATGTGACCAGAAAGTCTGTCTATAATACGTTAGATATTGGATTACAAATGATTAGCTATTGTCATACAGATGCTCCAATATAGTACAGTATAGTATAGTATAGGATACCATAGTATAATATTGTATAGTATAGTATAATATAGCATTGTATTGTATAGTATAGCAAAATATAATATAGTATAGCATAGTATAGTATAACATAGCATAGTACAGTATTGTACAGTATAGCACAGCAAAGCATAGCATAGTATAGCATAGCAAAACATAGCATAGTGTAGTATTGTACAGTATAGCATTGCATAGCATAGCATAGTATAGCATAGCAAAACATAGCATAGTATAGTATTGCATAGCATAGCCTAGTATAGTGTAGCATAGCAAAGCATAGCATAGTATAGCATAGCATAGTCTAGTACAGTATAGCAAACCACAGTATAGCATAGTGCAGCATAGCATAGTATAGTAAAGCATAGCAGAGCAAAGCACAGCATAGTATAGTATAGCAAAGTATAGTATAGCATAATATAGTATAGCATAGTACAGTATTGTACAGTATAGCATAGCATAGTATAGTATTGCATAGCATAGCCTAGCATAGCAAAGCATAGCATAGTATAGTACAGCATAGCAAAGCACAGTATAGCATAGTATAGTAAAGCATAGTATAGCGTAACATAGTATAGCATAGCAAAGCACAGCATAGTATAGTATAGCATGGCATTGCATAGCAAAACATAATATAGCATAGCATTGCATAGTATAGTCAATATGGGAAGAGAGGTGCTAAGAAACAAGTAAGTGACGAAGTGTTAAAAGCCAGAAGCACTGTTGTTGTTTTCACCACTGGACCCAGCTCTAAATGAAAAGAATGGAGTTTGAAACTAAAAGCACCGCATTTCTTCTACACAAGTGAGTTTGGTTATGAGGCTTACGTTATTATGTGATGTTATTATCATTGCTAGGTTCACTGTTTGTTGATTCACAGTTCAGACTCAACTGTGACAGTTCTGATTTTCTTTGGACAATTCCAAATAGATCTGTAGTGCAGCTACTGGCAACACAAACCATTTATTCAGTGAGTCTGTGGTCAGTCTGCGGTACATACAGCTGTGGAAAAAAGTTTTTGGACACCCCATGCATTTGTGATATATTGCATTAAGCATCACTTTTAAGTCTTTGAACTGTGGTAATGTATTTTTCCAGTCTCCAAACTTACATGTTCCCTTCTGCACATGCTCTGTTCCGTCAAAGTCAAAAGTGGATGTTTGTTAAATAATGAAACACATCCATGGCATGAAACGTTGAAAATGTCAAGAATTAATTTTTGCTATTTTTTCTTGTTAACAATGAGCAAAAAAAAGTCATTTCCATTTGTTTGTTTCTGTCCAATGCAGCCACAACTTTTGAAACACAAAAAAGATTTTTCTGCAAGCATTTCATGATAGTATTTGTAAAACTTTTTCCACTACTATAGCATTGATTTGTCTGTGGTTTTGATAGTCCTAGGTTTGTTCTGGTCCACAACTTCCCCCTGCTGTTTCAAGATTCAAATACCAACACTACATATATCCCCTTTTAAGGACGCTCTTACATCTACCTCATTTAATTCCCATTTTTAGATATAAAAACATTCAACAAAACAACAGAAATTGTTTTCATTTCCAACTCATAGTCTGAGCTGTCTGTGAATAATACTCACCACCACCCAGTTTTCAGAGTGGACGACGTGCACCGGCCCTTTGGTCTTTCTCTGGACGGCCTCATGGATGATCCGACCAGTGACGCCATCGATGAGCAGGATCCCGACGAAGCTGCGCTCCTGGTGTGAGTCTGTGCTCTCAGTCACTATAGCCAGGAGGTTTGGGTTCAGGTACTGGAGGAAATGAGGCGTAATAGTGTTGTTTAGGATTTGATGACATATTAGAAATAGAAAAAGGGTGTGCAGTTAAACAGACAATTCCCTTTCTATTTTATTAACACAACTACATTTCTAAAGGAGGGATTCCTAATGTGTGGGCAGCAGCAGATACAGGAATTCGACCATACAGTTGTTTTTTTTGTTTTTTTTTTTTGTAAATAGAGCAAAATATACCCTTTGTATTTAACCCATGCTAGAGCAGAGAAAACTAGAGCTAAAAATTTTCTAACTGACTGAATTGGGTTCTACTTTGAGATGCTTTTAAGAAACATTGTTGTAGATTTTTATTACCTTTTAAATTATTGGTGGTGTTATATATGTATGTTTTAGTATGGTGTTTTACGTATGGTTTTAGCACTTTGTTTTATTCTGTTTATTTATTTATAGTGTGGATATATGGTTATAATCTCTATTTTCTGTAACATCTGCTGCTGCCGTCGTGGCCACAACACTCTTGAAGAAGACATTTTTAATCTCAGTGAGTCATTTTTTCCTGGTTAAATAAAGGTTAATACGATTACTACTACTACTCATAATAACACTAATAATAATACATTAAAAAAAGAGTAATAAGAACTAATACAACAGAATACCAGGTTTACATCAAGGGTTTTTCATTTACTCATTCATTAGTCATTCTACATTTATCTGAGTTATTGTTCAACTGGAATGCACTGTGTGTATTATAATTGACGGCATCATCACCTCACCTATTAACTATCACTGCAGTCAGACATGTTCACATAGTTGCATTCATTAAATAAAAATATGTATATAGAAATACTTAATGTTAATCTTGCATGTTGACAAACAGATTTAAGTTTGACAATGACTTCTAGAGACTCAGTAAAACATCAATTATATACTCAAAATACAGCGCTTTATATAATTAGAAAGACTGCATTAAAGTTTGTATTGACAGTCATTCCAGAAAAATTTCTAGTGTTTCCAAAGATAGTTTTATCTTTAAGAAAAACTTTACATTAATTTTCCGTCACAAAGATTCTACACTCTAACAGATTCGGCAATAGTTATTTACCATGTGATGCATCTTTGGATTTAGACTTTTGTATTCTTTCTGTTGTTAAATAAGGGACATGAGGAGAAACTGAATGGGAAGAAATTCAGGAGACGTTCAGGGACAGGTAAAGCCCACCTAATAATTAGTTCATGTGAACAATATCAAAAGTCACCCAAATTACAAGCAAAGACTACAGTATAAATACAGCCAGCTGCATTTGTGTAAAGAAACTGTGCTGATCTCCATGTATTTAGTCTGAGTGGTCAAGAGGGAATGATTCACTGGGGAAACAGTGACTTAAGGAACAGTATTTCTTTGAAAACATGAGTTTAAATCTGAAGACGGGGAGTGACTCTTTCTTTCTGACTAATATGGGAAAGAGAATGAGACAGAAAATGTCTGTCAGAGCCACTATTAAATCATTAGTGTGGTTTTTAGGAGGTGAATGAGGGGGTCTTACCTTATAGAGGACACTCCGGTCTCCCATCACTCGGCCTTGAGAGTGAACGTGTTCATTTGGCCTTTTTCCTTTGACTGAGACAATCCTCTGAATTTCTGGTGGGATGACGACTTCCCAGATCAGCTCAGTGGACAAGTCCTGAAAACACAGAGATTCTTTGTTAATTCACTTGGATTCAGCTCATGATGGACTGAGAAATGAGCAGAAATCAGACTACAGGAAGTCAAATGTGTGAGATGCAATCTACATGTACAAATTCTGTAAAGTGGAGGGAATTGTCACTTACTGTCCGCAGCCTGTAGCCACTAAGTCTTCCTTGACTGGAGTCGACCAAATAAAAGAAAATGGATGAGGCCATTTCTTGTAGCTGTTGTAACACATTCTTTGTAGAGGGAAATGCAGACACCTGGAAAAAGTATTGAAAAAGACATAAATGTAGAAAAAAGATTCTAGGAAAGGACTTAACATTTTCAAGGTAGGGTTGTTAAAATACTTGCCACTGACCTTGTACTGGTCGTCAACAAGAAGTAAAACTTTTGCATAATCCTGGTCCATGAGCGGCAGCAGGAGAGACTGAAGGATGGGCTGAGGCAGAGCTGGTGGAGTGATGTGACTCTTCTTTCCAAAAATGGGGTTAAATACATGGAGAGTGGCCAGACCTGTGTCCTGTTGAACAAGAAATATAACATATATAAGTTTTGACAGGAACAAAGATTACTTCTAGTTTTGCAAATCATGCAATTTATGCCAAATGTGTCCAGGTAAAAAAAACAAAACAAAATACAGTTTGATAATTTTGTCAAGTCTCCTAGTAATTGTTATTTTCGGCGCCGTTACCACTGAAAATCTACTGGATGTGACTTGGGCAGAAATTGCATTTACAGATGTGGTTATGTATTAAAGTTGACTTTGTGTTCTCTTATCTCTGTTCACATTATGTAATTTCATTCTAGTGAAATAGATACAAGTAATGTTGGTAAAAATATGACGGTATTTACAGTTGAATGAATGAAACATTAAATAAAATAACACATTTTGGAAAAGATTCAGCATACTTTCTGAATCCCAGAGGACACTGTTGTAATTACAATTGTTGGAAACTACGGTACAAGTATACAAACTATATATCACAGGCCAAGTTGTTTTTCAGTTACATATCATTGCTTTTAACAAACTGTTGAAGCCAGTTTAAGAACTATCTCCTTGAGTACCGTTTCTTCGTAACGGACTGAGTAGTTTGCAACATGATTAAAAAAAAAAAAAATAGAAACACAAAATGCATTCTTGTCAAAATTGGAGACAAATAGTTGTGGTTATGTTCCTATTTGTTCTAAGCTGCCTTTTAATGACATATGGGTGAAGCTGGAAAGTGATATAGTGTGGAAAGCTGTCAATGCATCATGCAGAGAGTTTTTATGACTGTGGTTTGGTTTTACTGTTTTAGACATTTTAAGTTTCGGACTGTTGCATTATGGGAATCTGTGGGACCATCCTTTGAATAAATATTCACACATACATATTCCACAGACACATCAGACATCCTGTGGGTCTGTGGAATTATTTGTTCATTCATGTTATGGACTCGAGTCCAGCATCGGCTTCAGATTAACCTTGATACCTCGATGGTAAAAATGAAACAAGTGGGAAAAATATTACCACATTAATAATTTTGCCAGGAAAAGACTGAAAAGCTGTGGCATACAAGGGCGTCAGGAGTCTTTATTGTCCCGTAAACTCTGACCTTGAAGTGTTTGCAGTCAGTTACCCTTTGGTTTGACATTGAAGTTAAACACATATAAAGTTGACTGTCCTGTGATGAGATACCTTGTCTTTGATGAGCAGCGTGCACTGTGGTGGATGAGGGAAGTGCGCTGTCGTCCGCTGCACCATCAGTTTGAAGGCTGCATTAGATGGGATGTTGTCCAGATAGTGTTTCCACACAATAGTGCCGGTCTTGCTGTCTATTCCAAACAGCTTAAAAGAGGAAAAACAAAAAGAATGAAGTCGACAGTTCACAGGTTTCCTTATGCTACATTCACACTGCAGGTGAAAGTGCTCTATATCTGATGTTTTGCCAATATAGTCACGGAAAAAACTATTAGACCACCCTTGTTTTCTTCAATTTCTTGTTCATTTTAATGCCTGGTACAACTAAAGGTACATTTGTTTGGACAAATATAATGATAACAACAAAAACAGCTCATAAGAGTTTAATTTAAGAGCTGATATCTATCCATTTTCCATGGTTTTCTTGATAATAACCAAAATCACTTCAGTTCTTACATCAATAGCTATGGCATTGTACAACCAAAAACAGTGCTTTTAGGCATTCCATTTTTTCTTTTCTGTCTGTTTTGGTCACATGATACACACAGGAGTTAGTACTTGATTGCATAACCATTGTTTTTGATGACTTTTGATGGTCTAATAATTTTTCCGTGACTGTATCTACTGTATCTGTAGATACCCATATCTGATTTGTTTATGACATTCTGAATAGCACAAATCCGATGTTTTTCGATCCAGGACACTTTCATATGCTGTCTTAAATCACATATATACTGATGTTCTGCAATGTGGTTTCATTCTGAACAGTCATGTCGCGTTTCAACTGACTTTGATGTCATTTAAGTGCAACAGACTTCACAATTCTGCGCTGGAGGAGGTGGGCCCAGAAAAAAATCCATATTTATTTCTGAAAACACAGTGTGCTGCCTGTAATGTCATGTCTTCAGGACCGTAGACTGTTCACACGAGTCTCATTTGTATTATGATATCAACCATGCAAAAAGATTGAATTTCAGCAAAACAAAACAAAAAAAATTTGTGTGTCTTCTAAGTAGCTACTGAAAAATTACACATCCAGTGTCATACCTTGCCTGACGCAGTAACCATAACCATCATTTTCTGCAGGTTGAACTCATCTCTGGACAGATTCTCAATGGTGACGTCATTTTTAACTTGGCTGCGGGGCTTTCGTGCATCGTAGAACAGCTTCCAGAGGTGCGAGACCCACGCCTGCAGCAAGATGAACTGAGAGGAGAGTCTCTTCAGCACCATGGACATCAGGCCATCTAGACAAATCAGAAAGCAAACGCAGAAAGAACTTCAGATCTCATTGTGGTTTTGAGAAACACAACTTAACAGACCTTTTGCCAGATATCCCCTTTCCACCAGTGTGAACTTTATGGTACCTGGTGTTGCTGCCAGTTCAATGTTGGTTCAATTTACAACCTAAGACGCCCCCTACTTTTCCACGGACTAAAGACCCACATCATCATGTCACTGTATAAGTGTATTTTTTTCTCAAATAGTGGCCTCGACTTTCATTTACCTCAGCTGCGGAAAGTATCAGACCTTTACTTGTAGATGGCTTGTATTAGAGACTGGCCTTTATTTCTCATTTCCTGTTTAATGAGTAGAAAGGCTTGTATTTAGTATGAAACCTTGAATTAATCCACTCTTATTACACTTTGGCAGCACATTATGTGACACAGATTATTTTTTTTACCCCACCTGTACATGAGGATAGGTTTTTATTTATTTGCATCCACTTTGACCCGATGTATTATTACAATCCTGCCTTGTAATTGACTCCCATTTTTTATTTGAGGAAATACGTTAGCTCTGTTTTATTAGCAGCGGTCAAAAAGTTTTACTTGGTCTTCAGACTTGGTCACAATGTTCTCGCCAAAAGCCCTTAACATAAGCTGCTCTTGGCTCTTGGTTTCTTTGGCTGTTGAAACACAAAGAACTGATTTAAGATTAGGTACCGACTATGAAACAACCCTCAAACTGCATTGGTGGAAAAGGGATAAAGTGGATATTTGTCATATTAATGGTGAAAATAAATCACAACTGTAACCATGAAATATTAATAGCCTAATACTTCAAGTGTGTGTAAATGTGTCCAAGATTAAGACTTGGGGGGGGGGGAGTAGATGGCCGTTACCTTGAATGGCTGTATCCAAGCGCAGCATTAAAAACAGGACAAAACAAAAGTGAAGTGAAATAACCGGTACAAAGTTAACTCAACAGTGCTCGGACTCAGCTCTCGATGGGACATAAGCCCGGTGGAAAACCTCGAAAAGTACGTGATGGAAGATACAACTTAGATCACTGCATGCTTTGATAAGCAGCGGCATAGATACGTGCAGAGGAAAGAAAAAATGGATAATAGTTTGACATTTACCGGCTTTCTTGCCAAACTCTCCTTCCAGCTCCGCCTGTGTTCCCGTGAGAGGCAGATCTACCATTTCCATTGTCACCACATCTGACAGAGCCTCCTCTCTTGTCCACATCACACGCCCTGGAAAACAACACTCATTATTGTTGTCATAAGTCATTCCGCTCTCCACACCCTGTGACAGTATGCACTTTGTGTTGACGCTTTCCATAAATTATAACATTACATTTCTTTCCTCTTATGCTTGTGGAGATTATGTGTCTGTTATGAAAACTGTGAGGGTGTTTGTGCTCCACACTGTGGTCAGACATTGGCAGCATCTCTGATGATTAAGTTGTGGAATATATATTTAAATATTATCAAGAGGTAGAGCATGGCCCATGTGTCTTTGCACTTCGGAAAGATGTAGTAGATCTCAACTTCACAGCTTGATAAAGACTATTCACAGTCATTCTGACCATTTTATCTATTAACTATTGGCTGATTGTGAATCCACTGTAATTCCATGCACACTCTTGTACAAATCCACATTTCTATGATCATACATAAAAAAAAAGAAAAATATATATCCTTTAAAATCTATGCACTCTGGCCATATGAACCACTAAGAAAATTGGTAAAGTGGTCAGTTTGAGAAGGGTTTCAACTTTGGCGCCCCTCAGTGGTAGCACCAAAATATAGTTTCAGAGAGAAAGGTGATCCACCTAGGGAATATTAAATCGATTAAATTAGTATTTTTTTTGCGCAACAAACAACACCAAACACCAAAAATCACATAATAAATGAATGAATAATGTTTGACAAATAAAAACGTCTGTATTTTATAGGTGAAAGCAATTCAAACACCACTTAATGCCTGCTTTAAAATGATGTCGAGCCTTTCCACCTTAGCAATGTCCTTTTGGATCACTCTACATTGTTGAATTTATAGTAAAAATGAATGAATGAAAAACCTCCTTCATTTTCTGAACTGAAGTGGTTATATTGCTCTTGATTTGTTTGTCAGCTTGAATCCAAACTGGTTGATTAAAACTCCACAGTCACAACAACAACAACAGAGGCAGCAGAGTTGTTCTTTTTCAGGGAGCTGTGGTATGTTTAAGAACATTTCAGGGGTTTTGGTTCCCCATGGGACAGCACTAGACAACAGCAGGTAAAGTAGCAAAAAAAAAAACCCATCTAAATATAGTATACATTTGCAGTGAGTGGGGAGGTAAAGCAGTACAAAACCCATACTAATACCTTCAGAGTTTCATATGGTTCTGCATCTGTGTCTTGTGATTCTGTCCTGTAAATGTCCCTGAACTTCTCCTGTCAGATCCACACCTTCCCATTCAGAATATCCTTATGTCCCTTTTCAGAATCAATCAGTGGATGGAGATAGACTTGAAGCAATACAATATACAGTGGCCCAGTCCCAATCTCCACACTCTCTGACTTCATTTCCATAAAGTATGTGAGTGTTCCAGGGTGTTTGACTGTCAAAATATTGACTGCATGAGACCTCTGGTGTAGATTTTTCTGTGAGTCTACATATCTGTAGATTTTCTGGAGGGACTTGCTCATAATTCACAATAAACATAGTTGTACTGCCCCCACAAAACATACCCCACCAAACAAGGATGCCGTAGGGGAAAAAAAAGTGCTTCATTTAATTGTTCCAGGAGGCAGAAGGAGAATGAGAAGGACTGAAACTATTGCACCCACACAGGATGAGGACACCACTTACGCCTGCATTTTCTATCTTAACAATTGAAAATATCTGCTGTAAAAAATGTTTTTTGCACCACTAACACATAGCACTCTTATCTACCCTCATAAGCCTTCCTGTTTTTGTCGTTCCTACCTGGCTGCTGTAGGAAAGTGAGCGTATGGTCTTCTGTCTGCACAATAGCCCTGTATCCAACAGAGTCATCCTTCTTTAAGAAAGCCTGCACATACAGCTGGAAGACAAAAATACAAACATCTTGGTTTAAACCATAATGCACAAATAAACACACTGGTTGATATCTTTGCACAACTAAGCTATTCAAGTATTCCTGTTACAGGGAGTACTCCAAATACATGGATATCAAGGCATCTGGAGAACACTGGAACATTAATTGATGACAAATCCATGTCTCTGCTGTTATTTTTTATCAGTACGTCTGTTAATCTGGTTTAGACTCACCGTCTCTGGTTTACCTCCATAAGGATCCATGTTAAAAATGAGTGTGGTGTCCAGAAGTCTGCGCCCTGTGTCTGCACTAAACAGGTTAAGACCGCAAGCCTAGAAAAGGAAACAAAAATCATTTCAGAAGAAGCCTCAATGCAGTTTGATACCTGAATATTTGACTGATAAGCATGAAATAATGTATGGTCATATATGAACAATATTCATTTTAACAGTTCATTTTAGAAGTGTCCTGAAGCTGATTTATTTACAATAATGGAATATGTTGTTTTGCTCCCTTCAGATAGAAGTTATGAAAATAATATAAAAGGCTTAGCATTTCATTTATATATAAGGAAATGGATGACTATGACTACTGCTCCAAGTAACTGGGGACATTGTTTACTTAGTTTTGAACACTTGTGTTTTTGAGTGGAGTGAGAAAACATTAACACCAGATCAGAGCTGCAGTTTTTATTCTAACTTGGCATTTAATTTCTTTTTATACCTGTTTTATTTGATTTCACTGATATTGGCAATCTTTTTCTGTAGGAGATACACTGTATTAAAGTAAACTGTTTAATAACCTGTGTTCTCTGGGGGTTGTTTTGTAATGCAGAATCAGAAGAGTGGAGTCATAACAGCACTAAAGTAAGGTTTCAAACTATACAGATAGTTGTTATTTCATTGATTTTAGTAATTTGACTTAAATAACTGCTGAATAAAGTTTGAGGAGAAAAAAACCCATTTAATCCATTGTGTAATTTGCACTGAGAGGAGTATCAGTCTTCACACTTGATAAAGCTCATTGTATAATTTATCATTAACTCACAGTTTTATTCTTTGGTGACATGACTGCAGCAACAGTTTTCTCTCCAGTGGTTGCAAATGAAACAAGCATGGCCTGTAAAAAAGGACAAATATCATATTAATTTCTATATTCATAACTGTGAGAATGTGACAAAAAAAAATTATGATGGTAAACATTAGAGGCAGAGCAGAAACAAATACATACAGGCTTGAAATCTCTCAGTGTAACGATCTGGCCATTGTTGAGCTGCAGCAGCACATAGTGTTCAGGCCCAAGCTGGAGAAAGAACTCTGACAGCGGCTGCCGAGCGGCATTGGGCTGAGTGGACACGAGTGTTGGGTGAAAGCCAGGATCAACTTCAAGACCCAATGTCTAAGAACAGAACAAATGAAAGAGTGAAAAACATTTATTGAGACAAAAGAACACGATAAAAACATCTTAATCAGACCAGAGAACACAGATTTTCTAAAGTGCAAAATGGTTGTTTGGTCTGTATGGGCACCTGTAGAGGGAGTTGGGTCATCTGTAATTGTGTATGTAGGTCGAGCATGTACAGAGACAATGTTGTTGAGTCCACGCACGTCAACATGCCTTTACCGACAACTGCACAGCTGGTCTGAATGTTGGACAGCCAAGCAGCTTCAACTGAAAACTAAACAGAAAAGAAGAAAATTATTAAATGTGAAATATGATTTGATGCTATAGCAGAAATTGTTCTACTCTACAAAGCATACAATCTCATCGTCACCATGATAGTAGTTAGCAAATACTAAAGGTAGAACTAAAAATAAAGGGAAAAACTTTTGATACCCAAAATAAATAAAAACTACAATGCAGAGTCCAACAGAGATCTAAAGGTCTACATTACTGGTAAAATCTGCTCTTTGATGTTGCCATTTAACTTTATCTAAATAAAAATGTAAATACTTACAATATTTCATCACAAATGCTGTTGTTAGTACGTATCTTACTATACCTGTTTGAGTATCTCTCCATCATCCACACTGTAAACAACAACAGCAATGTGGGAATGTGGAACGACTCCCAGAACATACACTTCTCCATTTCCACCAGAATACACAGCCTGGTAATCCACAGTTTCACTGTTGTGAGAAAAACACAAAGAAATATTGTGGTGTTAGTTCAAACATAGTTCTGCAGATTAAAAGCACCTGGACCACATGTCACACTGCAAACATATGGGTTAAAATATCCTCCATAGGAACTGTATGTCTTCATTAATAGATCAAAACCAGAGAAGATGTACTCAACATGTTCAATTCAGTCAATATTTTGATAAAAGTTCTGCTTTATGTCCTTACTCAGTATAAGATATTGTCATTTACCTGTCTGGAAGATTCTCAATCCATTTTTGATGACCATTGGAAAGGTAATGGAGAGATATTACGGTTTTCTTCAAAACAGCCACATATTTCACATTGTCCTGTTGTCCCACTAAACAGGCCGACTGGAAACTAACGGACATAATAAAAAAAATAAGAGGTTAATGTTTGAATAAAATAAAGAAACCAAATAAACTTTCCCATTCTCACTGATATGGTAATCACCTGCCAGAGTCAAGCAGAATCTCCCAATTCAAACCACCAATATTTACTTCCCAGGAGCGAAGCAGGCGGCCATTTCCAACCACAAGCACCGCATCTAGGTCACAAACAATGTTTATTAAGTCATCCTCTTTTATGAATCTAACAAAAATCTCTATGTTCTACTCTGAGGATAAATCACCTGCTCCTTGTAACAAAAGAGCATCTATGTTTCCCTCTGATCCGGTCTTGTCCACATGTCGCCAAACTGAAACAGACACCCAACAAAAACTTATACAAAATCAAGGAAAAGCAACAGAAGCATAATTTTATTATATTCAGTTCAAGAGCTGTAAGAGCTACTCGGATAATTTTCTATTTAAAAGCAGAGATACAACAGTGTAGAAATATACCATTACAAGTAATGTTCTTGAATTTAAAATGTTGCTCCAGTAATGGTGAAGAGGTACTATCTGTAAAATTTCCTTACACTTATAATAAATACTCATTAAATTCTTGTAAAATAACATATCCGTTTTTATGACAAATACATGTAAGAATATTTGAATGTTCTACTTCATCAATACGGTGGCAATTTTCAGTACTTCATAGTACGAGGGCCGTTCAATAAGTTCATGGCCTCACCCAGAAATACTGGTTGTTATAATACAGGATGTTACATTCTTTCGTGATGGGATAGTGATGCTTGAACATCGATGGACCAAGTGCATTGCTGTAAATGGAGATTATGTTGAAAAATAAAATATAAATTATCAGTCTGTGTTGTTCTGTTCTGGGTGAGGCCATGAACTTATTGAACGGCCCTCGTATAATATGCTGTAGCATCATATAAGGATATAATCTGTTTACATAAATAGTAACAGAAAAGTCTAAAAATGTACTGGAGTGAAAGATAAAGTAGTGTAAAGGGATATGATATAAGGACCTCATATTGGTACCCAAGTACGGTACTTTCATTCCATCACACGTTGGATCAAAGTAAATATCTGTTATAACAGGCAAACAATATTAAATACTCACAGAGCTCTCCCGTTCTCGTATTAAGTGCGGCAAATACATTCTTCTCAGTTGCCACAACCACCTTTTTGGACGACTGCACATGTGTGTCAAAATGGGCAAAACGAACCTTGCCTACATATTGCTGCCTCCTACAAAACAAAAACGGAGAAAGACCTGTGAAGAAGCTTGTAAGCTAGTTATCTAATGGTAATACACTCCTGTAAGAGACATTTGATTTATTAGCAGATAAATCTGAATCACCAAATCTGTATTGAATTCTTTTGCATCTTCAATTAGATTTGATGTGTCATATTACACTAAGATTCTTTTACAGAATATAAAGGCAATATCTGATTATGGCAAACAATGACAAGGACCAAAGCTGTGTTTATATTTCAAATTTTACAAGAGACTTATAATGAAAATGGCCTGAGAGGAAATGTACATCCACCAGCTCAAGAGTAACAGTAAATGCTATTCTAAAATAGTTAATAAAGTGACATTACAATTATGATCACAATGTCAGGATTATTATTGCAATGACAGCAAAATGTAGAGTAACAAGGATTCATACGAGGGAGCATTTAAAGTAATCTAACTGCAGAAATGAAAAATAAACACAATCTCTGTTGTATGATCATATTTTGAATGAAGTGACACTGACTTTTTCATTCATCTGTGGATTTTCTGTCATAAGATAAATATAAATCAAGACATTGTGCACAGTAAATGCAATTTGACTTTTTCATTAAATCGTGCAGCCAAACTGTGACCAATACAAGAACTGTTAAATCAGAAAGCCCCTGGGACTACTGTCATCTACAATACCTATAAAAGCTCTTTTAAAGTGAAATATTCTTTTTCTTTCGCCTGCTAGTACTACATTCCTCATGTTCTTTCATCTTATATATGATCTGTACTTTTTTTTTTCATTTAAAAAAAGATGTTGCTTGACATGTTGTTGAGTTACAATGAGGTTGGTTAATAATTTTCATATTTCAACCACATTAACGGTGACTTATTTAACTCTATTGACCACTTGTTAAATGGCATGAAAGTTTAAAACTTCCAAAACATTACCTACGTATAAAATAAGCAATCAGTATTATATTCTAGCAAGACATTCCTGACTTTTTTAGCCTATTCTCAACCACTAAGTCTACCCTAAACACACCGGCCGGGCGCAGCTAGTTACAGTGACAGGTGTTAGCATTACCACTAGCTCAATAAAACACGGCTCGAAAACAGCGTCACTTTGATATATTTCACTAGATCCCTCTTACCAGTCAAATTTCCCGACTTGATCTTCAAACACAGCCCCCACAGTACCGCACAAAACAACAAATTTCAGCCACTGCAAAATTAGCTTTGCCATTGCAGCAGCAGCTTTGGCTTGCTCTTCAAGTGAAGGAGGAAGCCGGAAGTTGTGCGGCTTCCTTTTTGCCTCGAGACACATGAATGCTGCCCTCTACCGTTTGGAAGCGGAAGTTCATACCCATTTTTTTTTTTTTTTTTTTTTTTTTAAGTTCATACACAATAAATATCTTCCTAACAATATATGTAGCGGCTATTTGTCATCAAAATTAAATCAACTTAAAGGTGACTGAACTTAAGACTGTAACATAACTCAAATAACCACTAGATGCACCATGGGTTTGTGGTTTACCCAGTCAAAAATACAATGTCCATATCATAGATGTAGTTCAAGTGGTTTATTTTCAAGATTTTGCAGGCAAACAACAACTGAGGCCTTTTGTCTGGTAAAAAAAAAAAAAAAACATAGGCCCACGCAGGTGCATGCTGGTCTATCTTTGTACTCCCTATTTATACCCAGGTGCCCACAGTCTAAACCCATAAGAAAACACAAAACAAAAAGGTACTAAATACCAAAGAATGAAAACAATAACCATAAAAATAAAAAAATATTAAACAAACAAAACATTTAAAAAAAAATCAAAATAAACAATTAGCAAAAAATACTAAATTAGAAAACAAAAAAGGTAAATTAACTTTAAACAAAAAACTAAACCAACAAATAGCTCCGACAGTATACTTAGACTTTTTTGACTTTTTTTTTATCCAGCCCCCTGAAGGGAAGGCAAGGGGTAATGTTTTTGGTTCAGTTTATTTGTTTGTTAACACTCTAGCAGCAAAACTATTGGTTGAATTCATACCAAATTTGGCTTATAGATTGCCAGTGACCCAGAATAGATCTCATTACATTTTGGGAAAATTAGGTCAAAGTTTAAATTTTTTATGAATTTTTTAATTCTTTTTTTTTCCCATTTACTTATAATGGGTGAAATTTCACATCTCTGTAGCAGTAAAATTATTGATTAAAGTCATACCAAATTTGTTTTATAGATTACCAGCAACCCAGAATAGATGTCATTACATTTTGGGAAAATTAGGTCAAAGTTTAAATTTTTAATGAATTTTATAAATCTTCCCGTTTACTTATGATGGGCGAAATATGTGAGAGGGGCAAGGTTTGTTGTGCCACTTGTTTGTGTAAAACAGGTGCAGTTAAAATAGACAGCACCTCTGGGGGGAAAAAATGCCGTAACTCTACTGATTGTGACGTAAACTACCTGAAAAACCACAAAATAATGAGACAGATTAAATAATGAAAAAGCTTACCTTCTTTTCCTTCAAATTAGGGCTGCATGTTTTATTTCTTTTAGTAATAATAAAAGATTACTATCAACTGTTTATGCTCTTTTATAAACATTTTTTCTATGTCATAACATACTTTGTTAATTGAGTGATTTGCTATAATGTAATTAAACATTTTTCCTACAAAAAAGTAATTAACTTGAAATCTCCACACCTGCCCAAATCTACAAATAATTTCCCTCAGGTGCTGTTTGTTTTTCCAGAGACAGAAATGAAGGGGCACTCTGTTGCAGCATCATCTTGCTTTCTAATCTAATGGAATTTCACAGACATTAAAAAATGTATTAGTTAACAAACAACTAAACAATCAGGATAAAAATTGCATGTCTAAAATAGTAGGAACAAATTTAAGAGATCTGATATGTCTATTTTAAACAAGTAGTGTCACACAGTACATTGAGACTGTATAATGTAAATAATCATTACTTTTGGAGGGGCAGATACAATGCCAGAGTGCTAACTGATTATGTACATTTTCAGAGATGTATACCAATAGACTTCATATTTGGCCATAAATTGGGTTGACATAACTGTGGTGAGCTGAAACGGCAATTAAGAAAATTAAGAAAATGGCAAATAGGAGGATTACACGATAATCCTTATGATTCCCATTCAGGTGCTTGGACCCTCACGATAATACACAAATTGTAGTTTTATTTAATCTAATCTGTATCATTGGAATTCAGATAAATAGCATGTTGGGAAATATAAAATACAATAAAACATGTTTATTTATTTGGACTGCCATTAGTTTTGCCTGTATTCACAGTCTTCCTGAGGTACACAATCACACAAAATCATCTATACATGGAATAATAGTATCTGACCAAATAACAGCTGCCAGTCGATTGACATTCAAGACACAGTAAAGCATGGATAGTAAAAACCTAAACTATATCAAGTCATATTGCAGAGCGAAAACATATTTATCCTTTAATGATGTTGATGTTGAATGATTTAGTAACTGAGAATAGGACAGTTTATTTTATTTGGATGAAATTAACTGCATTTTTTTTTTCTTTCAAAATTAACTTTTTGGGTAGGGAATAAATAGATGAACAAGTGATTTTATTAGGCCAATGTAGTTCATTATATCAGCTTACTGGTGGTCACAAATTACATTTTTAAAACTATATGGTCCAGATATAGACCCTTTATATACAGTCTTATATACAGGCTATGTGTGCACTTGGGACAAAGGAACTGTCAGGTCTAACTAGCATGAATTAACTTGCAGATGATGAACGGGGCGCGTTACTAATAATGTTAATGCATAAAATACTAAACAAATGAAAAGTTTGACTCCATAAACGTATATTTTTAAGAAAAACGGTATGTCTGACAGTTGTAAGAGTGCGAGCGCCCCCTGTGGTTGACTGTCACAGGCTCTTCTTCCACTAGCTAATTTTTCTCTATGGGATTTCAAGATGGCGTCGAGCGGAGGAGATGGGGAACACGAATGGACAGCGGCAGTGCGGCCGCTTTTATCAGCTTCGTACACCGCTTTTGAGACGAAAGAGCTACCTCAGCTTATTGGGTCTATAATAAACAGGTAACCGGTCAAATGTCAATTAATTTTAGTGTTTCGTTGCCCAGTAAAGGCTGTATCCACCCTGGAGTCAGCTGGCTGGCTAACTTGCTAACTTAGCTTGTTAGGCAAGTTAGATAGGAAATGTTACCCGGGGTAGCTCAGCTAACGCTAGCGGCTAGCAGGCTATTTGAGCTTAACTTGCACTGGCATCGAGTCAGTTTGCAGACGTTGGCTAATATGCTAATGTTAGCCAACTTACTTTAAATGCTATTAAGCTCGCTTTCTCTTGCATTTGACAATTTTCTTTGAACAATATACAACAAAAGATCGAGGGACATTGACCATTAATTTACAGCTGTGCAAAAGTTCATGGATGTCATAGTATAACGTTTAGAAATTTTGCTTCATCATTAGCTAGCTAACACAAACATTAGCCAGTAGGCTAAGTAATGGGCCTTCCAAACGGACTTGATAACGTAACATTCAGATGGCTCAGCCACAGTGATATTTGACTACGTCAGCTAAGTTTCACCAAATTACACCCAGTTAGATGTTAATCGTATCGTATATGTGGCACTCCTGACATGACAAGAGACTGTTAACGCATTTACTGTGTGTAAACGTAGGTGTACAGGTTAACATTATCTGCCGTATGCTGGTGGTTGGCTAAAAGTAGGCGGAGACCCTGTACTCTTCTACTCATTTTTGGATGCTGTAGTGATGGGTGTTAATGTAATGTTACTGCTATTAGTGAATGAACTAATATCTAGTAAGGCGATTAGTTTTAACATCTACACTAGAACTGTACTGAAAATGTGACCGCCATATAATAATAATATTTAAATGATCAGTAAGAACTATTGATATAGCGAAGCTTCCTTATTTCGGCGACCTATTTATGACATTTCTGGTAAAAACATTTCTTCCACGCACACCCGCCTATGTCGACGATCGCCGTGGAGTGAATTTCTCGTCATGTCAGAACCAGTAGAATGCCCTGGTTGTCACCTGACACTGCCCTCAAACAGCGATGACACCGTGTGATCCTCCTGGGCATCAAGTGAGGAGCTGCTTTCAATGTTGATCGGTTTCGTTTTCCGGGGTAATTGGCATCCTGCAGTGTTTAACGCAACTGTTCGGGTTGTCTACCGTTTTATTTTCAAGGAAATGTTCAGCCACTTAGGTTTTGAGGAGTTTATACAACCCTTATAGGAAACACGTTTAATAAGTTTTAGGAAATATCAATTGCCTTTTTAATATTAAAGGTAGAGATAGTGCGCATGCATGTGTTTTACTAAAATAAGCTAAACATGCCCATTGATCACCTTGCAATATAAATAGAGTACATGAGATATTAAAATTATTGTGCAAATGTTTGTATTAACTGACAGGTTAACGCTTCAGAAATTAAAAAGAGTTACTGCAAAAGCTTTACATGAGGAATCATGCAGTAAGTGTATTGTATTTGTTAGAGAATATCTGGACACAGTTGAGCTACACTTAGGTTGGTAAGCAGACTCGTGACAGTTTTGTCACAGTGGAAATTCTATAACATTGCACTGTATGTTTGTGCAACCTGAGTTGCAGCATTTTGTGTTTATGGACCTTCAAAACATACTTAATATTGCATAATATGTGTGTTATTCTGGTTCTGGTTAACACCATGCATTGCATACAAAGTAGCCAACAGTTTGTAAAGCAAGCAATGTTCAAGAGAAAAGCCCAACTTTCTGTTCAGAAGGAGAAACACACCTACATTCAAACATGCAAGACTTGAACGTCAACATGTTTTGGATATGCCGAAATATTGCAGTGCCAACGTTTTCAACAAGTTGGTTGAAAATATGAAAGGAGGAGGCTGTGTTTGCATCATGGAGCAAGTTTACTGCTGGAAGAAAACTTAAAAAATGCCAGTTTGTTAAAATGGAGTTGCATGTAAATTAGATTAATAATGGGATATTTGTTTTCATTAACTGGATTATGCAGTTTATGAGGAATATTAAATTTTTCAGAGTATAGACAAAAAATGAAAAGTTTTGTTCATGTAAACATAGTCACTGTGTCGTCTTGAATAGCCGTCTTGGTTTTTTGAAGTGGTGTATGTCCCCTTGAGAACTCAGATACTGGAAGAAAAAGTGACTTGTAGAGTATAGATATTGGATAAACAGGTTTAACATCCCTTTAAAGAGCTTTTGCTGTGAGCACATAAGCCACATAGGCCAATACTTGCCTACTTTCTGTCTCCAAGAATGTGATCTGAACTCAGTGACAAATGGGGATTTCAGTTTTGTGCCAGTTCTGTTAGGATCTTTTAGAACATTGTTTCAAAGTTGATCAGTTGAATGTTGTTTTTAGGTCGGTTTTTCAGTGCTTTTAGGGAAAAGAAGGGTTGACTGCATAATTGACACAAACTGGTTTTCCCATTGGCCTCCTCACATGAAAACACAGCTAAAGCGTAGTGTTTGAAGGAACTGACTAGCATAAAGGCTGTGAAAGGCAGATGAGGTTATCTCTTTTATTTAGGTGATAGATGCATTTATTTTCCATTAATAGGACATAGCCTAAGCTACAGTAGATGTGTACACATCAGTTTTCATCATTTTTGTTTTTTAAAGAAAGTAAAAAAGAAATGACATGTTATATCTGTCTGTAGCGGCTTTCTCAACTCTTTTCAGAAAGTCCATGTTAAATAAGACATTCTACTTGTCATTTGCAGTGAATCAGACATTCTTCACCATGACAAACAGTATGAGCCTTTCTACTCGTCATTTGTGGCTCTCTCCGCACATTACATCACCACAGTATGTGGACAAAGTATGTATTTCACTTTTCCTCCTCTCTATTATAATTTTGCATGAATTTATGAATGTTATTGTTACACTGAATCTTCCAGCATCTGATTAATTTTTACTCTGTCTCTCTAGTACCGAGAAATCAGTTGCTGTCGGTTGCTGCAGCATGCAAGGTATTGATTGAGTTTTCATTGTTGCGGCTGGAGAATCCAGATGAGGCATGTGCAGTGTCACAGGTAAGAGAAACAAACTGCAGGACAGAATTGTAATGCATTCATCTCAGCATTTTGGGGCTAGTTGTATGGAGTGAAAGCACAGAGAAAACTGCATCGTATTGGTCTTGTTTGGGAACTTTATCTAGCCGTTATCAATTATTTGTGTTCAATTGTATGTGCTGTATTTAATTTCAGACAGAGTTTTCTTTATTGTGGTTAGTCAACTAGATGTTAAGTTACTGTGATGCTGGGTAGTTTTCTTTGTTCAGTTATAAAATGTGTCATTACAGAAATCCTACTTGAATTAAAAAAAGAAAAACTGTTTTGTCTTCCTCAGAAACATCTGATTCTTCTAATAAAAGGACTTTGCACTGGTTGCAGCAGACTAGATCGCACAGAAATCATTACTTTCACTGCTATGATGAAGTCTGCCAAGTTGCCTCAAACCATCAAGACCCTTTCAGATGGTAAGTGCCTCAAGAGACTGATCAAACTTAATACTTAACTCTATTTCACAGACCTACTTGTAGTTAAATGAGTAATCTATTCTTAAAAGGAAAGTCAACGGTGTTTTCTTCTCCTGTGTAATAGTGGAAGATCAGAAGGAATTACCCAGTGCTGTGAACCCAGAGCTTCGACAAAAGGAAGTGCAGATGAACTTCTTTAATCAGCTGACTTCAGTTTTCAACCCTGACCTTACCACCATCTTAGCCTCCCCGTCAGCAACGCACATGCAGGCGAGTATTATTCTTGAATATAAATTAATATCTATAATTGCATTTGTCACAGATGAAGCTACATGTTCCTTTGAGTAATGATGATTTTGATTTGTTGTGTTTTAAAAAATCATTTCCTTTTACAGGCTGAGAGTGATTGCGATGACCAAACAACAGATCAGGCTCTTCAGGCCAAAATGAAAAATGCCTTTGTATCTCAGAATGTGTCAAGCTTACAGGAACTTGGTGAGTAGTTCTTCCTTTGTTGTAGGGCATTCCAGACCAAGACTAATAGCCACTTCTTTGTCATTTCATTTTTCCCCCTTTTTTGTCTTTCCAGGTGGGTCTGAGAAGTTGCTACGAGTGTGCCTCAACCTGCCCTACTTTCTACGCTACATCAATCGTTTCCAAGATGCTGTATCAGCCAATTCTTTCTTTATCATGCCTGCAACTGTGGCCGATGCCACTGCTGTCCGCAATGGGTAAGTATTTTACAATATTTACTCATTTATCATTATTTGGCTGAATTTATCTATATGCAGAAAAATAATAAATTTGCATGCCTCACATCCATGTCCAGATTTCATTCACTGGTGATAGATGTAACAATGGCATTGGACACACTCTCCCTACCTGTTCTGGAGCCTTTGACACCAGGGAGGTTACTGGATATGACTGTACTGGCTCTGAGCTGTCTCTATGCTGGTAGGTACTTTAATAATTATATTTGAGATAAATACAGAATGTCATGATGCTGTAAAATGACAGAATGGAATTGGATCACACCTTTGAAAGAATGCATTCACCTTAACAACTTTAGCACGACTAGAAACTTTTTTCATGTACTTTAAAGTGTTCCCTTTGGTTGTACTAGAGTGTGTTTGGTTATTAATATTCATTTAAATATTTTTGTTGTTCCAATAAAGTAACACTGATCTCACAGTAAACCTTTAACATTAGTCCTGCAAAAGTGAAGATGAAGCACCGTCGATTTGAAATTTTAAGTTATACACGGAAAAATAATTTCTAGACTATAAGTAATGAAGATACAAAATGTAATGTTCACATGGTAGATGCCAATAACAAATACTTCTTTAAATCATGCAACAATTGATTGATGATTGTTGTTTGAATGTGTAGGTGTGAGTGTGGCCACATGCATGGCCATTCTGCAGGTAGGGAGTGGTTTGCAGCTACGCTCTGCCTCCACTGGGACTAAAGAGGAGGACTATGAAAATGACGCAGCCACAATTGTGCAGAAATGCGTAAGTATTATATATATATATATAGAAATATATACAAAAAGCACATTACCTTTGAGATAAACTCTGGTGCTACATTGAAACTTATTTACCTGTTAAATATCTGACTTTTTTTTTCAAATCTATTTTCTATTGAGTATTAAGTGGCATAATCTCATGGCAAATTCATGTTTGTTTTATTTTGGTTCATGGTTTTAATATTTTTATATTTCTTTCTCGCCTCTTGGTTCTTTATAATGATACATGGTTGTAAAACTGTAAAACATAATTCCTGAACATAAAATAAGATCATAAATTTACAATGGTGCAACTTGCAAAATCTATGCTTTAACAGTTGGAGATCTACGAAATGATTGGTCAAGCCATCAGCAACTCCCGCAGAGCTGGAGGAGAGGTGTGTATTTAACTGACTATGACTGATTTTACAAGTTACATTAACTGTTTATGAAGTTATGAATATTGCTATTGTCAAATGCTTTCAAAATAACCTTGTTTACTGGTCATTCTTGTGTTTGCTCCACAGCATTATCAGAATTTCCAGCTGCTTGGAGCCTGGTGCCTCTTAAATAGCCTGTACCTGATTCTTAACCTGAGCCCTACTGCTCTGGCAGATAAGGGAAAGGAGAAGGATCCTCTGGCTGCCCTGCGCGTTCGCGATATCGCTGCTCGCACAAAGGATGGTGCAGGATCGCCTAAACTTGGTCCTGGAAAAGGGTAAATGGATATGTGATAGAACATAAAGATTGTAGTGTATGATCAGTTTTGGCTTCATTGGTAGTGCATGAGTGGGCAGGATTACTGCAGTTATATCACTGAATTTTTGAGATATTGGTAAGAAGGCCAGTTCTGAAGGAGCGCCTACATTTAACCATCACTAGGCAGAAAGTCTTACCGAGTTTACAAGCATATTATATATTTATTGTATTTTTGTAGCATTCAGTGTTTATTTTATTGTTACATTTTAATACTTTTTTGTGTTTGTTGGTTTTACTCTAGACACCAAGGGTTTGGAGTTTTGTCCGTTATCCTGGCCAACCACGCGATCAAACTTTTGACTTCGCTTTTCCAGGACCTGCAAGTTGAGGCCCTACATCGGGTAAATAAAGCAACAAACCATTCAGAAAACAAAAATAAATACTTGGAAGTTAAAAGATGCCCAATGAAAGTGTTGTATTTTTACTAATGTTGCCACTTAAAAACATAAGAAAATAAATGAAAAGAGACACAAGTGTGGGGGGAAAGGGGCATGACTGAAATGTACTAGAGAGAAAAGAGGTAAAGGAGACAGAAAAGAATGGTTGGTGAGCAGGACAGATGGAGGAAGAGATGGCAAGAGCAGAGCAGTCACAGCAACTCCACATCTGACACACCTCCAGTGTATATGTATACATAACATAAACCTCTGCATCACACCATATAGTCCATGTTACCACGGCACAGACCTGATGGAAGCAAATGAGAAAGTGTAATAAAGTCAAGAAATATTTCTCTACTCTGTATATGCACATCCACTGCAGAATAGTACATCATTTACAGGATTTTCACAGATTTCTCAAGTTCTATAATCTGAATTTTAGTTGTTAAATGTCTCAATTATGAGTTTGACAGCTTTAACAAATCCTATTGAATTTAGTGCTTTGAAGCCCTTACGATAGAAAAGGCTTTAGTGCATTTATTGAGGTGGTAAATAATAAATGCAATGGGAATTTGTTTTTTTATATTGCCTTCATGATGACATTAACTTAGAATCTTAAATTTAGCTTGACGAAACCTGCGTAAACTGCAAATTAGCAACCATTGTTATATTCCACTTTCATAATTCCACTGCACTTTAGGAGCAATTACAAGCCTTAACTTCTGTTCTTGTATGTGTTGATGTTCTTACTTGCAGGGTTGGGCAAGTGATGGTCCACCAGCTGAACTCAACATCATGGCCCAGAGCACTTCCATCCAGAGAGTTCAAAGGCTCATTGATTCTGTGCCCCTGACAAATCTGCTGTTCACACTACTCTCCACTTCCTATAAAAAGGTACAGTCAGTTAAATTCACATAAGTTCATTTAACCGTGGCAAATTTATGTGTTTAGGGTAGTTACACTCTGAGCTGCCTTTTGTTGTACTACTTGCACATTTTGGAAACAAAGCAATGTTTGACAGAAGAGTATCTGGCAGTCAATGAATGTATGAAATGTATTTCCTCTTTACTTATTCATCTTCTAAATACAGTTAATGTTAACACAGTTGACTGATTGAAGAGAATGTAAAGTGGCTGCTTTTTTTGCTCCCTCTAGGCTTGTGTTCTTCAACGGCAAAGGAAAGGCTCAGTCAGCAGTGATGCCAGTGCTTCCACAGACTCAAACACCTACTATGAGGATGATTTCAGCAGCACAGAGGAGGACAGTAGCCAAGGTATTTTATCATTCTAGATTTGAGCGATTACACAAGCACTACAGTAAGTCTCTAAATGTGAAAGTTCATTCCACAGTGCTACAGTTTGCATTCTCATGGCAGTTCTTGGTTTACAAAACAAGTAAAGGCTGCCTCCCCAACAGAATGTTTAATTTAAGCCCAGAGGATGTCAAACCAATCAGTGCTCGCATTACTCTATGCATCTTTGATAATACAGAAAATCCATTTTAGAGAGTAAAACATTTTTGATAAAAGAAAAAAAAATACCACAGAGCTTGACAATTTGGTACCTGAAAAACACAGCCACCTGTTTGTTTTAACTAGTATTCAGTCCTGCAGGTATTAAATATGTTGAAGGATGAATTAAGAACAAACTATATATTGAGTATAAAAACTGCTGCGCATGGAAGATCAAACAAAAGTAGGGTTCCATCAAACTAAATATGTGATGAGATGCTTAGTGTAGGTGGTCATCACTTAATGGGTGTACTGACCAACAAGCCAATATTCCAGGCGTTTTGTGTAGTCCCTTTGAAGGCATTCCTGAGACGTGTTTCAGGTTTGGAAAGCAGTCATGCTTGTGTTCCATGTCTGAGCTAGTGTCAGTGCTGAGCTGTATCAGAGGTGCAATGAAACAGGTGTGCTGTCAGTGGATGTGTCAGTCAGGTTGTGGCAGCGGTGAGAAGGGTAAACACAAACACATGCACACAGTAATGTCATTGAACTTTCTGTCCCTTCATCACTCAATGACAGTGTAGTTGACAGTCTCTACTATTTCAGCAGAGAGAAGACAGGAGAAGACAAGTGCAGCTTGTGTCTCAGGTCAGCTGATTTCTGTCCTCAGGTCAAAGACTTGGTGTCCACTTCACTGTCTTAGATTCATTTTGTTATTGTATGTCTCACAATGTAGGCTCTGAGCTGCGGCCCTAATAGCTTAGACAACTGAGCCAAACATGAGGAGACTTTGGCAAAACATCCTCCAACACAAAGGTGCAGTGTTTTCATTGATATCAGCTATGTCATGTTTTGCCAAAGAGATTCATGTATGGCTCTGTGTAGTTTTGAGGATAATACCAGTGGTGTTGACATGTGGGTTTTCATTATTTTGTTTAAAGATCATTGCAGATCATAGCTGATAAACTAAAATGTAGCAATCTCATTTATACTTTCTAAAATATCATCCTTTTGCCCCTTGTAGTATTGGAAATAAGCCTTGTTGGGTTAGTTAAAACACTATTGTCTTACTGTTTTGTTTGACTTGCTTTGAGATAAACCACCATCACTCTTTCTGTCACATTTTAAAACCTAATCTTGTTTCTAGTAAAAGGTTCTTTGTCCTTTTTGCCATTTGATTTTAAGACGCAAAAGGCTTAGTGTCTTGGTCACAGGTGAGAATATTAGGATTTAACTGACATTATGCCCTAATATTACCAGATGACCTATTGTTAAAGACTGACGCGTGAATCAACCCATGTCAAAACAGTGGTATTATTCTTGAACACCAAAAAGTTGTGCTTGTAAACTTGGGCTTGAACACACTGTGTCCCGCTGTCACCTGAAAAGTTATGATTTTTGTATGTTGCATGCAAATGTGAATATCAACTTAAAGTGATATTCGTTAAAACTTAAATGATGTATTAATAAGATTCATGATGTCAGATACCTCAGCTGTCTAGGTCTACATTGAGATGCTTTTGAGGTGTGATGATAAAATAATGTACCTAAAATTATACTGAATTATTTTTTTGAAGGGAAAAAATGTAGTCTTTTGGCGCAGTAATCACAAAGATACTTTACATATAAGGATGTGGGGTTTTGTCAGGTGAAAGAGGGTCAAAAACACTTAAAACCTATCCTTTTGAAGTGTATGTTCTGTTGGAATTGTGCACGAGGTGGAGTGATGTAAACTAGATATAGGAGGATTCTAGTACTATTCACAGAACTGGTTCAGGTCCCAGTCCCTAAGCATTCTGGTCTCACTAGAGCTTTGGTACTAGTGAGTGCTCCTTGAGACAAAAATTGCATAAATCCTCTGTTGTGGAGGTTGTAGCCAGAAAGTGGTGGGTACCTCGAGGTTGCTTACTGCTGTATACACTGGAAATTGATTCATTGCTGCCTTTTAGTGATTTAGATCTTATAATTATGTTTACAGACTAGAGCATGAAATTATATCTGATGCAGAATCTTAAACCCTTTACCGCTGAATGTCTTCATATCTTGTAAAAAGGAGAATATTTCAGAAACAGAAGTGTATATGAACATTTCCAATATCTTTGTGTAGTCCTGATGTTAGACATTGATATTGCTGATTAAGGGAAACCCTATGAGAATGTTGTTTTTGACTTTTAAAAAGTCATTGCAGCCTGTACTTTTTAACACTTTGACCCTAAATACATGGTTGGTAAAATAATGTTATTAACAATACAGTGTTCTGTGTAATTAAATGAAGTACTTAGGTTTCCACAAACAAATTCGTATTTAATTTTTTTAAGAACAGAAATGCACATGTAGCTGATGCATGTTGCTAGTGCGTTAATTAAAACCCACTGCCTTTGACGTGTTCATTGTTGCAGTGCTTTCTGCAAAACATTAACACAGTACTAATTTTTCTACATTAGCTGATAAGCTTCTATTTGTAAGTAACATTTATTGCACGAGGTGTGAACTTGGCCTCATAGCTGTCAGTTGCATGCACAAGAACACAAACAAAGGCAGCTATGAATACATGTGATTAAATGCTTTGTAAATTCCTTTCATTTTTGGATAAAAATATATATTATATGTTTCATCAGCCTCTCAGGAATTGTACTCTTCAAATTATGTGTATTGCAAGAAACTTGCGTAACTTACCCTATAACTCCTTTCACCAAATCCATGAGATGAAACAAAGTCTGAGGAGGACCTTAATCCCCTTTTTTTCAAAGCTGTTTTCTCACAGCAGTTGTATCATTTGTAACACGCAAAACTGAATTTAGAAGCTTTTGAATCTGATTTGGAAAGGTCAAGGCTACAAGTTTACAGAACTTGGCTTTGAAAAGCAACTACTGTGACATTTGAGCGTAATATGTGTCAGTGTAATTGTAGTAACGTTTTGATGGCAAAAAATACTGTATATTTTAGCAAACAAAGGAAATAAATGTTGTACATCTTTTCAGTGATGACAGTGTCAAGTGGATGTCCTCTGAAAGTTATTCTCAGGAAAAATAATCAGTTACCTTCTTTAAGTGGATATTCACCATCAGAATGTTAGTACATGTTCACTTACTGCAGTCTTTGACTTTCGTCCACCGCCTTCACAGTGTTGTAGGTGTTATGAAGTACTTTGAAGCTTTGACATTTTGGCTTTTGATGACACCACCACCACTCCAAAAATATCTAGTATCTTGGCACAAAACTGACTTCCACTCTAAGAAATTCATATAAATTGGTTATGTTTTTTCTGCAGATGATGACAGCGAACCCATCTTGGGGCTCTGGTTTGAAGAGACTATTTCTCCGTCAAAGGACAAAGTGGCTCCCCCACCCCCTCCACCACCCCCACCCCTGGAGACCTCTCCAAGACTGAAGAGCCCAAGCAAACAGAATCCAAGCGAAAATGGCAACATTTTAGCGGGACGCAAAGACCCAGAGCTGGTGAAGTCTTGTTTTGACTTTACTGTAAAACAAATTCATGGATTTTCTTAAACATAAAATTCCTCTCATAATATCTGTATTTCTAAATAATAATGTGTCTTTTTAAACCCCTCCACCACATGCTCATAATTGTTTTTTTCTTATTATAGTTTCTCAGTTTAGCCTCCAGCATTCTGAACTTCATCACCACTTCAATGCTCAAGTCGAGGAACAACTTCATCCGCAACTACCTGAGTGTGTCTCTTACAGAGCAGCACATGGCCACACTGGCCAGCATCATTAAGGATGTGGACAAAGATGTCAAAGGTGAAAAAAACTTATATTTTTCTTTAAAATGTATAAAATTACTCTTGTTTTATTTGGTAGGATTTATGTCAACATACACACCTAATTTTGTTTCTTAAAATTTGTATTTTATTTGACACAGGATTTAGTAAAACAAAACACCTAGACATAGACTTGACACAAAATCTCAGTGTGTAAATTTCTGTCTTTAGCAGATTGTAAATTCCTCAAGGATAATTTGTGTGTTTTTTCCCTCAGGCTCCTCAGATGAAGTGTTTTCTTTGGCTCTGTATCACTTCAACCACACATTAGTCACATCTGATCTTCCATCTCCAGCACTGCAGGTAAATTTCATTTACTTAATGTAGTGCACCAAAAGGAAATGGCAAATTATTTGGAGTACAGAATTGTTTCAGTTCATTACCCCAAGACCATGAGGAAATGCATATGTCATTGTTAACATTCTTTTGTATTCTAAACTTTTTAATTTATCAAATGTAATGTATAAATATGTAACAATCAGCTTATTTCCTCTTTTGTAATTTCACTAATGTTTTTCTTTTGTCATTTCCAGAGCACCCTTCTGCAGCAGTTAGGTGTTGCTCCCTTTTCAGAGGGTCCTTGGCCTCTGTACATTCACCCTCAGTCATTGTCAGTCCTGTCTCGACTTCTCCTCATTTGGCAACATAAAGCCAGTGTACAAGGAGACCCAGATGTGCCTGAGTGTATGAAGGTTTGGGAAAGGTACGGCAAGTCTTTCATTTTTGTCTGTCTGTCATATGTAATGTAACTACACCTCCTTGGGTATTGATTTCCCAGTTGTTTTTTCTCAATGATCTATCACATTCTCACATAGGTTTTTGGGAACCTTAAAGCAGCACACCCTCCAGGGTTCTGTTCATGGAGAAGATGATCTAAATGTGGAGCACCTCCAGCTTCTGCTGCTGCTGTTCCACAATCTCTCAGAGCGCGGGCGACGAACAGTCCTCACTCTGGTTACCCAGGCCATCACTGAAGTGGCACAGAGCAGAGACTCCCAGCTCAAGGCAGTGCCCCTCAACCTGGCTCGACTGTTGCTGGTTTTTGACTACCTGCTACGGCATTACTCCAAGGCTCCCTTGTACCTTTTTGAACAGGTCATTTTCATACTCTATGAACCTCTAACTATAGATTCCAACTGACCAAGTGACATTCCACACTGATAATTATTAGAAAAGTGTGTCGCTGAATGAGTGCTACCTTTGTGTGGTGTTGAAAAATGACATACAGATATATCTAACGCAGGGGTGTCAAACTCATTTTTGTTCAAGGGCCACATGCTGCCTAATATGATATAAAGTGGACCGCACCAGTAAAATAATATAAACAATAGGATAAGAATTTATAAATAATGTCAACTCCAAAGTTTTTTTCGATGTTTTTTGGGTGAAAAAAGTAAAATTCATAATGAAAGTATTTACACCTATGAACTGTACTTGAACATAAACAAATATGAACAATCTGAAAATTCTGAAGAAAAATAAGTGCAATTTTAACAATATTATGCCTTAGTTTGTCATTTATACATATGTCTCACAACTTACAGATCACAGTGGATCTACAAATACACAAAACATTTAGTAACAGGCAGAAAATTGTTAAAGTTCCACATACTTCTCTTAAGACATTTCAGGTTGTTTGTATTTATTCAGGTTATTCACATTTTTTGTAAAAGGCTAGTCTGTATTTGTTAACATTTTTGTGTAATTTTACTAATTTTTTTACACCAAAACAAAGAGAAAAAAATTGAGCTTTTCATTATTTATAGTTTATTATGATAGTATTTTACTGGTCTGATCCACTCTAGATTGAATTGACCTAAAATGATTCAAACATCCTTGATTGTTAATATCTTCAGTGTAGTTTTTGCATTTCACAAATTCATCCCACAGGCCGCATTGGAGCCTCTGGTGGGCTGGTTTTGGCCCCCGGGGATGTTTGACACCTGTGACCTAATGTCTTCTATCCATATCCTTTGTAGGTGCAGTACAATCTTCTCACCCCACCATCAACCGGGCCAAGCTCTGCTCAGGAAGGTGGCAAACGCAGCAGTCTGCCCCTTTACTATGGCTTCAAAGAGGTCGAAGAAAACTGGGCCAAACACTGTTCAGCAGGTAAGAAAGGTGGTAGAACTGTACACTTTGGAGCATTGCATTTAATGTTTATTTTCTGCGCATTTCATAAAGATGCTTTTCACATTTATTTGCAGTTACAGCTAAAAATACATGAAAAATATGTTTTCTTTTAGATTCGAATGTTCAGCCCAAATTCTACTGCGTTCTGTCTCCTGAGGCATCTGAAGATGATATCAGCAGACTAGACAGCAAGGTGCGTATTTGTTTATCTTTTTATGTATTATTTTTCTACAGTTTCATACAGTTATATGATTTGTCTTCAAATGGATATGGAAAGTGGAACATTTTATGTCCAGTGCATTTTGATATTCATCATTTAACTTAAACATCTGTTTTTTTTCTGTTAGGTCTTTCCAAAACTGTTCAATGGAGCAGTTAAATATGATGAATTATATTCATGGCTCATCTCGCTCCTGGCAGCAGGCTCTCAGTTTGACACAGCAAGACGACAAGAGAACAAACCTGTTACTCCCATGGTGAGGAAAATAACACATCAGAAAACCACAAGCTACGTAAAGCATTGAGATCAAACCTGTAACAGTAAACACCTGAAACTTGTAGTTTTTTCATGGTCTCTGATCATTTATGCTACCATCTAATTAAGTGTTCACTTTTATATGTTATCTACCAACAGAAAACTGCAGAGAGGTCTACTTTAACGTAGATTACTTTCCTTCAGGAACTAACATTTAATTACTGAACTCCAGACTCCAGGTGTTACTTTGTACAGTATTTTGATATCACATGGATTTTAATATTAGGTACCATTTAGAGGAGTTCTCATTTTTGTTTATTATCTCAGGCAGGTTTTATGTCAAAGACAAAAATATCTGCTGGGTTTACATGAACTCCTAAATGTCACTAAAGTTACTTTCTGTGTAACCCTAAACAGGAGGCCTGCTCCCTCCAGTACTACTTCCTGGTGCTGTGGAGGATTCTGGGAGTTTTACCACCCTCAAAAGCTTACATGGAGCAGCTTAAAGCTGGCTGCAGTGATCCCAGTGAGAGCGACATTCTGCACACACTCCGATGGTCCTCACGTCTCCGTGTATCTACCTATGTTAACTGGATCAAGGTCTGTTGACTTATTGAATTGTAACTGAATTAGCATGAAGATGCACTAATTGTTCTTTTCAGATAATGACAGTGTATGAAAATCTCTGTTTTCATTGAAGGAACACTTGGTGAAGCAGGGGATGAAAGCAGACCAAGCAGCATCTCTGGTTGAGATAACAGCTGCCAAATGCAGCACTGTTAAATATGATGTTGAACTAGCAGAGGAGTATATTGCTAGACAGGTAAGAATAATGGTATAACCCCTCAGCAGCTAGCAGTTCTTGCCTGAACAAAGGGTTGAATTTTACTGTTGTTGCGGTTTGGTTCACTTGATATTTTTTTTCTTGCAGATTTCCACCTTCTCCAGTGTAGATCCAAGTGTTATCCTTCCCCTTCACCAGTTGCCCTCTCTACAAGCTATTTATACACTGGACGCAGTGATCTCAAAAGTGCAGGTGTCCCTAGATGAGCATTTGTCCAAGGTTGCCATTGAAGCAGACACTCACAAGTCCTCTGAAATCACAAAGAACCTGTTGCCTGCCACACTACAGCTCACTGATGTTTACACAGCCTTTACAAGGTGAGGAAACTGATCATTCTTTTGTAGGTTTTTTGCTCATTACTGAGCATTTGTCAGTATGTTTGTCCACCAAACCAATATGAAAAATCTGATGTCCTATCCCTGAAATGACAGGTCATTTTTTAAATAAGTAGATGGCAGTATTCTTCTAAGCATACTATTTTTTAACATTTAGTTCTTTCACTGGCATGATTCTGTTTGCAAAGATCTGAGTTATATGTGCATAAAATCCAACAGTTAAATCTGAAAAGTGATTGCAGACAGTTTGACCTGTTTTCATCTTTAAGAGTTTACTTCTTAGAGGTTATTGCCTATCAGTCACAGGCATAAAATAGTCAATTTTGCTGACAACTTAGTCTTAATTGTAACGTTTAACTAAAATTGTCTTTACCAGGTCTTATCTGTTAATGAACATCCCAGAGGAAGGGGAGAACAAATTGACAGATGCTAAGCTTCAGGGTTATGCTGCAGTTCTCTCCATTGGCTCCACACGCTGCAAGGCCAACATGCTCGGTATGAAAACGAAGTACTCGGTCAAATTATGAAACAGTAGGATTACTTCAGTATTTCTCTTTCTACACATGTTTTAACCTGAAATTGTCACTTAACAGGTCACAGTGTTATGCAGAACTTGCCATCTGCAGTACAGACAGTCTGTGAGACTTGGAACAGCATTCACACCAATGAGTTCCCTAACATTGGCTCATGGGTATGTTTATTCAGTTTGTGTTTGGAATTTTACTTTATTCATTTTCAGCCTTTTTTTTAGTTGTCTGGCACTTCAGATTATGCAATTTTGTTTTTTTATGTTTTATTCATGTGGGTGTTTTTTGTCAGTAATACCACTTCAAATGGGAGTAAACGTTTTTATGTGATTTACTCTGCAGCGAAATGCATTTGCCAATGATACCATTCCATCTGAGAGCTACATCAGTGCCATCCAAGCAGCTCACCTGGGCACACTTAGCTGCCAGTCTTTGCCTCTGGCCTCTTCTCTGAAACACATCCTTCTGTCTTTGGTTCGCCTCACTGGTGATCTCATTGTGTAAGTACTTAAGTAACAAAAAAATTTGAAGTCTTTTACCAGCATTGTATCATAAATTAGTTACTTATACTGTTTGAACATACACTGTGTAGATGTATAACAGAAAAAACAAAACAAAATGCTTTTGGTTTCCACAGCACAGAGGAGCTGAATCCATCGCAGGTTGTCCGCACACTGCTGCCCCTCCTGTTAGAGAGCAGCACAGAAAGCGTTGCAGAGATCAGCAGCACATCACTGGAGCGTATCCTCGGACCATCGGAGTCAGACGCCTTCCTTGCTCGGATCTATGAGCGTTTGGTGACAGGGTGTTACAACATCATTGCTAATCACTCAGACCCCAACAGGTACCCCAACTCACTCAGACCCCAACATGACATTTCTCATTTCCTTTCTAGCTTGAAATTATTCATATATATATATGTGTGTGTGTGTGTGTGTGTGTGTATATATATGTGTATGTATATATATATATGTATGTATATATGTATATGTATGTGTATATATATATATATATATATATATATTTCCTGACACTACAGCCCAATGCAGACTTTAACCTACTCCTCCCCTGTTGATTCATGATCTGTAAATGTATTTTTGGGTTGAGTGTCACTGCTCTGACATTCTTTTTATTTTCTTTTTCAGTGGTTTGGATGAGTCCGTCCTTGAGGAATGCCTTCAGTACCTTGAAAAACAACTAGAAAGTAGTCAAGTCCGCAAAGCCATGGAAGAGTTCTTTTCATTCAGGTAATTGTAAGCAGTTAAACATGCTGCATAATTAGATTGATAGATAGACAGGCACTTTATTCACCCTGTCAGGGAAGCCCATATGACTGGTAACTCACAAAGCATAAGACACACACACACATGCACATGTGTCATAATACACAATATAACGCTGAGTAATGCCTACATACAGACTTAAAAAATAAGTATTTATTAAACGTAGATGCCTCACTTATGCTGTACTCCTTTTCCCTCAGCGGTGAGCTGGTACAAATTATGATGGCGACAGCCAATGAAAACTTGTCAGCAAAATTCTGCAACAGGGTACTGAAGTTCTTCACCAAGCTTTTCCAACTCAGTAAGTCAACTCTAAATACTGTTGACTTGATTCTTGACAATGCAACATGAGCTGAGAAAGTTTTAATCTGATGGAAATGCTATTTACAGCTGAGAAGAGTCCAAACCCCAGTCTGTTGTGTCTGTGTGGCTCTCTGGCCCAGCTGGCCTGTGTGGAGCCCTCTCGGTTGCAGTCCTGGCTAACACGCATGACAACCACCCCACCAAAGGACTCAGAGCAGCTGGAGATTGTGCAGGAAAACCGGCAGCTCCTTCAGCTGCTCACCACTCACATCGTGCGTGACAACAGCCAGGTGGGCGAAGGAGTGTGTACAGTCCTCCTCAGCACGCTCATTCCTATGGCAACAGACATGCTAGCCAATGGAGATGGAACAGGATTTCCTGAGCTCATGGTCATCATGGCCACTCTAGCCAGTGCTGGACAGGGGGCTGGGCATCTGCAGTTGCACAGAGCTGCTATTGACTGGCTGACAAGATGGTAAGACTCACAGTTCTGATTTTAAGTAAAACCAGAATTTTAAACCTCAGCTCAAGGGCCACATTGACAGGATCAAATGTAGTCTAGAAAAGCCTCAGCTTAATTACCACAGGATGAAAAAAGTTATTTCATTTCTGAATATTTATTTAATAATGTCTTATTTGTCTCTGCAGCAAAAAATATTTAACGCAGAAGAATGTGGTAGAAAAAGTGAGCACCAACTTGTCCCAAGGAAAGGTAATTTTTTTTTTGTGTAATTTTTAAAATTTTCCTTTTAATTTTGTGTGTAAGTTATTTTTAATTTCTTTTTTGCAGTAATTTGTAAAGATTCTTTTTTTTACATGGCAGAAAACTTGATCTCTAATGAACAAATTCCTGTTTCATCATCTCAAAGTTTTAATTGCATATTTAATCCATTCCTTCGCAGCCAATACCTCAGTTCCATTACACAACTAGTTCATATGAATAAAAGTGCACCTTTTCATTTTTTCCCAGCATGCCAGCATGCTTGAATGCTCGTGCCACATCATCTCCTACCTGGCAGATGTGATGAATGCTTTGAGGCAGAGTAGTGGCCAAGGAACTTCAGCTCTACTGATGGAGGGAGAAGAGAAGGCCATGGAAGTGGATTCAGACTGGGTGGAGGAGCTTGCTGTAGAAGAGGATGATTCTCAGGCTGAAGACTCTGTGAGATCTTTACACTTCTTTATTATTCATCTTGAACTTCTTTTTTTTTCCTCTTACACATTTTACTAAACCAAGTTTGTTCTTATTGTTTCATAGGATGAAGACTCCCTTTGCAACAAACTCTGCACCTTCACCATTACCCAAAAGGAGTTCATGAACCAGCACTGGTAAAAAAAGAAATGGCCTGATTTGCCTCGGTTCCTTGAATGAAAACCGTCAACCTCAAGATGTTTTCAAAATACTATCGTTGTCATGGAAATAGATGTTTAAATAAAAAAGCTGCAGATATAAATACCAGAAGATCTTTACCCTGACCTAGTATAGAAATACCACACAAATGGATACTGAACTGAGCTGATTGAAAATTCCTGCATCAGTATTCTTTTTATTTAGACTGGAGCCCTGAAAGCAACATCTCGTACTTTTGCAAACAATAACTTTTTGGGTTAGCTTTGAGCTTAAGTCATATTTCACTTTTAGGCTTTGCCCAGACTAATATGGCTGGTTTTCTAAATCAGTATTTCCCGTTCCATTTAAAAAAAACAACAACTATATCTTCAGACCCTTCTTTTTTTTGAAGCATCTTACTATACACAAGTAAAAAAGCAGATGCAGGGTGTTTTACATGCTGGTGATTTGGTGCCGCAGAACCTGGTTAAATTATAACGTTTTAAAGAAAACAAAAAAGATAAAGAAAACACTTTATATCCACTGTTGCTGTTGTTTCGAGTCTGTGCTTATTAATCAAAGTGCAAAAATAGAGGAAAATATATGTTTAGTAATCATTAGCATTATTATTGAAAAAGGCCTAACCCTGTCAAACACATCCATTAATTCTACTTATTTATATGACATTATATCATTTCTAACTGATGTGCTTTACAAAGCCTTGGACTTCTCCTTTTTATTCCACAGGTACCACTGTCACACCTGTAAGATGGTGGATGGGGTAGGTGTGTGCACAGTGTGCGCCAAGGTCTGTCACAAAGACCATGAGATCTCCTATGCCAAATATGGCTCTTTCTTCTGTGACTGCGGTGCCAAAGAGGATGGCAGCTGCCAGGTGAGACCGAATACCTCAGGTCATCATGGGAAGAGAACAACAGCGGTAACTTTGGCTTGCAAGTCATTCCCCCATTGACTTCCATCCCGTCATTTCATTTGGTCAGGGTTATAGCTAGCCCACACCTGTGGCCAGAAAAGAGAGAAATCATGTAACACTCTCTTGTCTAAACTTTGTATATTGAAATGGCCAGCTTTCCTAGTTAATGTTTAATCATGGATTGCTGAATTTGCATGCTATAATTAATAAACCATCAACAACATTTTACTTTTAGTTCATCTGTAGTTTTAAAAACAAGAAAATGTTAAGTCTAATTTTGCATTTTTATTTGTGTTAAGTGTCTCTCATTTTCTATGTCAGAATGATACTTATGAAAGCTTAAAAAGTATATGAAGATTAAGAGTATATATTGGCATGCATTCTAGACTTTGTAGATCAATTCAGTTAGTTATTGTTCTAGTACTGCCAAAGACTTTTCATAGTCAAGGATTTTTCCATTAAAGGAGGCTTAGAAAAGGACTATCACCATCCAACAAACTGTCTTTGACCATTATGTTGTCTAACTGCATACGTCACCATTTGGATGAGTTTGCAGAATAAAATGGTGTATGACAACTTGTTCTCCTATGTGAAAGTTTTTACTGTTCTGACTTTCTGTTCTCTGCATTCTATCCTGGTCATTGTTTCTTAGGCCTTGGTCAAGCGCAGCCCCAGCAGCGGTATTGGCTCCACCCTCAAAGAGTCGTCTGCGTTTCAGAGTGAACTGCGTATGCCTGAGAGTGCTATTCGCCACCAGAATGCCTCACCCTCTGACAAGGGTAAGGTCACTATCTGTGATGGCAAACCTGGTGATGACGACAGACCCAAGAAAAGCAGTGTGTGCAAGAGCATTGAGGGCTGCCAGGATGATCTGTTGGCACAAGTGGTAAGAACAAGGATTTTTCAAACATTTTTCATTCATCCCTCTTTTTTTCTAATTTCATGTTAAATTTTATTTTGCACTATGCAACAAATACAGTGGAAATGAAACTCAGTTCAAACCCAATTTCCTTTTTTCTAGAAACCAATCAGATTACAATTACTAAGTCTGTACCTGTTTTGCAGGTTTTTCTAGGTTTGTTGGTCTTGTGTCATTTCTCTTTTTCACTGAAGTTTATCCAGTAGAATTTATATACCTCTTGTTCAAAACAAAACCTATATTTTACATGCGCTGTACTGTGCGTTGTGTGACTCACTTTTGGCTTTCTTTATTTCTGACAGATGGGATCATCCACTGCAGCAGTAATACTAGAGATGCTCATGTTCCTCATGGATGCCATCCAGACAAACTTCCAGCAGGCGTCTGCTGTAGGAAGTAGCAGCCGTGCTCAGCAGGCCCTCAATGAACTGCATACTCAGGACAAAACTGTGGAGATGACCGACCAGTTAATGGTATGATGACCTAGGGAGGGTTTTGAAATTAATTTAACTACTTAAATCTGAATCATGTTTTGCAGTCATTTTCAAAACTATGTGAATTATTGAGTGTTTCATTTAGTAGGTTTGTATTGTAATGAACTGTGGCTGTTCTTTTCAGGTGCCCACTCTTGGCTCACAGGAAGGGGCTTTTGAGAATGTGAGGATGAACTACAGTGGTGATCAGGGTCAAACAATTCGCCAGCTAATCAGTGCACATGTCCTGCGCCGTGTTGCTATGTGTGTTTTGTCATCACCCCACGGTCGCCGCCAACACCTTGCAGTCAGCCATGAAAAGGGAAAGGTGAGCCCAAACAAGGAACAAGCTTAAATATCGACATGGTTTTGGGTATCTGTAGAGTATCAGTAATGTATCCTCTGTTTCACCACAAAGTCCCTTGAGCACATCATTACATACAAAAATTTAAATCAAGCATGACATGCATGACTGGCAAACATTTATGTGTTGTCCTGAACAGTTTACTTAAAATTCACACACTTTCTCATCCTCAATAGATCACAGTTCTGCAGCTGTCTACTCTACTGAAGCAGGCTGATTCAAGCAAGAGGAAGTTGACGCTGACCCGTCTGGCCTCTGCGCCTGTCCCTTTCACTGTCCTTAGTCTCACAGGCAACCCCTGTAATGAAGATTACCTGGCTGTATGCGGACTTAAGGTCAGAAAATATGCTTATTTTATTAATACAGAAAGTTTCGAGGTCTAGCCTTTTATTTAATGGAGTTGTTGCATATGTGGAATTCATAAACAGAGTTGAGTATAAGAGGAAAATATCAGTACTGCCCTCAATAGCAATCATTTTAGTTCTGAGGAATGTTTTCTTGGACACAGATTATGCCTAGTTCTGGAAGAATTTCAAATGGAGAATCTTCATGCAAAAGTCTTTTTAATCCAAGATTAAACTGTGTGGTTACTAAAGGATGTTGAACATGTTTGTTTCGTACGTGTATGATCACCATTAAAATGCTGAAATTTGATTGTCTTTTATTTCAACAGGACTGCCATGTGCTGACTTTCAGCAGCACAGGCTCTGTGTCAGACCATTTAGTGTTGCATCCACAGCTGGCAACTGGCAACTTCATCATCAAAGCTATTTGGTTACCTGGCTCACAGACTGAACTCGCCATCATCACTGCTGACTTTGTCAAGGTCACTTTTAGTACTAAAATTGGTTTATAAAGTCAAAATCCCCTAATGCAGTGTACCTGCCTGTTATTTTGCTACTTACATGTCATGCTAATTTTGTTCTCCACTTTGCCAAACAGATTTATGATTTATCAGTGGATGCCCTGAGCCCCATGTACTACTTCCTGCTCCCAAGTTCCAAGATCCGAGATGCTACATTCCTGTTCAACGAAGAGGGGAAAAACATTATTGTCATCATGTCTTCAGCAGGTTACATGTACACACAGGTCATGGATGAATCCAGCAGTGCCCAGCACGGCCCATTCTATGTTACAAATGTGCTGGAGATCAACCACGAAGACCTAAAGGTTAGTGGGAGTCGAACTATATCCACAGAGTTGTATGATACTATTCAAACTGTTATATCTTCATTATTACAGGGAGCATGTTAGTAAAATTGGATATTTTGTAAAACTCTCAGGGTTGGATGGTTTTCTGAAAGTTGAAGCCCACTGACTTGGCATTTTTTGTCCCACTCCAGGATAGTAACGGGCAGGTGGCAGGCGGTGGTGTGTCGGTCTATTACTCCCATGTACTCCAGATGCTTTTCTTCAGCTACAGTCAGGGAAAGTCCTTTGCTGCCACAGTGAGCCGCAGCACCACAGACGTGCAACGGCTCTTCCCCATCAACATCAAAGGGTAAAAATTAGTTACTCTTTTCATCATATCATGTCCCTGTACTTGTTTCTTGTTACTTTCTCACATTGTATCACTCACTTTTGCCTTCAGGTCTAATGGCGGCAGCAGTAAGGTGTCACCTGCTCTGTGCCAATGGTCTGAGGTCATGAACCATCCAGGCCTGGTGTGCTGTGTGCAGCAGACAACAGGCATCCCACTGGTCATCATGGTCAAGCCAGACACTTTCCTCATCCAAGAGATTAAAACTCTGCCAGCCAAAGCTAAAGTAAGGCTTTCTGGACTGTTTTAAGTAGCATTATGTAGTAAATTCTGAATTGTTAAAACAAGACACTCTTCTGTAATGCTGTAATGGAAACAGTATTTTTTTGTTTGTGTCATTTCAATGATCATCATGATTCATTTAATGCATATATATCTGTTTTTTTGTGTTGATTTAGTTTAATGTCAGGTTCTTTTTGTTTGATGCAGATTCAAGACATGGTAGCTATTCGACATACAGCTAGCAATGAGCAACAACGCACCACCATGATTCTTCTCTGTGAAGATGGAAGCCTGCGAATCTATATGGCCAATGTGGACAACACCTCGTACTGGCTCCAGCCCTCACTGCAGCCCAGCTGTGGCATCAGTATCATGAAGCCTGTTCGCAAGCGCAAAGCTGCTGCTACAAGTGAGTTTTTAAAGGTTTTTGTGACCGATTTTTTTCCCCCTCATTTCCAACATTGCTTCGGCAGGCAAGTGAGTTTTCCTGGCAGATTTTCACATTTCTTTTCCATAATAACTTTCAGCCACCCGGACCTCCAGTCAGGTTACATTCCCAGTAGACTTCTTTGAACACAACCAGCAGCTGACAGAGGTGGAGTTTGGGGGAAATGACTTGCTGCAGGTCTACAATGGACAGCAGATAAAACACAGGCTCAATTCTACAGGGATGTATGTGGCCAATACCAAGGTAAAGACTTTCACAAAATAAACGTATTTTAGACAATATATAAGGATTAATTTTGTTTAATCACAGTTAATTTGTTGTAGTGAATCTGTTATGTTAAGATAAAAGCAAATAACAGGGGTACCTTTCTTGCATGATATGAATAATGGCCTAAAAGACCACGGGAGTTCAATTAGGATATTTACTACAAGACCTATAAAGAAAAAAAAACTTGACTGTATATGGTCTCATATCTGGTTTTTCCACTTAGCCTGGGGGATTCACTGTGGAAGCAGTCAACAACAACAGCTCTATGGTGATGACTGGCATGAGAGTACAGGTGGGAACACAGGCAATTGAGAGAGCTCCTTCCTATGTGGAGGTCTTTGGACGGACTATGCAGATAAATCTGACCAGGGCCCGCTGGTTTGATTTCCCCTTCACCCGGGAGGAAGCCCTGCAGGCTGACAAGAAACTGTCTATTTTCAGTAAGAGCAACCATGTGTAATATTAAATTGATCTGGCTACTTACGGTTTCTTATGATTTTTTTTTTTAAGTTGATTCTTTTGCTCAGTGGAATCTAAGGGCATTACAATGGATATTTATTTTCACTGGGTGATTTCTGGGCCACAAATCGCATTGGATTTGTCTGACATGAGTTCATGAATCTGTTCTTTTAGTTGGCGCATCTGTTGACCCTGCTGGAGTCACCATGCTTGATTCAATCAAGATCTATGGCAAGACCAAGGAGCAGTTTGGCTGGCCCGAGGATCCTCCCGAGGACTTCTCTTCTGCTTCTGTCAACAACGTCTGCAGTCCCAACCTTAACCAGGGCAACGGCATGTCTGATGGGGACATAGCCACACCAACCACCACAAGCGGCACCGTGCTGGAGAGGTACGGCCTTCCCACTCTATGGTTCATAAGGTCATTGGGAGCTGTTTGTATATGCATCTTTGTCAGTAGTTAAATTGGCCTCACTATGAAATTTCTAATGGCCAAGTATCTGCCCCTGATATATTTACATGCATAGTATTTTTAGGTTGATATACAGTTATTTTACTAAAATTTGCATTTACATTAGAGTATTGGCCAAATGATAGAAGTAGGTGTTGCTCTACTTCATGATTTTCACAGGTGATGTAGAGATTTACTCTGACCGCTTGGTTACACTGAACACATAACATACAGACTGTTCACAGTAGCTCCCAGAGCATGTAAGTGGTGCATAAACAACACCACTCTACAAATGTACAAAATTAGTACAATTTCTATTTTTATATTTACCTAAAATGTTTGTAGCCCTTTTAGATGATATTTTTTAAAAATTAAACTACTGGTACGTAGCAGAGGTCTCTAGATCATGTTGACATGTATTTTGCCAGTACCAGTTTGCAGTTTAACAAGGTCAAGCTGATTCTAAAAACTGAAGATTCAGCAGAATCCTAAAACTAACTCACTGTGCCATTTTGTCGATGACTCTCACTGCCTTGTACGTGTGCTGCAGGTGTAGCCTGTAAAAAGATATTTTCTGTGGCACATCTGATCTGTTATGGGTCTACATGTGTCATGCATTCAGTGTAACCAAACAGTGAAAACTAGTACCGAGAATTTCTTGTGTACTGAATTCTGATCCATTGTTGTCCTAATTGGTGTATCTTTACCATTGATACGTCATCCAGCTCTGTATAGGTGTTAAAGACTCCTTAAATTAACAGTTGGGTTTGGGCTTTCTTTATAGAGTATTTAGTGCATGGCTATTGTGATGTCATCTTTCTTGCATGCCTCTCTTTTGTTCAACTGAATCATTTAATTTCACTGGTTTATTTCTGTGATCCTCACACTTTTTTGTTCTTTTTTCTTTTGCTCCCAAAAATACAATAAAAAGTTGTGAAACTGAGTCCTTATCAACCTTGGACCGGTTAGTAACTGCCCTTTCTCTGCTTGTTTGTATGGTTTTGTGCATGTGTGTTACTTTGTGTGTCCATGCCTGAGACTCTGAACATGCCACGCACCATCTCCACATTTACACAAAAGCTCTAATGGCATTTATTCTTGCATTAAGTGTTGTTTTTGCATTTAGTTTAGCCCACTCTGCAACAGGTTGAGATTTGGTCTTTTCTTTTAGTTTGGCTGATGTTATGCAGACTGCAGCTGAAATGTAATTGGTGTAATTTGTCAATTTCAGATTGGTTGTCAACTCTTTAGAAGCTTTGGAAAGCTGCTTTGCTGTTGGCTCCTCTAGTGAAAAGGTAAGAAAAGATCGGAATTTCTTTAATTTTTTTTTTATACTAAAAGGAATAAACACAAATGACAAATCCTTTGTTTAAACTGTACATATCTAACTGTTTGTAGGAGAAGAACAAGTCTGCAGCGCTCGAGTTGGCCACTCTGCTGCTGTCCATGCCGACCCCTGCAGGTGTCCAGCAGCAGACCAAGGGACTTCTTGCTAGTCTGCATACAAGCCGCACAGCCTACCACAACCACAAGGTACAATTTCATCAATAAAATAATTTATTTGTCAAACCACACCATCTATAAGAGGGTGTGAGTGTGTTCTGTCCTCTTAATATAACTATTTCTATACTTTTTATAATAGGACTGCAAGCTGCAACTATTTTGACAAGCTCAGATATTTGTCTTTGTTATAAGTTATTGGTTATCTGGAGTAGTACAATTCCTGTATAAGGTAAAACAAAGTGATGTATCAGAAAAAAATTATAGGTGAATAATAAGTAGTGATAATATGATATTAATTAAATATGGACAACAAACAGATTTCATACAGAAACAGAAATTGTAGTGTCTTGGTGTGACAATTTTAAGTAATTCCTTGTCGGGTTTCCTTCCCTTAGGACCAGTCCCTTCTGAGCAATGCGGTGCAGTGTCTGAATACTTGCAGCCGTGAGGGGAGAGAACTGGACCCTGATGTTTTTCAGAGGCTTGTCATCACTGCCCGGTCTATTGCAATCATGAGACCAAACAACTTGGTGCACTTCACTGAAGCAAAATCACTACATCATGACTCTGGTAAGAGACCATCATACTCTTTTAGAGTGTTGACAAGAATCAAGGATATTAATAGGATCAAATGGTTAAGATATAGATGTTAAAATTGCATTCCTGTCGGCTAAAATGATTTCTGTTACTAGTTTATGTTTTTCTGTTTTAACCTAGAAACAGACGATGGACAAAAACACATGGATGGTGAAAGCTGTAACTTCATCACGCAGCTTATGAATAACTTTTGGAAACTTCATGCTCTGAAACCAAAGAACGCCTTTCTTGCTCCTGCTTGCTTGCCAGGTGAGTGCAAAACTTTTGGGAGCTTTATTTGAGGGTGAAAATCAGGTTAATAAATGATAGATACTTGATTTATTAATATGACCTCACTCACAGTTATGTTATGTAATTTTCACATAGCGTATACTGTCTTTGGATGTGTATTTAATAAATCAGTGTATTTATCTCTTCTTCTTTTTCTTCTTCAGGTCTAACTCACGTGGAAGCGACTGTGAATGCTTTAGTGGACATTATTCACGCATACTGCACATGTGAACTAGATTACATCAATGTAGCTTCCAAATCTATATGCAAATGTTACTGTGCCCTGTAAGTTTTGTCATATTTCATTGTCAATTTCAAAAAGGTTTGTTAAATTCAAAAAACAGCATGAACAAATCTTTACCAGCCTTTATCTGGTTCCCTTTTAGGACACAGCTGTGAGCTTTGCTTGTAAGCAGGCTCTGATCAGAGTGCTTCGACCTAGAAACAAACGGCGACATGTTACCCTCCCATCTCCTCCACGCTCCAACACACCCATGGGTAAGATTGCAAGAATTGCTCTAGGATTCTGTGTACACTGTTTCTGGATTTAAAGCTCTGTCTGGGTAGGATTCATCTGTAGACAGTGTTGTATAACCTAGTTTTTTATTTATCTTGGCAACTTGAGTCACAAATGTGGCTTGAAAGGGGTTTCAGCAAACATCTGTGCCTGCTTTAGTTCAGTCCAAGTGAAGAACCTGAAAATATGCATCCCATTTTTAAAGGTTTTTACTTCCTTTTTTTGTTTCAGGAGACAAGGATGATGATGATGATGATGACGCAGATGATAAAATGCAGTCATCTGTGCTGACAGGAGGAGAAGAGGGTAGGCAGGAAAGCCAGGAGCAGAATGAAGTGGACCATGGCGACTTTGAGATGGTGGTAAGAAAAGCAAAGACACTTCTTTTAGTTAGTCAGTTACTATTGATGCCTTTCAGACAGTTATTAAATGAATGTGGCACTTAAAGATCACTTGTCAATTTAAACAGACATAATACTCTAGGTAATATTTGAAATAATATTTAGTTATTTTGAGGGGAAAAATTATGTACCTGACTAAGGAAATGGAGGAAATGCATTGCATGCTTATTTTTTCACCTCCCCAGTCTGAGTCCATGGTTCTGGAAACATCAGAAAATGTAAACAATGGAAATCCATCTCCACTGGAGGCTCTGCTGGCTGGAGCCGAGGGTTTCCCTCCAATGCTGGACATTCCTCCTGATGCAGATGATGAAACCATGGTAGAGCTAGCCATCGCACTGAGCCTTCAACAGGATCAACAAGGTCAGCGCCAATAAAATAACAGTATTAAAAATTGAATTTTCAGTTGGCAAATTATGCTGTTACAAAGCAGTCCTCGATAGTTTTCTAAGGTTCAGTAGAGTGATTTCTACCTTAAGTGTTTAACTATAGTTTAAGGAATCATTTAGATTTTGTAACAATTCTTGGAGATCAGCACTAATACAATAATGGTTTATGGTCAGTGCTTCATCTCATTGTACATATGTGTGACATGTTTAGGCAGTAGCAGCAGTGCCCTTGGTCTTCAGAGCCTCGGCCTGTCTGGTCAGGCCCCAAGCTCCTCTTCACTGGATGCTGGCACTTTGTCAGATACCACCGCATCAGGTAACAAGACCACCACAAATAATATATTATAAGCAGGATATCCTGTTGTCATAGCTTCACTGTTTATGCCATCAAGTTCCTAACATCTTTCTTTAAACTATAGTTTCATATTAAAAATGTTTGTTGGTGTTTTTACTGTTATTGATCATGTTGGTCCTTTACATTGTTCCTTTAATCTACCACTCTTTTTTTTAATTAGGTTTTTCCAAGTTAATGATCTTTTTTTTTTTATTTATTTTTTCTTAGAGCAGCTGTCCATTCATCATCTTTCAAGTTCAAGTAGCTAAGAGATAGGGACTTAAATTTATAGTAACATTTTAGAAACAGGTTAAAATAGTGTGAATGTGCTGCATGCTGGCTTGCATTGTTGGTTCACAAGAATAAATTAAAATGATGTATCATGGCCAGATGACTGCGGTGTATTTACTGTTACAGCTATTGCTATGATTTCAGCCCCGGCATCAGATGATGAGGGCAGCACAGCTGCTACTGATGGCTCCACACTGCGGACCTCCCCAGCTGAGCACGGAGGCAGTGTGGGCTCAGAGAGTGGAGGCTCTGCAATCGACTCTGTAGCAGGGGAGCACAGTGGTGGGTGATTTAAAACAGAATACAACATAATATATTTAGGAAATATCAAGATCATGTTTAGTTTTTATTAAAGGAGTATAAATAATCCTATATATAGTGTTAATCATTAACATAATTTTGTCCTAATGTTCTACCTGAGGCATCATGTAGAAAACATTACAAAATCAAGTCTGAAGGGCTTTCTTCATAATGTTTTTTTTTCTATCCTTTATAATGAACCCTAAATAGTGAGCAGTAAATGCAGATTTTGAATACTTACTCATTGTCATTTCATGTCACAACTGACGGCTCATCAAGTTCATTGGGTGGGGTTACTCACTCTATATTCAGACAGCACTACAAAAAAACAATGCATGTAGTTCACTACATATATAGTTTTAATACTAATAAAGGGGCTATATATTGACTAGGTGTGATTTCAGACAGCCTGTTGATGGATTATTTTTGCCAACTACACCCTGGCCTACCCTCTTTAGTTTAGGACACTAATCTCTGTAATATATCCTTTTAAAGCCTTGCATTATTTCTCATGCTATTATTTATTGTCATAAGCAGGCTCACGGTTGATGTGGAATAAAACCCTGCAAACTCACTGCTTACATTTTATTAAGTGTCAATGTCTGTAACGTAATTTGTGCACATTGTTGATGCGTTTTATGTTTACAGTGTCAGGACGCAGCAGTGCATATGGGGACACAACAGTGGAGGGTCACCCGGCTGGTCCTGGTAGTGTGAGCTCCAGCACTGGAGCCATCAGCACCACCACAGCCCAGCAGGAAGGTGAAGGCTCAGAGGGTGAAGGAGAGACTGAAGGAGACATCCACACAAGCAACAGGTCAGAGAAACAGGAATTTAATTAGAATGTAACTGTTGGTAGAATATTGTAGTTAAACTTTTTTCAGAACACATCAGTACACCCCTGAAATGTGAAACAACCCCTCCATTTATGTTGTTTGTCTCATCAGGCTTCATATGGTCCGGCTCATGCTACTGGAACGCTTACTTCAGCACCTTTCCCAACTCCACAATGTTGGAGGAGTCCAAGCCATCCCCTACATGCAGGTTATCCTCATGTTAACTTCTGACCTGGATGGGGAGGATGAAAAGGATAAGGGTGCCTTAGATGACCTGCTTGCACAGCTCATAGCTGAGCTAGGCATGCACAAGAAGGTAATATAAGACTCTTGGTGATGAATCAGACTTAGTTTTTGCTATTTTTTTTTTTATTTAATCCACCTTTTCCCTCTTTAGGATGTGTCTAAGAAAAATGAACGCAGCTCAATCAATGAAGTTCACCTGGTCATCATGAGACTGCTCAGCGTCTTCATGTCTCGAACAAAGTCTGGGTCCAAATCTTCCAGTGAGGTACATCGTTTTTTTTGTGTAATATTATTCTCTTCTCTTCATAAACACTATTGTGGTGTTTAATTAATTGCTCTTTTTTTTTTTTTCTCCTAGTCCTCCTCACTCATTTCCAATGCAACAGCTACTGCTCTGCTCAGCCTGGGAGCCATTGACTACTGTCTACATGTGCTCAAGTCACTGCTGGAGTTCTGGAAGAGCCAACAGGGTGAAGAAGAGCCAGTGACCACCAGTCAGCTCCTCCGTCCACATACAGCCTCCTCTCCTCCAGACATGAGTCCGTTCTTCCTGCGGCAGTATGTTAAGGTATCGAGTAACTAACCAAAACTTATTTTATATATCCAACATTTATTATGAGGGTTTAAAATATTAAGTGTGTCTATTTAGATTGAAGCATCATCAAATTAGACCTCAGCATGATGAGGCTTGAAATAGACTGTTCACAATGTTGTTAAAAAAATCGTAGATTATACTTGTAGAGTCCTTGTGACAAGCCTTTTTTTTAATAAAGGAATGTTCATTTCACTTCACTACATTGATCTTCCACCAGGGCCATGCTGCTGATGTGTTTGAGGCTTACTCTCAGCTGTTGACTGAGATGGTGCTCCGGCTGCCGTATCAGATCAAGAAAATTGCTGACACCAATCCACGTATCCCGCCACCTGTCTTTGACCATTCTTGGTTCTACTTCCTGTCTGAAGTAAGTTATGGAATCTGTCAACATTATAATTTTCTGTGTCTGTCTCGGAAGTACACCACTCATTTTCTTTGCTTTTTTTTTTGCTTCCTAGTATCTGATGATCCAACAGACTCCATTTGTCAGGAGGCAAGTCAGAAAGCTGTTGCTGTTTATCTGTGGCTCCAAAGAAAAATATCGTCAGCTCCGGGATCTGCACACTCTTGACTCTCATGTGCGCAGTATCAAGAAGCTCCTGGAGGAGCAGGGCATCTTCCTTCGTGCTGGTATTGTTACAGCTACCTCTGGCTCAGCCCTGCAATATGACACACTCATCAGCCTGGTAGGTGCACTATAACGGTCCTCTGGCAGCAATTTTCGTTTTCTGTTGACTTTCAGTTACCTTTGTTACGTAATCCTTTCCATGTTTTTTCGTTAACTTTGTCTTAATTTACATTTTCTTTGTGCAGATGGAACACCTGAAAGCTTGTGCTGAAATTGCCACACAGAGAACTATCAACTGGCAGAAATTCTGTATGAAGGATGACTGTGAGTGGTTTTAATTTTTTGCACGTAAAAGCAAAAACAATCATAATTGGAAATGGTTTTTATATTAACATTTTTGTCTCTGACTCCATCTGTTGTTCTTCTCTCCTCTCCAGCTGTGTTGTACTTCTTGCTCCAAGTCAGCTTCCTAGTGGATGAAGGTGTTTCCCCAGTACTGTTGCAGCTGCTTTCATGTGCCCTGTGTGGTAGTAAGGTGCTAGCCAGCTCCTCATCCTCATCCTCGTCATTCTCTGGAGGAGGTTCCAGTAATGCTGGGCAGACAGGTGCTTCTCAGTCTTCTCAGAGCAAATCGTCCAGCAAAAAGAGTAAAAAAGAAGATAAGGAGAAAGACAAAGAGGGTAAGGCAAAAACAGACATTTTGCATCTCCAACTCAATAGCCTTTTGTCTTATGAATGATAATATAAATAATGTAAAATAATCTGCAGGAGCTCATGTACTGACTGTTGTTTTGCTGGTTCTGACCACAGGTGATGGAGTTGGAAGCCAGGAAGACCAGCTGTGTATGGCTCTGGTCAGTCAGCTTAACAAGTTTGCAGATAAAGAGACACTCATTCAGTTCTTGCGCTGCTTCCTGTTGGAATCAAACTCATCTGCTGTGCGCTGGCAAGCCCATTGTCTGGCATTACACATTTACAGGTACAGATGAAATACATTCAGACGTGTCAATTTGATGTCTTTTTCATACTCACCTCGTACGAGGAACTGTATGCATGAGAATATCATCAGTCACATGATTTAAATGTTTACTCTGTCAGAATTTGAAAAGGGTGTTCTCATGAGCCTTAATCACATTAACCCTTTATTTGAAAATGGTCACACAATTTCATGAGAATATATAAACTTCATGAAGTAAAGAAATGTTTTCTAATACAAATTCTTCAAAATGCACGTAAAAATAAATGGACTGAAACAGTCATAGTTTGGTTTACATAAGACAGCCTTCTTGTTTCTTGATGTTTTCTTCTTTCTTGGTGTTTAGTCAACTCTAAACAAACGAATGTTTGTTGAGACTTGGGGCTGTCATGTGGTTCTGTCTGTAGGAACTCCAGTAAATCTCAGCAGGAGTTGTTGCTGGAACTGACTTGGGCCATCTGGCCTGAACTTCCTGCATATGGCCGCAAAGCTGCCCAATTTGTCGACCTGCTTGGATACTTCTCACTTAAGACCCCCCAGACAGAGAAAAAGGTTTGCCTGAATGCCTCACATTTTGGTATCTTTGATTTTTACTCTTTGTAATGTTTATTCTTGTTGTAATATCTGAACTTTTTCCTTGATCGGTTTTAGCTGAAGGAGTATTCTCAGAAGGCTGTGGAAATCTTGAGGGCACAGAACCATATTCTGACAAATCACCCAAATTCAAACATCTACAAGTACGTCTAAACAACACATTGGTAGTAGAAATAAGAATGTAGTTTCAATAGTTATACACTTGCAAATCGAAACCATTCTTCTTTATGTTCTCTTGTAGTACTCTGTCGGGTTTGGTGGAGTTTGATGGCTTTTATCTGGAGAGTGACCCATGCTTGGTGTGCAACAACCCAGAAGTTCCATTTTCGGTATGTGTAGATGCAACATTGAGCACATAAAGACCACAGTTTTATTCAGTTAGATTTTTAATAGACCTTCTCTTTTTGTGGCGGTAAGTGACAGCTCAATTATGCATATTGAAAACTTTAAGTGTATGTTTGTATTAAATGTGTTAATTTATATAAAGTTTGTAGAACTGAGTTTTTATAATGAAAACATACATGTGCAAACACAATGTTAGGTTTTTTCAACACTGTTTTATGTTTCTTGTGTTATTTTATCCAGAATATCAAATTGTCATCTATCAAAGTGGACACCCGCTACACTACCACACAGCAGGTTGTTAAACTCATTGGCAGCCACACTATCAGCAAAGTCACAGTGAAGATTGGTGACCTCAAACGCACAAAAATGGTCCGTACGATCAACCTCTACTACAACAACAGGACTGTACAGGCCATCGTGGAGCTAAAGAACAAGTATGTATTTTCTATCTCTAGTTTTTGTCTTTCTGTCTCTTTCTTTTCTTATCATTTGTGGTATGGTAAAAAATAGAAAACTCCACAAGTGTAAACTAATGGAAAGTTGGGATTAAAATTAGTTGAAATTTGGTGTTGATCATTTCAGATGATCTGTGTGTAAAGCTCAGGTATTTGTTCTGTTTCCAGACCTGCTCGTTGGCACAAAGCCAAAAAGGTTCAACTAACCCCAGGACAAACAGAGGTGAAGATTGACCTTCCTCTGCCCATTGTTGCATCCAACCTGATGATAGAGTTCTCTGATTTTTACGAGAACTACCAGGCCTCCACCGAGACCCTGCAGTGTCCACGCTGTAGTGCCTCTGTGCCAGCCAACCCTGGGGTTTGTGGCAACTGTGGTGAGAATGTGTATCAGTGCCACAAGTGCAGGTGAGTTGTACGTTATTCTGTCCACTTTTGAGGAAAGTTAATCGGATTTTTCTTGCTAATGAAGCTTATTGATTTTGACCAAATTATTTTGTCCCTTTAGATCTATCAATTATGATGAAAAGGATCCATTCCTGTGCAATGCCTGTGGTTTCTGCAAATATGCTCGCTTTGACTTCATGCTGTATGCCAAACCCTGTTGTGCTGTGGATCCCATTGAGAATGAAGAAGACAGGAAAAAGGTACGCTGTTGTTTATTGGGGAGAGACATCAGGCTAAGCCAAAAAAGGTCACCATTTGGAAAAATCTGTGCAGGTCAGATGTATGTTCATTAAATTTTCTTTGTTGTTTCTGCAGGCTGTGACTAATATCAACACCTTGCTGGATAAAGCTGATCGGGTCTATCACCAGCTGATGGGCCATCGGCCTCAGCTGGAGAGTCTTCTGTCTAAAGTTAATGAAGCTGCGCCAGAGAAACCTCAGGTCAGTTTTAAGAAAAACCTGACCAGTAAAACTAACTAAAAACTGAGTTATATTAAAAAAAAACGTCTCAGTCATCTTACTGATAGAATGCAAATGTTAAGTACTGTACTTTTTGGAACATAAGTTAAATGCCCAAACAATAACTCCTAAATGGAAAAAAATATTGGAAGACAATTCAGGTGAAGCAACAGAAAGGGAATCACATTTCGAAGATGAACAAGATGATCTTCTGTGAACAGAATTAGGTTGTTTTTTGCATATATATTGTTGTTTATATGTTCAAAGATCTTTCAAGTGCAGCTTCATCTCATGATTTCGTCTTTTCTGGACCCCAGGATGACACTGGTGCAGGTGCAGGACTTGGTACATCCTCCGCCAATGTGAACAGGTACATTCAACAGCTGGCTCAAGAGTACAGTGGAGACTGCAAGACATCATTCGATGAGCTCTCCAAAATCATACAGGTAAGAGAGGAAAGTGTTACTTTTCATAGGAGCTGGTTGCATTTAGCCTTGGACAGATAGTATTCTGGCCTTTTCTCTTTGTTTACAGAAAGTACTCGCATCCCGTAAAGAGCTCCTGGAGTATGATCTACAGCAACGTGAAGCTGCCACGAAGTCTTCTCGGAGCAGCAGCAGCCACCAGCCAACCTTCACGGCCAGTCAGTACCGTGCCCTCTCTGTGTTGGGCTGTGGACACACCTCATCCACAAAGTGTTACGGCTGTGCCTCAGCTGTCACAGGTCACTGTATCACACTGCTCCGAGCACTTGCCACAAACCCAGCCCTCCGGCAGATCCTGGTCCTCCAGGGGCTCATCCGTGAGCTGTTTGAGTATAACCTAAGGCGAGGTACAGCAGCCATGAGGGAGGAGGTCCGTCAGCTGGTCTGTCTCCTCACCCGGTATGATGTCCCATGTTAAAGTCTATTGTCCTATTGATAGAACAGAAGTTGATTGATTTTTACAAGAGCTAAAGGTGTTTCAGTAAAGCATATATATTCTTAGCTGCTATTTCATATCTAATTAATATATGTCATAGTGAGTAGTTTTGGTAGTTACATGTTGCATGGGGATTCATCATTACATGATCTTTTTTATTTTTGTGGTACAGAGATCATCCAGAGGCGACACAGCAGATGAATGACCTCATCATTGCCAAGGTCTCAGCTGCTCTTAAAGGTCATTGGGCCAATCCTGACCTGGTATGTCCTCTTATGCATCTCATCGTTTGTCCTAAACTAACATTTGTATCCGTATAGGGAGTCAAAAATAAAAGCTAAAACTTTTTCTGATAATTTTCAGTTTTGATATTTACATAATGCCCTTATTTTTCCAACAGGTTAGTAATCTGCAGTATGAGATGCTGTTACTGACTGACTCCATTTCTAAAGAGGGAGGATGCTGGGAGCTGCGCTTGCGTTGTGGTAGGCCTGTTTTCCATAATGGAATGTGGAAACTTCTGTTTATATCACATTACTATCGTTGCTTGTCATTGTCATGGTGAGTGATTACATTAGAGATTTCCACTGTCTAACAGCATTGTTTTTGTGTCTACGTAGCCCTAAGTCTGTTCCTGATGTCGGTGAATATTAAGACACCTGTGGTGGTGGAGAACATCACTCTGATGTGCCTGAGAATCCTACAAAAACTAATTAAACCCCCTGCTCCCACCAGCAAGAAGAACAAGGTAAATATTCCATAATCCACCTTCTCAGTTATTTCTTCTTCCTTTTAGACAAATTCACATGGTTGAATAGCACCCTGTGTCTTCATGATAGGTTTGAACAGACTGACTTACTATGACTAATCTTGCAAACTTACAGAAACCATTATTTTATCTATGTAAAATGATTGAGGTTGTTTTTCTCCTGAAAGGATGCCGCCATCGAGTCCCTGACCACAGTCAGACCATACAGTAATGAAATACATGCCCAGGCCCAGCTCTGGCTCAAGAAGGACCCCAAAGCATCATACGAGGCCTGGAAAAAGTGCCTCCCAGCTAGATGTAAGTACACATGAACTGGATATCATCTGTAAGTAGCGATGGAATAATTAAAAAAGTTGTGCTAAGCCTTTAACTGTTTGCACTGTTGTAACGACTACAGGTCAGGAGAGTTTGCCAAAGCCTCAGGGGAAGGCTGAGCTGAGGAAGCAGTACCTGCTGGAGAAGTATGTGTGGAAGTGGAAACAGTTCATGAGGTCCAGAAAAGGTGAAGGCCTTTTCCCACGCTTACTCAAACTGAGCCACAACAATTGGCTACGCCAGGTAAAGAAGGACATTTAGCTGGGTTCATGTCTTTAACAAAATGAATAAACCACTATTAATTTTAAAATGGAAAGAAGTATTCACCAAAGTTGAATCTGTTTCAGGTTCTTTTCACACCTGCCACTCAGGCTGCCAGACAGGCAGCTTGCACTATTGTGGAGGCACTAACCACAATTCCCAGCCGCAAGCAGCAGGTCCTCGACCTGCTCACCAGGTAGGAACTACAGACAGGAAACAACAATGAACAATCACCACAACACCACTGCTATTAGAACAGAATTACATCTGTATGAATGGAGTCAAATAGTGTAATAATATGCAATAATTAAAAAAGTGTCCTTCATGTACCAAGCATTATTTTAGTTACACAGTATTTACTTTAAAGCATCAATGAATGGAAAATGTGCTTAAAGTAGTATGCAATAATGTACTTGTAACTAAAGTAATCATTTTGTTTATTTATCAGTTATTTGGATGAGCTGAGTGTAGCTGGAGAGTGTGCAGTGGAGTACCTTGGTCTGTACCAGAAGCTGATCAAACCAACACACTGGAAGGTTTACTTGGCTGCTCGTGGAGTCCTGCCCTACATCGGAAATCTCATCACCAAGGTAAACACAAAGAGTAGAAACCACTTGAGCTCTGTTGACTTTTGTTATTTTAATATAAACAGAATAGTGGATGCCGATGTCTTAAAAACATTGCATTCTTAAACAGACCTTTTTCATATGTTCTTTAGGAAATTGCCAATTTGTTGGCTCTGGAAGAGGCCACATTGAGCACAGACCTACAGCAAGGTTACGCCCTTAAGAGCCTCACAGGTGGGATTTTATACAATAATGGTATTGATGTTGGTCCTTCATCAACTTATCAAAACAATCTGAAACATAATGGCTTCAGATTTATGTTAAAATATCCATCCTCTCATATTTCAATGATGTGTGTGGTTTGTGTCTGTGCAGGTTTGCTTTCCTCATTTGTGGAGGTCGAGTCTATTAAGCGACATTTCAAAAGCAGGTTGGTTGGCACTGTCCTCAATGGTTACCTGTGTCTGAGAAAGCTAGTTGTCCAGCGCACTAAACTCATTGATGAGACTCAGGACATGCTGCTCGAGATGCTGGAGGACATGACAACAGGTGTGCACTGACCTCATGTTGCTGCTTTGTTGATTGTTAGTCTCACCACTTTGTTTAAACCAGTGTAAAACAAGTCTTCAAGTATTAAATATCGTTCATTTTTGTAGGTACTGAGTCTGAAACAAAAGCCTTCATGGCTGTGTGCATCGAAACAGCAAAGCGGTACAACCTGGATGACTACAGGACGCCTGTATTCATTTTCGAGCGACTCTGCAGCATCATTTACCCTGTGAGTTGTCTGTGCTTTCTTGTTTTCTTTTGTGAATCCGAGATTAGAATCTGCCATTACCTGATATTTTTGTTTTGTCTTCTGTATCCAGGAGGAGAATGAGGTGACTGAGTTCTTTGTGACCCTGGAGAAAGACCCCCAGCAGGAGGACTTCCTACAGGGACGCATGCCAGGAAACCCCTATAGCAGCAACGAGCCTGGCATTGGCCCTTTGATGAGGGACATCAAGAACAAAATCTGTCAAGACTGTGACCTGGTGGCGCTTCTTGAAGATGACAGTGGCATGGAGGTAAAATTCCATGTCCTTCAGATGTTGCAGGGCTTAACTCTTATTCAATGCATTATCTAATCAAAATCTAATTAGTTTACATGAAAATGAACTTGGTTTCTTGTCTGTATTTCAGCTTCTGGTGAATAACAAAATTATCAGCTTGGACCTGTCAGTGGCAGAGGTCTACAAGAAGGTCTGGTGCCCAACAAATGAGGTGCGGGTTTTTCAGCAATTAGGCAACATTTACAGTGACTATTACAGCAGTTTTTATAATTTAAAGTTTTTATTTTCTAGGGTGAGCCCATGAGAATCATTTATCGAATGAGAGGTCTGCTTGGAGATGCTACTGAGGAGTTCATAGAATCTTTGGACTCAACTACAGGTTAGAGTTTCAGTTCATTAAAATGATGCTCATATTTCAGTAATGTTTATGCTAAAAGCTCTAAAATTAATTGTTTTGCTGTTGTTACAGCTAATTTGCTTCTTAGATATTCTAGTTAATAATGTCTTAAAGAGTAATGAAAAGAGTGATTTGCTTGCATTTATCACAGATGAGGAAGAGGATGATGAGGAGGTGTACAAGATGGCAGGAGTCATGGCGCAGTGTGGAGGACTGGAGTGCATGCTCAACCGTCTGTCTGGAATCAAAGACTTTAAACAAGGACGACATCTGCTCACTGTAAGCTCATGTGAAGCCCATGTGAACTTTTTTTTTCTGAGTTCTTAATATGGGTTTATTTTATTTTTAACTCCAGGATCAAAACTTTAAATTTTCTGGATAAATGTAACAAATCTGCCTAAAGATGGGAGCTAATTGGTGCTGCTCTGTTTCGCTTACAGGTTTTACTGAAGTTGTTCAGCTACTGTGTGAAGGTGAAAATTAACAGACAGCAGCTTGTCAAACCAGAGATGAACACACTCAACGTCATGTTGGGAACTCTTAACCTGGTGAGTGATACAAGCTATTATTTTAAGGATTCTTTGATAAATAAGTGTGATTTTAATGTGTCTGTAACTCAATGTTCTAATTTCTTCAGGCTTTAGTGGCAGAACAGGAAAGTAAAGACAGCGGAGGTGCCTCAATAGCAGAACAAGTTCTAAGCATCATGGAGATCATTCTGGATGAAGCCAACGCTGAGATCTCAGAGGACAAGGTGAGTTTAACAAACCAGACTGACTTTCAGAGACGGACAGATGTAACTGCTCATTTTTTCCTGCCTGGTTTTGAAGTTGTTTTAAGCTTGTGTTGGTTTGTGTCTCCAGGGTAACCTGCTGCTGACAGGAGATAAAGATCAGCTGGTCATGTTGTTGGACCAGATCAACACCCCATTTGTTCGCTCCAACCCCAGTGTCCTCCAGGGTCTGCTCCGTATCATCCCATACCTGTCCTTTGGTGAACTGGAGAAGATGAGAATCTTGGTGGAACGCTTCAAACCATGCTGTAGCTTTGACAAGTGAGTCACTTGGTTCTCTGTTATAAACATATACTGTCCATTTGTCAGATTTGTGCTCTTTTTGAGAATTTTGTGGTTTTATCCTTCTTACAGAGTACTAACTAACCTCTGTCTGTGATTTCTAAGGTATGACGAGGAGCATAGTGCAGATGAAAAGGTGTTCTTGGACTGCTTTTGTAAAATTGCTGCTGGTATAAAAAATAACAGTAACGGTCATCAGTTGAAAGACCTCATCCTGCAGAAAGGAATCACACAGAGTGCACTGGACTACATGAAGAAACATATCCCCAATGCCAAAAAGTAGGTTTTTGGTTGACATAAGTGCCAAAAACATTTGACATAATTCTTTTTAATTTTTTTATCATTAAACCATTATATTTTGTTTCACATCATTAGTCTTGATGCAGATGTTTGGAAGAAGTTCCTCTCTCGGCCGGCGCTGCCCTTCATTCTCAGATTGCTCCGTGGTTTGGCTACACAGCATCCCCCCACACAGGTACTGACGATTATTTGATGTAGATGCCAATAAGGAATAGTGATGTGAAACCTGGCGATATTTGACCAAGCTTAGGAACAAAGAATCAGCCATTGAGACAAACCCAAAAATTCAACAACATGACTGGACGTCCCCTTCTCTCTGCAGGTGTTGATAGGCACAGATTCAATATCCAACTTGCACAAACTGGAGCAGGTATCCAGTGACGAAGGCATCGGCACGCTGGCAGAGAACCTGCTGGAGGCGCTGAGGGAACACAGCGACGTGAACCTGAAGATTGAAGCCGCCCGCAGAGAGACTCGAGCTGAGAAGAAACGCATGGCTATGGCCATGAGACAGAAGGCACTGGGGACACTGGGCATGACGGTACTCACATGTCCACTGGAATATTTTTTTTTTCCTCTTTGGATGCTCTTAATTTGTATCGGTCACATTATTCAGTGTCTCTATGTTTAGATGCATAAAACAGTCCTTATTTTGCCTCAACTATTATTGTTTTCATATTGTCTTATGGGTTGGTTTTGTGTTTCAGACCAATGAGAAGGGTCAAGTGGTGACAAAGACCTCACTGTTGAAGCAGATGGAGGAGCTGATAGAGGAACCAGGATTGACCTGCTGTATCTGTAGAGAGGGTTACAAATTCCAGGTACAAAAACACAAGTAGAGTAGTTTAACTTCAATAAGTCATTTACGTAACGGGGGAAAAGAACTTGCCCTGTTTTCATGCAGCAATTCTGTTTCATGTTTTATCTTAGCCAACCAAAGTCCTGGGTATTTACACATTCACAAAGCGTGTGGCCTTGGAAGACTTCGAAAATAAGCCTCGCAAGCAGCAGGGCTACAGCACTGTGTCGCACTTTAACATAGTCCACTACGACTGCCATTTGGCAGCTGTCAGGTAGCATCAAACTTCCTCATGTACCTGCTGATCTCTATTCAACCTCAGAAATACTCCATGAAAACTTCAGTTGAATTCAATCTGATCACGTGTTTATCATTCTCAGGCTGGCTCGTGGGCGAGAGGAGTGGGAGAGTGCTGCTCTCCAGAATGCAAACACCAAGTGCAATGGGCTGCTTCCTGTGTGGGGGCCACATGTGCCAGAATCAGCCTTTGCTACATGCTTAGCAAGGTAAAATCAGCCCATATATGAGCTGTATGGAAAAATGTTTTTACAATGGGTAAAATCAGTCAGCAGCAACTATGTTTTTTTTATACAGGCACAACACATATCTGCAGGAGTGCACAGGTCAGCGGGAGCCCACATACCAACTCAACATCCACGACACCAAACTGCTGTTCCTGCGCTTTGCAACCGAACAGTCCTTCAGCGTGGACACGGGAGGAGGAGGCCGAGAGAGTAACATCCACCTCATCCCCTACATCATCCACACTGTGCTCTATGTCCTCAACACGTATGTACCCATCCATGCACTTTTCTGTTTGATCAATTGTCTGCTTCTGATGATGTCATGTCACTGCATTGCTGTTGCATGACCTGCAGATGGATTTGGGGGCGGGGGGGGGGGCTTGGAAGTGTGTGATGGTTAGGTTACCCACAGAAACATTTCCATCTTCTTTATATTCAATGTTGCTTTTTTCCACATTTAATGCTTGCAGAAGAGCAAATTTTAACTGGTTTATTAAGGAGAAATGCTGCATAACAAAATACTTTCCTGCATACATTTAGCCCTGTAAACAGTGCATAGAGGACCTTCACGTCTCAGTGTCTTCATATACTGTATTTGTTACTTAAGCACAAGGGCTACATCGCGGGAGGAGAAGAACCTGCAGAGTTTCCAGGAGCAGCCATGTGAGAAGTGGATGGAGAGTTCATATGACGTCGAAGGGCCACACTATTTCACCATCCTGGCCATGCACATCATGCCGCCTGAACGCTGGAGGACCTCACGTCTATACTTTCTACGACGACTCCTGGTCACCGCACATGCCCGCAAGGTTTCTGCAGTCTGCGCAAACAAGTATGAAGCCATTTTCTTACTTTATTTCTTCATTTTGATATTTAATATTGATGTATACTACTAAAGACTAAGACTCTTATGATATGTTTATTCTGTTTCTAAACAACCTCCTGTCTTCTTATGTTTTTTTTTTTATCTGTAGACTCACAGACAAAGCACCAAAGGAATATGCAGTCTATCGCTCACCTCTTCTCTTCTGGGGCCTGGTGGATCTGGTCTATGACATGTTCAGGGTAAGGACGATGTTACAGTTATTTAATGTGACACTTGATTTCCTGTGAATAGTGTTGGTCTTCTGTTCTTGGTAGGTCTTGATCAGTGTAACACATTTTTACATTTTATCCTTTTTTATAAAGAAGTAAAACACATTTAATGAAATATAGAAACTCTCCAAACACACAATATGTGATTGCATTTCTTTAACTTCAGTCCATCTTTAATGTAATGTTATCACTGGGACATCACTTAAAATATGAAATCTGCACACTGGTGAAGCTGCAGTAACTGATTCCATCCTGTTTTTCCTTTTTTGTCCAAGCAGAAAGTACCCACCAGTAACACAGAGGGCGGTTGGTCCTTCTCACTGGCAGAATATGTCCGTCACAACGACATGCCCATCTACGAGGCGTCAGAGCGTGTGCTCAGGGCGTTCCAGGACGAGCTCATGCCCGCAGAGTCTTTGTCAGAGTTCTTTGATGTAGTAGGTCAGTATATGAGCAACCACAGGACATAATATAATACACAGGACTCAGTAGACTGATCATTTAGTAAATATGAAGACTGCAATACTAATAGGTCTGCATTTTTCTTTAGGAATTTTCAGTATAATTATTGTAATTTTAGTTGTTTATGGTTTTCAAAAAGTTGAATTAAATGGCAACACAGACAGATGACGTACTGCTGTTGGTGTAAAACAAATTAGATTTCATACCCACAAAAATATTCAACATAACTATGGAATAAAACTGATAGAGATGAAAACTTTTTAGTTTATAATTACCCCACCCCCCGAAAGGGAGACAAGGGGTATTTTTTTTGGTTCAGTTTGTTTCTTTAACACTTTAGCAGCAAAACTATTAGTTGAATTCGTACTGAATTGGGTTTATAGATTGCCAGTGACCCAGAATACATGTGATTACATTTTGGGGAAAGTAGGTCAAAGTTCAAATTTTTTATGAATTAAAAAAAAAAAAAAAAATTCTCGTTTATTTATAATGGCCAAAATTTGTCTATGCTGACATTGTTGCATGCATAGACATGATGACATCAACTGGATCGATGCCAAAATAAGCTACAATATGTACAGGGGGCGGGCTTTGTTTTACCTGGGACCACTTGTTTTAGATGTAAACACTCAACACAGTTTCAGCCTTGATTTTATTTTACTTAGTTTATGAAAATCCGTTTCCTGACCTATTTTTTTGTTAATTATAACTTAATGAGTTCTAATGTGTCTGATCTCTGACTTGTACAATTATGAGATTAGAAGAGATTAAGACAAATGGGTAAAGAATACTTGAAGAATTTAAATCTTATATTTTCGACATGCAGTGCTTTTTCTCTATTTCTAAGTCTTGTCTTTCTTGGATTGGTGTATTTTTCTTCATACCGTGCACTTAGGGAATATTTTGCCTTTTACACACATGTTCATATTCTACATCATGCTCATAAAGTGTTTCAGCTCCAGACTATAACTTTCTTGCTTTACAGACATCTAAATGTGAACAGAATACGGATGCTCTTCTGTCATCATTCTACTCATGTGAATTTTGTTGCGAATGATCGCTTCCCTTCCCTAAACTTTCATTTGTTTCATTTTCCAGGCCTCCTCTCCGATATCCCAGACCCGGATCTCTTCCTCCAAGATTTGTTGAACTCTGTGCCGTGATGGCCAACCTCACCACACACCTCCAAAAAACACAACAGCCCTGCTAACGAAGTTCAAGTCGGGACACTTACAACTGAAAACAAAAAGATCTTTTTTCTTTTTCTTTTTACACACCGACACACACCGATGACACATACGCAGAGTATACACCATGCTTCCTACTCACCTCCCTCCCCCAGATGACATCTTCAAATTAACGTTAAGCAGAAACTATGTGTAGTCTAAAAATCATCCACTTTTGGCAACGTGTCTGTAACATTTAACACAAAAATACAGTGCTGAGAAAAGGGGGGAAACGCATTAAAACAGAATTCAGCCTGACTTCAGAGGTGAAGACATGAAGTTGAAACAAAGATTCGAGACTCGGCTCAGTGTGAAGGACGTCCCTGACTGTTGGCACCAAAATATTACACACTCTGTCTGATTCTTCAAGTTGCACATGAATTCTGTTTTATCGCGGATCTTTTTTTTTTTTTTGGCTTTCATCCCCCCCTTAATGTTGGGGTGCAACATTAAAGTAACAAGAAAAACCTTTGGGGATTTGACCCACCACATATTAAGAGTGGCATTTGATTTTATCCTTTTCCTTTTTGTTTGTTTGGTTTAAGTTTTTTTTGTTTTTTTTGGGTCAGAGCTTTTTAAAAATGGCACGAGGTTTCAGTGTCACATGGTTGCGAGCTAACCTGTCCTTTCCTTCTGGGCTTTTGCTGTTTGGTCTTTATGTAGATTCTAACTGGAAACTGAGTGACGGACAGAAAAAACACGTTTTTGATTTTGTGTGTTTGTGTAAGGTTTCTTTTATCAACTTAAGAAGTAAAAGGGGCAAAAAACAACAGTGAAGAAACTTTTATTTTCTTGCATAAAGCCATGCCTTGGTAAAAAACAAAACAAAAAAAACAAACAAAAAAAACAAGTGAACTGATTGTTGAGTGGTTCCATCTGTTGCAATGAAATATCAGACCTGTCTAAATTAATAATAAAACAGACCTACATTATATCCTTACACACTTTTTGCCTTGACTAATGGTTTTGTTGTTTGGTTTGTTTAGTTCTTTTTTCTCTCTGTAGTCGAGGAAAATTCCCCAGTACCAGCTTTTCTGGAAAACAAAAGGTGCCGTTGAGTTTTATTCTCAGTGATTGATCTTTACAGACGCTGTTAAATGGTGTCATCTTTACTCAAGAGCTGAATGCATGGTGTGGAGTTCACCCGACTTATTGTTAATTCGCCTATTCCCGCTGCTACAATGTTCAACTGTTGTTAAAGCTGAATGTCTGCTTTTTGAATTTAGCCGATGATTAATAAAGCCGTAATTATTCCAAATCTGATCCAGGTTAACCTCCTCTGTTCCCGCCACTGGATGGACATTTTATGTCTTTAAGGTTATAAAAAAATAGACCCAAAAACCCACAGAACTGTTAAGGAGCTTTACTTAAGTGTATGTTTGTAAGTATATGTCTTCAGGGGATATAATGCAGTACTAAAAGAACTATTCACATAGTTTGAGTAAAATATCTCAATAATGTAACAATACTCTGTTACATTGTTGATCCTGCATGAAAAAATCCTGTTTAAGTGAAAATACAGCAAGATGAGCAGCCAAATATTTTTCAAGTATAAAAGGAATTCCAGGTTTGGTTCATTTGACTTGTATATTGTTGTATGTAACCATTACATTATTAATACTGAAGCACTGGTGTCAATTTTTTTTTTACTTTCATTATCATTTACAGTCATTTATTTCCCTAATATACAGATAAAACGTGCACAGTAGTTCAAAAGTTGTCCGTGGGTCTTTGTATGCCTACCATGTACAAAAACAGAAGAGGAAGAAAAAGTAAGCAAACAAGTAATAAAAATATAAACAAGTATGTACAGTGGTGGCCAAAATTATTAGAACGCCTGAAAGATCTGAAAATATTGACTTTTTTTGCCTCAAAATTGTGATTTTTATCTCATAATGTTCATGAACAGGGTTTCTGCGGGGTCTTAAGTCTTGAATTAACAAATCGTTTAATACCTTAAAAAAAGTCTTTAAAAGGTATTAAATATGATATGGTAGTTCTTAAGTTATGTAAACTTGTTCGCTGTGTTGTTTAAATGCATCTGGGAAATGTCCAAGCTGCAAAGAAAGTAACGTTAGTACAGTTCCACCCGTTCCATCCTGACAATTATAGTTATGTTGAAATTAGGCGTTGGAGTAAATAAATACATTTTCCTGAATTCTAGGAGTCTAGGAGCCAGTATGGCTGTGAAATGGGCATTAAATAACGTTCTAAGTAATCTTTAAAAGGCTTGAATTTACAAATCTTCATTTAATACCTTAAAAAAAATCTTTAAAAGGTATTAAATTTGATATGGTAGATCTTAAATTATGTTGCCATAAATTGGTTTGCTGTGTTGCGTTTAAATGTGCCTGGGAAATGTCTACGCTGCAAACAAAGTAACGTTAGTCTACTCAGTTCCACTCGTTCCATCCTGACGATAACTATTATTACTATTACGTGTTTGTTTGCGTGTTTGTTTGTTTGTTAGCAACTTTACAGGAAAACTATTCCAACCATCTTTACCAAATTGTACCCACAGATAGGCCTAGGCCCTGGGATGAACCCATTAAATTTTGGGCCAAGTAGGCCAAAGTTCAAGGTCACAGCAAGGTCACAAAATCTACAATTTTCCTGTCTCTCATCATTGAGCAATTTTCAAAAATTCATAAAAAATTCAAAATGACTCCGATTAGCCTCCAATTTGATCCACCTGTAGCTTATAAAACTATCTTGTATCTGGCACAAAATTGTCCACATCCACTGTGGAATGTGGACTCTGTGGACATTTCAATTTAACACTGAAAATCCCATTTACGTCACATTTTTCATGATAACTCAACAAATATAGATTGGAATTTAATATAATTTGACATACACATGACTGGTACCAAGCTTCAACTTTTTCTGCTGTATGGAACAACCTTGAAACTGTTACATTTAAAAAGAAATAGTCGATCCACACATGCACACCGCTCAGGTTGCTTGGCGGACGTTTGCGTTCTCTGAACACTTGTTAATTATATTGAAATTAGGCGTTGGAGTAAATAAATATATTTTCCTAAATTCTAGGAGTCTAGGAGCCAGTATGGTCATGAAATGGGCATTAAATCCTTTTCTGAGTAGTCTTAAAAAGTCTGAAATCTAACTTCTAGATGAAACATGCAGATCTGAGCACAACAAATGTCAAATGAAGTGAGTGCTACTGTTTTTATCCAGTTTCATGTGCAGGATTAGCCTTGTACATTCAACAGAATAACACAAATATGTCCTAAGACACAAATGAACATTAATTTAACCACAATCACATCAGATGATCACACTAGGAATTTAACTTCATCTGTAAAGGAACATGATTGTGCGACATTAGCAGTGATATAGGCTTGTTTTTTGTAGGAAAATGACTCAAATCTTCATACGATAACTCTATTCTATGGTTTATTGAATACGATGATGACTTTGTAGATATGTCATTTATTTTATGGGTATTTTATGGCTAACTTAAAAAAAAAGATGACAAGATAGGCTTATTTTATGGTGACTCCCAAATTAATTAAACTAAGTGTATCACCATTTGTTATCTTCAGTATTTTTCAGTGAGAAGTTTGTATTTTCCTGAAGAAAAGGTGACTTATTCAGCACTGTATCATTAACTAAATGTAAAAACTCGTGTCCACATTCACCGTCATCTGTCCAACTACGTGAATCAGTTTAAAGGACATGCACGAACTGAGAATAATTAAATGTCAGAATTAGAAGATATTTTAATGTTCAGGTCAAAAGGTTTTCTGCAGGGATTAAGTGATGTATGTGAGTAAGATGAAAACAAAAGAGATGGAAACATGACTGTGTGTGATCGAACAAACCACTAGGAGGCAACGTGTCGATTATACTGAAATGAATTCTCATATAAAAGGTGCAGTTCACCATTTTCACATTTTCAGTCTAACGTAAACTTCAGATGAATGTCAAAAAAACCAAAACAAAACAAAAAAAAAATAAATAAAATAATTTATAAGGGTGGAAAATGAAGTGGGAATCTAATTATAAAAGATGTAATAAGAGCACTTTTTTCACCAGTGTACTTCATTTCATTATTTTTATTTCAACTTGCATAAGGAAGCACATATTGCACATTTCACTCATGGCTTTCAGGTGTTTATACATTTATCACCTTACACTTACAACACTCCCCACTCCTTTAAAAGCACTAAATTTAGTTACATAAAGTATGCATTGGCATAAACATTTCCCCTTCATACAAAGGAATATGGCTTTAGGTCTAACAAAACCTTAACAGCATGGTCAGTAAATGACCGGTTTTAAGGAAAACTGAGGCTTAAGGCATAAAAATGCACATTTTAAGGCCCATTAATGGACCAGGTAACATCACAGTGTACATGGTCATGGATGACGGGTAACAAAAACCCACTATGTTCATGTTTCACTCTTACTGTGGAGTAAAAAACGCTCAAATACAGTAAGTTTTAAAGAAATAAAACTACTTTCAGAACAGTCCTCCGTCTGTATGTCCTGTATTCGTGTCCTCATTGGCAGCACAGCGGAGCCACGTCCTCTGCAGGTGAAGGGAACAGCCTCAAGGCCTGTCTGGAGGATTTATTGTAGCCGTTGTGGAAAATCAAGGCCTTTTTCACAGCAAAGAAGGACACGGTTTTGTCCCAAACGTCAGAGCTGGACATCCCACCGCTGAGCTGAGCCTCCAGGGCCGAGCGAAGCCTCCCTGCCCCGTCTGTGCACTTCCTCTCCAAAGCCATGACCTTACACAACCTGAGGACGAGGAGGAACATCAGGTTAATACTTCAGTCAAACAGAAGCTTCATTCGAGGTTCCATCAGTGTAATATTAGGCTGTAACTGAGCAGAATGAGCACTGATCTGGATGTTTTCACTTTAATCTGGTTCCATGTAAAGTACCTACAACCAGGATTTAGAACCTTTGGGACCCAGTTTTACAAGGGGGGAGAATTGAAGTCAATGTTACATATACACTAAAAAGAAAATAATCGGTGGCAACTTTATAACTCTAATTTGAATAATTTTTACTGCTCTTGATTGCAATCTAAACCAGGGGTGTCAAACTCATTTTTGTACAGCCCAATATGATCTGAACTGGGCCAGACCAGTAAAATAATAATGGTTAAAAAAGTAAAATTGTATTATGAAAACATTTACATCTACAAAGTCTCCTTTAAAAAAAATGTGAATAACCTCAACAGCCATGAACAACCTGAAATTTCTTAAGAAAAATAAGTGTAGTTTTAACATTATTACATCTCAGTTTATTATTTACACATGTTCATCACAACTTACAGTGGATCTACACATACACAAAACATTTAGTAACAGCCAGAATATTGTTAAAATTGCATGTACTTCTCTTAAGACATTTCGTGTTGCTTATATTCCTTCAGGTTATTCACATTTTTTGTGAAAGGATAGTTTGTAAATGTTAATTTTCATGTAATATTCCTATTTTTCCTCACAAAAACACAGAAAAATCTGGAGTTGTCATTATTTATAGGTTACTATAAAAGTATTTAGCCCATAAAGATCCACCTTTGACCAAAACCATCTACTGATCTTTTTTTTTTTTTGTACATTTGTTCCATGTTTTTTTTTTTTTTAACCTATTCTTGTATTTTACTCTTTAATTAGGTTTTTATTTCTTCTTCTGTACACCACTTTGGTCCACTGTGGTTGTTTTAAAGTGCTTTGCAAATAAAGTTGGATTGGATCTAAACTGTTTAATACCTGTTCATCCATTAATCCTATCAATACATGTAAATAACTGGTGTAAAATACAGTTTGTCATCTTTTCATGGTCATCAGATACGACCCATTTGGATGTTCAGAGGCTCTGTAGTTACCGTGGAAACACTGTCATCTTCTACAACATTGATTCACCAGTAAAACCCATAGAGTTAGATCAATGACAGTGGATGGATACACTGGGTTTGTGTTCAGTTAATGATAAATTTTGCTGAAAATGTCACTTTTTCTTCATTTTTCTCTTTTTCTGATATAATAACCTTTGAATTTACTCAGAGCTTTTATGAACATCTACATGATCAGTGAATTAAATATAGAAAAATACCAGATTTTTACTGAAGAAACACTAAATAAAGAGGATAATATTACAATAAATGGTGATAAATCACTTACGAAAGGTTAAATATAGAGAATAATTCATTTGCGAACCACCACAATGGTAGCACTGGGTCTTTATGGGTTAACTGGTCTGACCCACTTGAGCTCAAACTGGTCTATATGTGTATGTGGCCCCTGAACAACAATGACTTAATGTCTTCAGCGTAATTTTTGCATTTCACAAATTCATCCCACAGGCTGGATCGGATGCTTTGATGGGCCGGTTTTGGCCCTTGGGTTGTATGTTTGACACCCCTGGTCTAAATAAACTGACAAACTATAATATGTTAAGTTTATTAGGATGGAGGAAGAAATTAAACCAGTCTATATTCTATAGTATATAAGACTAAATACTGAGCAAAGTGGGAGAAAACCTTTGCCTGGACTAGACTGGATCAGATCTTTGTTGCTTTCTATCATAATTAACTGTTCCAAGAAAAAATGGTGATTTTTTTTTTTTTTTTTTTTAAGATAAATGAGTAGATATGCAGTGAACATTGAGAGAAGATCTATAAAAACACTAAAAAACTTGAAGCTTTCTGTCAGATTAGTTACAATCTTCATGACAAATGTAGTTAGAGAGTTAAATTCCTCTGTGATGGAAAATATTCCACTGCGGTGCTGCGTTCAAGGCCCCGTTGGCCTGCTAAAACTCATATCACACAGTCTTCAAGAGCCACAAAAGTCTACAAATAAAACAACCTTTAAAGACAAAATAAGGAATTAAACTTTGCCAACTTTAACTAACAAACCAGATGAATGTTCTTACGCTGTGTGCTGATCTCTCATGGTGCATTCAGGTGTCGTCAGTCCACTCAGCGCTGGAATATATGTTATGATATGACCCACCGAGTCCCCCTACCCTTATATACTTAAACTAACTTTCCCATCGATTTAATGCCATGCCGGTTCTCACACACGTTGGCCAATCACAAAGCAGTCTTATGACAATAGGATGTGAATAAATTAGTGGAATTCTTCTTGTACAATGGCTTCAGTCCAAACAAACAGGAGGGAGGGGTCCGCAGCCTGATGTGACACGAGGGGGCACACATCCTCGTTATTGTGAGGATTCTGAATGATATGTGGTGGGAACATGGTGGAAAACATCTGCCTACATAGAGGATCTGGTTAAAGATGGTGGATAGAGTTGTTAAGTATTGTGTTGACAGAAAATAGAAATGAATGTTGAATTTAGCTCTAAAAGTTTGGAGGAAAAGGGTAAATATAAAGGTTTTGAGAGATCAGATCAGTATTGAAATGAAAACTGATCTTGTAAATCAAAATAATCCCTCAAAACTGATGTCTAACTGTGTCAAAGTACTAAAAAATATTCTCAAAGTTATGATTTAATATCGCAAAATGACTTAGTTTCTGAAAATGATGAGAAATCTTGTCAAACATAATGAGTCAGTATCTCAAAGGAAAGAAAAACTGATGGAAAAGTGATCAAAATAATGTAAAATTCTCTGAAAATAAAGATTTGACAACTCAAAATAGTGAAAAATAATGTAGTAAATGGATCAAAATGGAGAAAAACCACCAGAAACAATGACTTTATATCTTAATATGAGGCAAATTGCCAAAGTAATGACTGACTGAGTCTCAAAATAAAGGAAAATATTTTCAAAATAATGGCATAGTGTCTCAAACTAGCAAAAAATTGTTAAAAATTAAAGCTTAATAACTCAAAAGTAATGACAGCTTTTCTTAAAATAATGACTAAATATCATAATGTAGTGAAGGGATGCTTTTAAAAATGGGTTGGTATTGCAAAATTATGGAAAATGCTCATAATGATGAGTTAATACCTTAAAAACCATGAGGAACGTGGTCAAAATAATGTCTGTCTCAAAATAATGAGAAAAATGACTTGACATCTGAAAACAATGAAAACTACAGAGAAAATTATGCCATAATATCTTATAATAATGACAAAATTTTTAAGAATGATGCCTTATTATCTCAAAATTATGAGAAATCTAAATCAAAATAATGGGTTAGAACTCAAAATTGTAAAAAAAAAAACAAAAAAAAAAAAACCCAACAAACTAAATCTTAAAATATGACGTAAAATAATGAGAAATATTGTAACAGTAATGACTGATTGTCTCAAAGTAATGATTTTGGGAAAGTTTCTCATTAGTTTTAGATAACATGTCATTATTTTTACTAATAGGGTTTGTTTTTCATCATAGGGACAGAAATATGCTTCAGTAATTAACCCATAAAGACCCAGCGCTACTTTTGTGGCAGTTCCCAAACGAATTTTTCCTTTATGTTGCCTTTCTTAAATGAATTATCATTATTTATTATAATATTATCCTCTGTATTTTGTGATTTTTCAGTGAAATCAAATATTTTCCCATACTTAATTTGTTGATCATGTAGATTTCCATTAAAAACTCAGATTAAAGTTGAGGATTATGATATCCAAACCAGAGAAAACTGAAGAAATAGTGATTTTTGAGCTAAGATATCATAACTGAACACCAAACAAGTGTTTTCATCCACTGGTTTTACTGGTGTATCAATGTAGAAGATGATGGTGTTTCCATGTTCACTACGGAGCCTCTGAACGTTCAAATGGGTCACATCTGATGACCATGAAAAGACGATAAACTGCATTTTACACCAATTATTTACATGTATTGATAGAATTAGTGGATCAACAGGTATTAAACAGTTTATATCCATACAGTCGCAGAAAAAATTATTAGACCACTCCTTGTTTTCTTCAATTTCTTGTTCATTTTAATGCCTGGTACAACTAAAGGTACATTTGTTTGGACAAATATAATGATAACAACAAAAATAGCTCAGAAGAGTTTAATTTCAGAGCTGATATCTATCCATTTTCCATCTTTTCTTGATAATAACCAAAATCACTTCAGTTCTTACATCAATATCTATGGCACTGTACTGACAAAAACAGTGCTTTTAGGCATTCCATGTTTTCTTTTCTGTCTGTTTTAGTCACATGATACACACAGGAGTTAGTACTTGATTGCATAACCATTGTTTTTGATGACTTTTGGTGGTCTAATAATTTCTTCCGCAACTGTAGATGGCTGTTTAGGTCTTTATGGGTTAAACCAGACTTTGCTTTTATTTCATTGTTCATGTTTTTGCCAGGGTTTGTCTGTCTGTCTGTCTGTTTGTTTGTTTGTCTGTCCGTTAGTGTGCAACATAACTCAAAAAGTTATGAACAGATTTTGATGAAATTTTCAGGGTTTGTTGGAAATGGGATAAGGAAGAAATGATTAAATTTTGGTGGTGATCGGGGGTGGGGGGGGCCCACGGGGGGGGCGCAGACCAGAAAATTTCATCAAAATCTGTCCATAACTTTTTGAGTTATGCTGCACACTAACGGACAGACAAACAGACAGACAGACAGACAGACAGACAAACAAACCCTGGCAAAAACATAACCTCCTTGGCGTGGGGGGGCCCACGGGGGGGGCCACTGATCAGCCTTGGCGGAGGTCTGCGCTCTCCGAGTGCTTCTAGTATTATATATTTATTACATGACTGAACTGGGGGTAAACACTGTTCATCTGTTTCTGTTAATCTGTATATTTGTCTTGTGATACAGTAAATGTTTACTTTCTGTCACTTGTCTTGCACATGTCCTGGTTTCCACCTTTATCAAACTTTCCACCAACTTTCTCCCACTCTCTCTCTCTCTCTCTGTCACACACAGACTCTATTCTTCTTCTTTAACTTTCTGTCTCTATTTCAGCCTCTCCAATTCTCACGGTGAGCGTCTCCCATGCTTGATTGGCTGACAATGGCGTCCGATCCGTCCAGATGGTGTGCCTGGAAGCCCAGTGTGTGTATGTGTGTGTGTGTTGGGGAGGGAGAGGAGGAGGGTGGTGGTGGTGGTGGTGGTGGGGGGGGGGTCGGTCACTCAATCTTTGTTCGATGGGGCACACTTCCTTTGTGCAGCCGGCCTCAGTGTCATTAACACTGAAGTGTGGGAAGCCCGGGACCACAGCGGCTCCCACGTTCCACAGAGGCAGGAAGAGAGCGTGTGACTGAGACGTGGCCAGCGGCAGGCAGGTCAGCCAGCTGTGTGGGTCTGTGTGGGTCTGTGTGTGTGTGTGTGGTACACTGAATGAGAGTGTGTCTGATGTGTGAGCATGTGCTCGGAGTGTGAAGACTGTTAAGATGTTTACAGTTGGAGGACTTTTCATCCACCATAAAATGAAAACTGACAGGCTGAACTTCAAACACAGGGAACCTCAAGTGTCTCCACAGAGGATTTTCTACATATTTAAAGCACAAAAGCCTTCACTTTCCATCAAATATTTCAACAATTCAAGAGTTTGTCTTGTGCACAAGTATTCACAAGGTCAAATTCCTGTGTAAATAATCTACTGTAAGTAGAAAAAAAAACTGCTTTACTTGATTAAAGTATCAGCAAAGTATCTCAAATTAGTGAAAAACTCTCAAAATGATGAATTAATACCTTACAATAACAAAAATAATAAGTTAGTGTCACAAAAAATAAGAAATGGTCTACAAATAATGGAAAACTTGGAAGACTTACTGTCTCAAAATTACAAGTCATATTTCGAACTGATGAGAAATATTCTTAAAATAATTACTCAGTTTCTGAAAAGCATGAGAAATCTTGTCTGAATAATGACAAACTCTGAATATTATGAGTTAATATCCCAAAATAGTCAGAAACTAATGAAAACAAAATGGATAACTACGTCAAAAGGATGATTTAATATTTTAAAATAACAAGAAACATAGCAAAATAATGACTTTGTGTCTCAAAATAAAAACAAAAATATCAATTCATGCTTTAAAATAATGAGAAATTTTCCTAAAATGATCCCTGAATATCTGAAAACCTGAGATCTTGTTGAAATTATCACACACTATTTTAAAATGATCACAGACTCTGAAAATAAGTTAATATTTGAAAATGATTATGTTATGTTATGTTATGTTATGTTATGTTATGTTATGTTATCTTATCTTATCTTATCTTATCTTATCTTATCTTATATATGATGCTTTTTTACTCATATGAGTTGTGCATTATTGGGAGCAATATTTAACTGGCAACAACTCAATTATTATTTTATTGTTCATTGGTTTAATGTCTGTGTCGTGAAGTTTCACCATATATGTTGCATTTTATTGCTATAAATTTCAGAGGATGAGCTCAGTGTAGACACTTTATAAACGACTGCATTGTTTAATCTACAACAATTCATCATATTCTGTATAATTATCATATGTTTGTGTGTATCAACTCTCTAAAGAGTCAACTTCTCCTTACAGGGCCTGTTTTCAACTTTGTGACAGTGTATTTTCCAAAAAGGTTTAAAAGTACTCATCACATTCCAGCACTGGTCTTATTATGTCTCATGTCTCAACTTTCTCTTCAGTGACAGTAATTTACTGAAAAACCTAAATAAACAAGACCAAATGATTAATGTAAAAAAACTGAAATTGGTCCATGGAAATGACAGTAAAAGCAAAGATAAAACAAAAATACAGAAGGTTTTCATGTGAAGTCACTGGTGTCTTTCTATTTTTGACAGATAAGATGTTTTCTCATCATTTACAGGAAAAAAAAACTCAGAGCAAACTGTGCAAAAAGGTTCCATTCCACATATTTTCTTTTATTATTTTGTCTTTTTTTCAATAAAAGCATTTTTCCCTCGTCTCTGAGGCATCTCAACTGTTGCACAGCTTTATAAGTCTGCCGTGTCAGATTGGTGGAAGTGGCTGCATGTTGGTCTTTTCTAAAGCTTGGCCCTCTGTAACACCCACGTGTGCCTGGTGGCGGAGGCACTTTGTGCTCAATTACGTCGCGGTGGAGATGACATGAGACAGCGGCGTGCTTCCCTCTGGGGTCACCACTTTCCCATATCAACACAAGCACTGGGTCAGTCTCCCATCTCCCCCCTCCACCCCCCCACCCCGAGCTCTTTCTCTCAGAGTCTATTCCTCCACCTGCTCCCCGGAGACACACTCATTGTCCCCGCGGCTATAAACACTTCATTGAGCATGTGGCAGCCCTGCGTTCCTCAAAGCCCTTCCCAGCGCTCTGATTGGCTCAGAGACTGTGAGAAACTCCAACAAGCCCAAGACCCACACATTCATATGGAGATTTGGGTGTATAAATACAGGCAGAGGCAGAGGAGAAGCAGCTCAGACTCAACTGGCTCTTCTAACTGAGCAGGAAACCTTCGACTCTACAGCGATGGCACCCACTGTTTATGGAGCAAACTTCTCTAAGGACCACCTGACTCCTGCTCATAAGGTAAAACTATTCCCAGGACAGAACAGTACATTCCTTCTGTTCAACATTATAGAGTCATATGAAATAATGCAGATTTTCAATGGTACTAAATGCTTTTCTCTCTTGTTTCTTCAGCTGAGAAAACCAATGGTGGAGAAACTGCGACGAGATCGCATCAACACCAGCATCGAGCAGCTGAAGTCCCTGCTGGGCCCAGAGTTCCTGAGGCAGCAGCCGGACTCCAAGCAGGAGAAGGCAGACATCCTGGAGATGGCGGTGGCCTACCTGAGGGGCTGGCAGCAGCAGAAGCAGCATCAGGCCGCTGTGACCTCCAGTCTGATGAGTGCCGGGGACGGTTACTCCCGCTGTGTCCAGGAGGCCGTCAGCTTCCTGTCCCACTGCGACGTCCAGACCCAGGCCCACAGGAGGCTGCTCAGCCACTTCCAAGGCCTGCAGGCCTCAAGCAGGACCAGCCACAGTCCCTGCACCCTGACCCCTCCCGGTTCACCGGTCCATCAGGCCAACCCCAGTAAAGGTGTGAGCCAGGCTGGCTGTGGTCTGTGGAGGCCCTGGTAGGACCAAGGCCACATCAGATCCACCTCAAGACAGAACCACGTCTGTGAACGTCATGGACAGAAAGTTAAAGACTCACTGAAGTCTGTTTCCTTCTGCTCTGCAGGAGAATGAATGGTAGTGAGTGTTTGGTGAATTTGGCACAATGTGCCAGTTCTCCTTTGGAAGGACTGAAACCATTCAGGTTTTACTGAAAGACTCTGAAATCTTTCCTATGGGAAGACAAATCCAGATTTTTGTTTGTTTTAACAAACATTACTGAATGATGTTTTGGACCCACATTGGGTTAAAATGGTCTGAGTGTCTGAGACACTGTGTGTATCTGTGTTTTTAGCTCCTGTTGATACTGGGTATCACTGATACATTTCATCTATTTGATGCTATGAATTAATTACATCCCAAACATGGATCCTATGGATCTATTTTTATTGTAAATCTTGTTCTGATTATATTTTATTATGACTATTTGTAACCATTATTTGGCCTATGTGTGAGGAACCATTACCACTGGTCTTGTACCTGTTGATAATTGTTCAGTTGTAAACAGATGTTGTTCATCTTCACATTAATACCTTTTATAAAGGAATCTGTAAAATCTACTTCTTACTAAAAGAATCTGTTATACTGCTTCTGTTAGAAGCTGAACTGAAAAATAAATGAAAACTTCAGATGAAGTTTTGCAAACGTAAAATGCACTGATGTTTGTGTTTGTTTTATCTAAAAAAAACTTCAGTGACAAGTGTCACAAAACAAAAAACATAAACCAAGTTTTGTTCACAGGAAACTACTATTGAGATGAATCAATATTTACATTTAGTCCTGAGTCAGTCAGTGATGTAGTCGTTACAGCAGGTCAACTATGTAGTTAATTTGGTGTTTTCACAGTAAATTCGCCTATATTTACACCTGACAATCAGAACAGCACATTTACATGATCAGTTCATCCTAAAGGAACCAGTGACAGTAAAAGCAGCAGTGTTTATATCTGCAGCCTGGTGGGATAATTCTAAAATATAAAGTCATCATAATGTCAGTGTTTTAACATGTTAATCTCCACTGCACCAGTGAAACTTCAGCCTGACAACATCATTAAAGACAAGTATAAAAAATAAGGAATGAAGGAGAAACCACAAAATAACAGAAACTGAACTTTAACTTTCATGTTGATTGATTGTCTTCACTTCACCAACATTCCACATTTATATAAATATATATAATTACATAAAGTATGATCATTTTAATAATAATCTGCAGATAAACTAATAAAATAATGTTGTGTTTGAGAACAGCAGCAGCAGAGTCTTCTTGGTGACCTTTGTGGTGCACAGGTGTTCACAGTCTGACGTACCAGGCCCCCCCCCCCCGACGCCCCCAGCCCGTTCTCATGTGCTGCTTCTGTTGTGGTATGCTGTCTAATACTTGAATTATGTCTCAAGTGCCACAAAAGTCTTTCACAACTATTTGTGTGTGCAGAAGTTGTGGAGATGGCAGTGTGCATGCCTGGGAGTTTCTCAGGGTCTCGTTGGCCGGACCAGATGGCCTGGCTGAAGCCGCCTCCCCTCCTCCTTCAACAAGAGATCAAACACCGTAGCTAATGTGATGTGTAACAAGACACACTTCTATTGTTCCCCTTTAGGGGCCAGTGAATAGGCACAGAGTGTGGGAAACGGGAGATACCACACTCACAGAGAGATGGCTGACGGGAAGCCGCCCTGCGCCGCCGCAGGTCTGAGAGTGATGGCCGAGACTTTATGGCAGGAATTCAGAGCTCTCGGGCTGCCGGTGGGAGGGCAACTCGTCTTCACACACACTTGCAGACAAAAGCCCCCAGCGGCCTCGTAGTACACACAAACCTGAAGAAGAGGCCCAAATTCACACAAACATGTCAACAATGAAACAACCAGAGAAGAGAAAGCAGACGTGGACGTGACTGAACAGGATGGTTACTGTTTGGAAAGCTGTAATGATGAAATGATGACAGAACCAAAACAATGAGGACTGAAAATAGTCGATAGGAGGGATTCCTCGAATTCCCAGTTGACACTTTGATTCCACTTTGGTTCCACAGAATCACAAAACTGAACAGACAGACCCTAATAAACAAGACTGACATGGGTGTACACTAGAGCATCATGTATGTGGACTTAGATAAACACATTACATATATTTTTATTATATGTACACTGACACCCAGAAAGTTTGAACAATTATTTTTACCTCTTCTCTTGAAATGTGAGTTATTCTTCATAGATAAAGTGTAACTGGGACTCAGTATGTGATAATTGCACCTGGTCAATTAGCTGGTGATTACTGATGTGTATAAGTAGGAATAACAAGTGGAATGTGTCTGAAAACAAAATGATTAAATTGATATTACTTTATGGGCAGCAGTGTATTATTTTAACACAGATTCTACATTTTATTTCAGTTGTTGTATTTTCACTGCAAAAGCACTTTGACTTAGCTTCACAAAACCCTGTTCATTATGAATTAACTTAATAAAAATGTTGCTCTTATGATGTTAAATACAATATTGGTTTACTCATCTGCACATTTTGTGGAATTATACAGATTTTAGCAACTGTTGGACACCTATAATATCTATTGGGATCCATTATGATCATGAGTTTCTTTCAAGGTCTGCTTTTTGTTCATTTTAATTGAGAAACTAAATGTTTTTCTGGTGAGATAGCATGTTTTTTTTCTTTCTTACCCCTCACAAAGCCTATAAATATGATTCCTTTCTCGTAAATGTTTTTTTTTTTTAGTTAATAGGTGTTAATTTCTATTACTTTTTTCATATTACCACAGATCTGACACATATTTCTTTGCTAACTGTACAGTCTAAGAAGGTTAATTTCTGTTCAGTCATTGTTCACTTTCACCTGAAGATTTAAAACTGAAGTTAATGGTCTGTATGTCAGTGTTTTCTTTACATACAGTAGTTCACATTAAGTATGTAAGGTTTGTACCCTCTGCTGTCTTACTGTCACTGTGACTTCATTAAAACTTGAACTACTTCTTTCACTATTGAAGGTGGGTGGCTCAACCTTAAATTAAAAGAGTCAACACAAACCGCAGACAGACACGCTGCTCTGTGCCAGCCTCTGAAGCTGGATGACTTGATTTTTCCCAGATGGACCAGGACACAGAGTTTCTGTTTGTCCTGCAACAAAAGATCAATTAACATTCCCAGCGGAGCATTGAGGAGCGGCATGGCTTTTGCAGCTCATTTACCCTGATGTTGTGAACTGGTGGGAAACTGGAGGAACAGGACTACTCACACTGGGCCCACAAGGCCAGCTTCACATCTGGGACTGGCCATGATGGAGGCCCACAGAGGCACGCTGCCAGCTCGCTCATAATGCCATTAACTTGACACTAATTTGACACAGTTCATTTATAACAGGCCCCGCAGATCCTCAGGAGGAGAAAGACAAGAGCCTATGATTAAAGGCAGCCTGTAGTTTTCTGCAGAACAACGTGACTAATGTGCGACTGAGGCAATAATAATAATCTAAATCATAAATGTTTTGCATGCATCGAGTGTACAGATTCTGTCAGAATCAGAGACATTAAAACCCTGATTTATGTTTGGCCCCTAAAATGTGCATTTTACTTATTAGATATGTCCAAAATTTCACTTATTAACTCAGACGTATTTGCATAAAAACGCAAAAACCGGAGTAAACTCAGTAGTTATTACCACATGCATCCTGAGATTCACTTTTTGTCGTGGTAATTTAGAAATACAATGGTTTCTGATGAGACTGTGTTTGTTTCTTTCTGTTGTTCGACAGGTGCCCTTTTATTGGGTGGTAAAGTTCTCTGTAGTTTGTCTGAACAAAACTAATTCCCCATGTAATGGCACCTCTGTCAGTAGTGGAATGTAACTAAATACTTCTACTCAAGTCCTGGACACAAAGTACAAATTTGAAATACTTGTACTTTACATTTTCTAATCCCTGTTTTTCATCCCAATCCTGTCCTCTGATAAACCAGTCATTTCCAAATGTGTAGATCTTGTGAGAAACTGAAGGATGAAGTTTTCTTTTTTCCTCCTCATTAAATCTCATTAAAGTAAAATAAATTCTTGGAATTGCTGAAAAAAATCCATCATCACAAAGCTGCAAATAGGATTTTCTGTGCTTTGTAGAGTTATGTAGATGTATGACGATGTTCTAGTATGATGATGACGATGACGATGATGATGACGATGATGATGATAATGATGATGATGGGGATGATGATGATGGTGGTGGTGGTGATGATGACGACGACGACGATGGTTATGATGATGATGGTGATGATGACGATGATGATGATGACGACAATGATGATGATGATGATGACAATGATGTTGATGACAATGATGATGATGACGATGATTATGATGATGATGGTGATGATGACGATGATGTTGATGGTGGTGATGATGATGATGGCGACAATGACGATGATGGTGATGATGACGATGATGATGGTGAAGATGACGATGATGATGATGGTGATGATGACAACGATGATGATGATGACAATGATGTTGATGATGATGATGATGACGACGATGATGATGACGACGATGATGATGGTGATGATGACGATGATGTTGATGATGGTGATGATGATGGTGACAATGACGATGATGGTGATGATGACGACGATGATGGTGATGATGACGATGATGGTGATGATGATGACGACAACGATGATGATGATGACAATGATGTTGATGATGACGATGATGATGATGGTGATGATGATGATGATGTTGATGATGGTGACAATGGCGATGATGGTGATGATGACGATGATGATGGTGAAGATGACGATGATGGTGATGATGACGATGATGGTGATGATGGTGATGATGATGATGGTGACAATGACGATGATGATGATGCATTGTTATGGATTAAACTATCAACAACAATAAAGTGATTTAAATGGGCTCAACCTATGACATAACATTAATCCAAAATTATCAAATATAACACAGTCAAGAATAATTTTACTGCACACTGACAAATTCTCCTGTTCATACTTCAGGTACATTTAGCAGATAATACACACTTTCACTGATGTAAGATGAAGATGAAGTTGTAGCCAAAAGTTTTGTCTCAATGCTCTTTTAATTTTCTGATTGTTCTTTTTCAGTGCCTAAATTTTTTACAGTTTATCACCTAGTACGGTTATTTTTTACTTCTATATATTTATTTGTTTTTAAAGGTCCCATATTATGCAAATCTCACTTTGTTAAAGTTTTCTTATAGTAGTGTGTGTTGCAGTAGCTTCATTATGAGGTTCGAATTTGAAAACTGTCTGTTTCCTCCCTGCCATATTTTGTGAAAATGCCTGCTCAAACAGCCGAGTTTGAGTTGGGTCCGCTTATGACGACATAAACGGATTTAACTCCTCCCCCTGACTGTGCCCCCACCCTGCATGAAAAGGTAAGCCCCGCCCTGGCAAAGTACCTCTCGGACAACAAACATGGTGAAGGCGAGACACGCAAGTTGTGGTGTTGTTGGCTGCACACACCAACACGAAAGTTTATTTTTGCTCCCCACTTCCGAGCCTCTCCGTAAAAAGTGGCTGGATTCTATCTGTGATGGTCATGTACCAAACATTCTGAAACGCTTGTATGTGTGTGCCCGGCATTTCACGGACGAGTGTTTTTCGAACATGGGCCCATACAGCTCCAGTGTGGCATAAAATACGGACCTTGTAAAATTTGGACCTATTTGGAATTTGCGCATGCGCGAGCGCAGCCTTACCGGATGTCACGTTCAGCGAGTCTTATGAAATAAGTACCTTGCGAGTAGAATTGTGCGCTTTTGGGTTGGGTTAGGGGTTAGGGGTCGCTGAACCTGACAAGGTACAAGGTAAGGCTGCGCTCGCACATGCGCAAATTCCAAATAGGTCCAAATTTTACAAGGTCCGTATTTTATCCCACACCGGCTTAGCACAAAGACTCCGAATCCAGAAGGACGCAGTACCAACGCTTCGTGACCCAAGTACAAGTGTGGGAGATGTAAGTTCTTATTTTTTTTGTATCTTTACTGCATAACCCTACATTACGGATAAGCTGGTGGTTGTTGATGTGTACGTCTAACGTTAGCATGGCAGCTAACATAGCTCGGTTACTGCTGCTAACGTTTGCGTCCCCGTTAACATGCAAGAGCTGATAATATCAAGAGACATTCAACAGAACTACTCTGAACATTTGCCTTTTGTGGTTGGCATCAGTATAGTTAGCATCAAGCTTGTTAGTAGCTCCCTGCATTAGTGGCGGCAGGCGTCTTTCCGTGTCAGGTCCACGAACCCGCCGTTTTCCGTCGGGGCTCAATCACGCCTCAAGGCAAAGAAAGCCAGTGTTTGGAAAGACGTTCTGTCTGAGACTGAACTGGTATGGCTGAACTACTGCGTCCCGACGAGCCATGGCTTCACAGTCAACATTAGCGCGTAGTACCGTTAGCGTAAGCCGCGTCCTCTCCCAGAGAGGGGAGGGGGGGTGGGTGGGCGTGGACAGATGCGTTCATTTTCATACCCGGAAGCAGGCCCAGAAACAGCCTGTTCTGAGGAGGGCTGGTGAGAGTGACTTTTTCGACCGCTGAAACTCCGAACAAAGGATGATTTTGGGGCGAACAAACTTAAATACTATGTTTTTGGGCTTCTGAGACCTATATGACGTGACTGAAAAATAGCATAATATGGGACCTTTAAAGCTATTTTACTCTTAATTATTATAGGGTTTAGTGTCGGATGTATACAGCTGGTCCTGAGGACAAATGTCGTTCGTTTCCATGATGAGGACAATAAAGAACCTTGAACCTTAAAGAACTAAACAGCCACCAGTGACCCAAAGCATCTCCTGAAAATGTTTAAATGCTTTTGAGCAATTATTTCTATCAATACATTTAAATAATTCAGGTAAAATTCAGTTTTCAGCAGCATCAGATATGACCCATTTGGACATTCAAAGGGTCTGTAGTCAACATGGAAACACTGTCAATGCAACATCACCAGTAAAACCTATAGTTTGACAAATGACAGTGGTTGTAGATACTTGTCTTTATGTTCAGTTGATTTATTTGTTTACATATGTATTGTCAATGTGATTCATGTATTTAGTTGAAAAAAGTCACTTTTTCTTCAGTTTTGTCTGCTCTGCTATAACAACCTTAATATTTTTTATTTTTTATTTTAACTGCTTCTTTTGACTGTTTGCACCAACAGAACCAAGACAAATTCCTTGTAATGTAAAAATGACTTGGCAATAAATCTGATTCTGATATTCACTCTGAGCTTTTATGAACATCTATGTAGTCAATAAATTAAACATGGGAAAATACATGATTTTCACTGAAAAATGCAATATACAAAAAATAATAAAATAAATGCTGATAAATAACTTAGGAGGGGTTAAAAGTAGGGGAAGATTAAGTTAGAGGTCACCACAGAAATAGTTCCAGATTAATAAGGGATAAACCTCCACAGTGACATAAATTGATATTTGCATAAATATGGTTTATTTGCCAGTAAAAATCTTTAGAACATATAGAAGATGTATACAATATACCCCATGAAAAAAGCAACAAAGTTTGCAAAAGAAGACATTTTTGTCAGTGCCAGAACTTTTACTTCTGAAATAAATGATCTGTATTCTCTAATTACTGCTTTGAAACAAACGGCTGCAGATTTGTGCATAAAATGTGGATCAGATTCTGTTCTTATACAAACAATAAACAGTGATGCAGAGCGTTGTGGACATTTAGAACAGATTAGACGTCCATCGCTATTTTTTTGTTGGTAGTTATACTAAAGATGTACAAAACCAGAATCTGCCTTGGACACTCAGACCCACTGGACAGATTGTTTGTTTGTTGCGCATTAATTGGGCCACCTGACACTTTTCACACCTGAACCTCAGCAGTATGAGCAGCACCCTTTGATCCATGTGTGCTTCAGTGTTTCTGCACAAGGTTCCTGTGATAAATCCTCAAGTTGTACCTCCTCAGCCAAAGATACAGGGTTGTTTCAGTCTGTGTAAGAGGTGCATAGTACCTGCATGAACACATCCTGCACCTGAGATGGATGCACGAGGTATTCTACTGTGCACGGAACACAACGAAGAAACACTGTAGTTTTATTGTGTATGAGGCCCCCGTGGTTGTCTGGATAAAATGAATCATAATACTCACCATGTGAGGTCATAGAGCATGTTTAACCCATAAAGGCCCAAACAGCCTCCAGCAACCAAAACCTACTGATGTAAAATGTTTAGTAACTTCTGTTCTGATCCACTAAACCCATCAATACATGCAAATAACTGGTGTAAAATGCAGTTTGTCATCTTTTCATGGTCATCAGATATGACCCATTTGGACGTTCTGAGGTTCCATAGTGAATGTGGAAACACTTTCATCTTCTACAACACTGATTCACCAGTAAAACCCATGGACTCGGATCAGTGACAGTGGATGGAGATGCTGGGTTTATGTTCAGTTATTAATATCTTGGCTGAAAGAGCAACTTTTTCCTCAATTTCCTCACTTTCTGATATATTAAGCCTCAACTTTAATCTGAGGTTTTATGCTTTTTATGAACATCTCCATGATTAGTGAATTAAATATAGGAATACCTGATTTTTGCTGAAAAAACCCCCCACAAAATAAAGAGGATAATATTTTATTGAAATGTTGATGAATGGTGATGGTCTTTCTTGTCACCTCCCTAGGGACTACAAATGGAAATTAGCACTGTTGATACAATCTGGCATATTTACAGCTGCAGTTGTTGTAGATGTTCATTAATATGCACTGTCCCAAATAAATAAATAAATAAATAAATGAATGAATGAATGAATAAATCACTTAAGAAAAGTTAAATATAGACTGCCACCAAAGTAGTACTGGGTCTTAATGGGTTAACATGAAATCTACCAGTATCTGCTGCTCTCAATGTACATAGGAAAAGTAAAATACTGCACAGCTCCAAGAAAATATAACGTGAGGCTAAATTAGCTTATTTTACTTCTGGATTTTAAGAGCCAGTACTTTATAATATACCGTATAGAGCAGTATTTATGTCTGACTCTTTAAAAATGATACCTTTGTGCACAGATCTGTCTTGAAAAAGCAATATTAATCTCAGGGAATTGGGTTTGTTCAGACTTAGAACCATTTTTTATGGTGTCTTTCGCATAATTTTCTTGACATTTAACCTTTCCTAAGTAATTTAGCACAGTTTATTATAATATTATGCTATGCATTTTATAGTTTTCAGTGCGAAGCACGAATTTTCCTATAATTTAATTAGTCATGAATAATAAAATTAATTCAAAGGTTATTATAGTAAAACAAAGAAAGCTGAAAAAAGTAAAATATATCATTGACTTAACATCAAAACAAGCATTTACAACCACTGTCATTTGTAAGACTACATTGGATTTTACTGGTGAATCAATATTGCAGAAGATGACAGTGTTTTATTGTTCACTACGGAGCCTGTGAACGTCCAAATGGGTCATATTTTATGTTAACAAAAAGCTGAGAAACTGCATTTTACCAGAATTGTTTGCTTGTACTGATACAATCTGTGGTATCAAAAGATACTGAACATTTTGTATCAGTAGATGCTTTTTGTCGCTGGTGGATATTGAGGTCTTCCAGGGTTAAAATCCTTTAAATTCCACCAGAACTAGAACAAACTGACACCCTGACTAACAATGAAGAAGCCAAGAAATAAGTAACTGAGCTGAGCATCCCCCCTTCTTTTCTTTTCTTATTTATCTTTTCCTCTGGAATGCATTTGTGGGACTTGTTAGGCTGGTGGGAGAAAGTCATGTGTGGGTGGGTGGGAGTGGGCTCTATGCGCAGGGGTGTGCAACAGATAACAACAGAACACTGTGAACACTTTTGGCTTTTGTGTGTGCTATTAATTTATGTGCAAAAAGACAAGACATTTGCCAAGATTTGTAAATATATAAATAAATGTTTTCTGTTTAGAAGGCTGTAAAGTAAATTATATTTAATTGAAGCAACAGGTGGAAAGTGAATTGTTCATTTGCAGCCTGATGATTTCTACATTTCTTAAGATGGATGAGCCAAGCGTCTTAAAACATTTTATGTGTCCAAATGTGCATTTTGGTACAGAGGAAGTTTTTAAAGATAAAATAAAAGCCCTCAGGTTATATTGCTTTATTACTGCGAGACATTTGGTGCTTAATTGCTCTTACCTCCCTTTAGAAGGTTTTTATTTTATGTGTTTAATTTACCCCTGTTCTAATTCAATACATCACATTTTCAACATCAGTCAATGATAAAATCAGATGTCAATTTATCAATCAGATGTGGCTCCTTGATAAAATATTAACTACCTGTTGCTGATCTTGGGAACCATGCCAGGCTCAGATCCACACCCTGTGAGTTATTGACATGTCTTCTATTGTTGTGCTGGGAGTCCCACTGGTCCGAGTGTGGGAACCCCAGCCCTGCCTGAGCCACACAGCTTTGTTATGTTAATGTGTCGGTATAAAATGAGGAGTGGCTCCTCCTGAGAGATCAGAACTCACACCGCTGTCCAGAAGGAGCTGCTCATTCCACCTGCACAGACATGGCTCCCTGCTCCGGCTACTCTTCTGTTCAACACATCAGGATCTCTGACAAAGACAACATCAGAGTGAGTACTGCACGGATCCAAGAGGTTTACATCAGGTGTGAACAGAGGAACTACATGCATGTACTGTTCACTGTAAAGAGTTAATATGTGGAATATAACAGTTGATCACACAAATATAAGTGGCTGTCAGACAAAAACATCCCTCAGTTTTTGAAATAAAGCCACTGTTTCCTTATAAAATCAGAAAACAGTTCTAATATTACTGTAGAGTTTTGGTTTAAATGATTAAATGCATGTTTTTAGGATTTTTCAGCTTCATGTCCTAATATTTGCTTGGATAAGATACAACAAGTAATCAAGTTTAATAAGTTACACTACTTTATTGCAGATTAATTCATTGGTTGTTTACTCAATTTATAACTTTTTTGTTCAATAAAATGTCATAAAATGGAGAAGTATTGATCAGAGGACATCCTTAAATGACTTGTTTACTCCACCACTAATAGATATTAGTTTGGTGTCATAGATGAGTAAAGAAACCAGACAATATTAAAATTTGAGAAGTTTGGAATCACAATTTTGAGTTACCACAGCCTGTCCTAAACTTACCTCTTATCTCCACTTCCCCAGTTGAGAAAACCAGTTGTGGAGAAAATGCGCAGAGATCGCATCAACAGCTGCATCGAGCAACTCAAGGTCATCCTGGAGAAGGAGTTCCACAAGCAGGAGCCCAACTCCAAACTGGAGAAAGCCGACATCCTGGAGATGACGGTGAGCTTCCTGAGGCAGCAGCTGCAGCCGGGCCTCAGTCCCAGAGACTACAGCCGAGGATACCCCCACTGCTGGAAGGACTCTGTGCACTTCTTCTCCACCGGCTCCAGCTCAGACCCCTCTGTGGGTCCTCTGCAGGGCCTCCAGCAGCAGGAGCAGCAGCAGCAGCTGGTCCACAGCCACAGAGCCAGCAGATCCTCCACGGTCTGCTCCAGCCTCAGGGCCACCACAGGTCCCGTGTGGAGGCCCTGGTAGAGACCCTGACCCACAGACACTCTGAGACCTGAGGGGACCTGGACTCCCACTCACTCTGTAGGAAATTACTTTTCCAGCTGCTCACTCATGGTGGGGTTCCTTATTGTCTCATCACATTGATGGACAAGTAGTAAAAGTGAAGGCTGTCACTTTGTTGAAGATTGTCCTGCTTTGGCTTTGATTTGTATCTAATGTTTGCTTTTCTTTGTTCTTTGAAGCTGGATTTGATTTTTAGTGATGATGGTTGGTCAAACTTTAGAACTACTGTAAAAGATTTGTTTACTCCAGTGGAGTTTATGTTTTTGTGCTTGATGTTACAGTATATTTATGGCCCATACTGTGTTCAACTGACAGCTGCTGTTGAGAATATTTCTCTTTTTTTCCCCCTTAATTATCTATACCAAACATTTAAACTTATGGTTGTGTGTGTGCATGCTGTGCTTGTGTTACTTGTATCTTGTTTTGATATCGTACCTATGCTCTTAAAACTCATGTGTACCATTTGTATGACAATTAATAATAAAAGCTACAATCAATAAAAAAAAAGTGGTGTTTTACTTCATAACTTATGTTTTAGTTGTTCCATAAGGAACCACACCTGTCAATGCTTACCTTTATCTATCCACCTCCTTGAACTTTACATAGACATGAATGACAAAATATTACACAACTCATACCACTATTACCACACCTATACTCTACTAATACTCCATTACAAGATGATATTCTACATTCAAAATCTTAAGTATTATAAAGCTAGTATGAAAATAAAAGTAATCGTTGTCCAGTATAATGGTACAGTTGGTAAAGTTTTATTCATATCACTGCTGCATTTATGTGAAGGGTTAGGGTTATTAAGTAGGTGCACAGAAAACTGCTTTCATTTTTTGTGCTAAGTTTGATGCAGGCAGTCCTTTAATCTGCACCTGGATACTTTTGTGTTTCCTCTGCTAAAAATGTGACCATATGTATCTGAGACTATTTGCACTGCATTGAATTAGAGCTGTCCACTTACGATCATTTCATTCAGGACACATCTTGATATTAGATTTGTACAGTGTCACAGACTCCAACACCAACTTCACATAAGCATGTGAGTGTGCACAAATATGACATATCATACCTTTAATCATATGTCTGTATATATGTAAATATAATCTTATCACCCATAACGTAAAAATTACACAACTGGACAGATGTATTATAGAATAGAATAGAATAGAATAGAATAGAATAGAATAGAATGGCCTTTATTGTCATTGTGTGTACAATGAAATTAGCAGTGCTACTCAAGTTAGTGCAACAATATTAACAAAACACCACTACTACAGAAATAAGAATAGAACAAATGTAAAATTACAAAACATAAAAATAAGATAAAAAAATAAACGTTCTATTCCAAAATAGAATGTAAATTTTACAGTTTTACAAAGTAACAAGAACTGAACAAAGTAGAAAAAAACCCCAAAAATGGACAAACTATAAATCGACACAAATTTACAGTATTAGAAGTATGTGACAGTATGTATATGTATGAACAAGATTAACAGTATTGACGGTATTAGGAGTATGTATTACACAATATTAACAGTATGTATTACTTCCATCCTTTATCAAAGGACAATAAAAGATATGATCAGCAAAGTAAATCTGACAGTTTTGATTTCACACAGTGAGTACACAAACAAACAAAAACACTGATATCGGATATATCATAATATATATTTTAGTGGTGAATATGTGGTGAGGGTTTGTCCTGGTGATTACGTGGATAGGATACCTGATACATATTTTCTCATCAATATGATGAAACTCTAAAACACTCACAAGTGAGCAGCTGGAAAAGTAATTTCCTACAGAGTGAGTGGGAGTCCAGGTCCCCTCAGGTCTCAGAGTGTCTGTAGGTCAGGGTCTCTACCAGGGCCTCCACACGGGACCTGTGGTGGCCCTGAGGCTGGAGCAGACCGTGGAGGATCTGCTGGCTCTGTGGCTGTGGACCAGCTGCTGCTGCTGCTCCTGCTGCTGGAGGCCCTGCAGAGGACCCACAGAGGGGTCTGAGCTGGAGCCGGTGGAGAAGAAGTGCACAGAGTCCTTCCAGCAGTGGGGGTATCCTCGGCTGTAGTCTCTGGGACTGAGGCCCGGCTGCAGCTGCTGCCTCAGGAAGCTCACCGTCATCTCCAGGATGTCGGCTTTCTCCAGTTTGGAGTTGGGCTCCTGCTTGTGGAACTCCTTCTCCAGGATGACCTTGAGTTGCTCGATGCAGCTGTTGATGCGATCTCTGCGCATTTTCTCCACAACTGGTTTTCTCAACTGGGGAAGTGGAGATAAGAGGTAAGTTTAGGACAGGCTGTGGTAACTCAAAATTGTGATTCCAAACTTCTCAAATTTTTATATTGTCTGGTTTCTTCACTTGTGTATGACACTGAACTGAATATCTATTAGTGGTGGCGCAAACAAGACATTTAAGGATGTCCTCTGATCAACACTTCTCTACTTTATGATATTTTATAGAACAAAAACTTAAAAACTGAGAAAATAGCCAATGAATTAATCTACAATGAAGATGCATAAAATAGTGTGACTTGAAGTAACTTGTATGTTATTCTAACAAATGTTAGGACATGAAGCTGAAAAATCCTAAAAACATGCATTTAATCATTTAAACCAAAACTCTACAGTAATATTAGAACTGTTTTCTGATTTTATAAGGAAACAGTGGCTTTATTTCAAAAACTGAGGGATGTTTTTGTCTGACAGCCACTTGTATTTGTGTGATCGATGGTTATATTCCACATATTAACTCTTTACAGTGTACAGTACACGCATGTAGTTCCTCCTCGACCCTGTTCACACCTGATGTAAACCTCTTGGATCCGTGCAGTACTCACTCTGATGTTGTCTTTGTCAGAGATCCTGATGTGTTGAACAGAAGAGTAGCCGGAGCAGGGAGCCATGTCTGTGCAGGTGGAATGAGCAGCTCCTTCTGGACAGCGGTGTGAGTTCTGATCTCTCAGGAGGAGCCACTCCTCATTTTATACCGACACATTAACATAACAAAGCTGTGTGGTTCAGGCAGGGCTGGGGGTCAAGACAACAGAGAAACACATCAATAATTCAGAGGTGAAGCAATCACAGGCTGACCAGGAGAGATAAAACCATTTTCAAGATAAACATCACTCTAATTTATCTACTGTCAGTCTGGAATCAAAGAGAAGTGCTTATCTGACATTGCAGTTACACCTGATGTCCACCCAGGGAATAATCAATAACAACATGGCATCCCAATGGGAAAGAGCTGTTGCTGAATCAATCAACATATCTTTAAAATAAGAACATTTCAATCATAAAAATCCTGTTTTTTTCTTCACATTTTGTCCACTTTATCATAAAGCATTTGTTGAAATAGTTCTTTCTGGTATAAATGTAATTCCAATGCAATGACAACTTTCAAAAATATGTAAATATAGGAATAAAAAGAGGTTTAACATGATAAAATGTAATTGTACTGAAATAATTTTTTTTACAAACCAAATATCCTTTACTGTGAGAGGTTGATGACTCCTTCTAATACCTTCTAAAATGAGCTTTAATCAGTGATGAGAAAAGAACATGAACCAAATGAGACCATTCAATAAAGATTCTCTCTGCCAGTAGCAATTAAGTTAGTATGATTAACATAATTCTTACTGAAATAAAGTAAATGAACAAGTGCTAGGAATTTTTTTTGTAAGTATCAGTTCTACAAATTCCATAAAGACTTTTTTTTTACACATTAAATAGGTTAATAAATTAGAATGAACAATTGTGGCTTTTTATAGATGAAATAATGATCTGATTTCAGTTCTTTGTTGCATCAGGGTTCTTATTTTTATTCTTTTGTGTTTGTATTTTTTCCCTCTGTCTGGTTACACCGGCTTCCTCCCGCCATCCAAACTCATGAACTAATAGATTAATCAATTAATCAATCTAATCAGCTGTAGATGTGAAGGAGACAGTGAATGGTAGTTCATCTGTATGTGTCAGACCATCAACTGGTGACATCTTCACCTGTTGGTCGCTGAGATCTGGCACCCCCACAGCCCTCTAAATCACAGGTGTCAAACATGCAGCCTGGGGGCCAAATCTGGCCCACCAAAGAGTTCATTCCGGCCCCTGGGATGAATTTGTAAAATGCAAAAATTACACTGAGGATATTAACAGTGAAGGATGTTAAAATCATTTTAGGTCATTTCAGTCTAAAGTGGATCAGACCAGTAAAATACTATCATAATAACCTATAAATAATGAGAACTGTAAATTTGTCTCTTTGTTTTAGTGTAAAAAAAGTAAAATTACACAAAAATGTTTACAGTCGAGCCTGTAACAAAAAATGTGAGTATCTGAAATGTCTAAAGAGAAGTATGTGGAATTTTAATATTTGTCCTGTTATTTAATGTTTTATGTATTTGTAGATCCACTGTGATCTCTAAGTTGTGATTCACATGTATAAATGATAAACTAAGGCGCAATATTGTTAACATTGCACTTATTTTACTAAAGAATTTTCAGGTTGTTCGTATTTGTTCATGTTATGTTCAAGTACAATTCGTAGATGTAAACATTTTCATTACGGAATTTACTTTTTTCACTCAAAAGTCCTTATCCTATTATTTATATTATTTTACTGGTCCGGCCCACTTTAGATCATATTAGGCTGGATGTGGCCCCTGAACTAAAATGAGTTTGACACCCCTGCTCTAAATGGTTCAGAGGATGGATGGATGGATGGATGGTATTTTGTGTCACTTACATCACTTAATGTGTTCATCAGGTCAGTCAAACACATGTAACAATTAAAAATAAAGGTATAAGTAAAGATAAAACTGACATCACTAATGCACATATTTTTCCATCATGTTTGAACAACTTTCACAGGCTGCAGTTATTACATTTTTCATTCCTTTTATTGTTGTATGCAACACAGACAGTGCTCATGAATGAACAGAAATATGAAGAACTGTAAATCAGTCGAGGATAAACAACAAGGCTCATTTTCATTTATTGCAATGTTAAAAAATATCCTAAAAATCCAATAAAATAGAACAAAGTAAAGAAATGGAAATTGTATTTATAACACACTCATGATCAAAATTTTAAGAACGGTTGAAAAATTACATGAATTTTCATGTTGGTCCGTTGGATCTTAAGAATTTTCTAAGTAGAGTTTCAAAATGCAAAAAGAAGAAATGGGAGTGAGACAAAAAAATAAAAAAAAATAAATTAAAAATTTAGTTGCAAAAATGTGGATTCAATATCATTTTCTGTCAGGTATTCACACTGTTGTGACCTTTTGATGGCAAAGGCAAAAAAGCTTTTTCTCTTTGAACTCAGTCGTATTGTTGAGTTGCATAAGCAAGGCCTCTCACAACGCAACATCACTGCTGAGGTTAGACACATTAAGACAGTCACAACATTTTGCACAGATTTGGGCTTTTAAAGGCTGTGGTCTTAAACTGATGAACAGCCTATTTCAGTTTAATTGTTGTTTTCAATAAATTGCTTACTCAAAATTTATTTATTTTTTTGGTCTCACTCCCATTTCTTCTTTTGCATTTTGAAACTTTAGAACCCTCTTAAGACCCAACAGTACAAAATGTACATTCTTGCAATTTTTCAACTGGTCTTAAAATTTTGATCAGGAGTGTTATGTCATTAGAAAACAATCCACCCAAAAAATGCACAGTAATTAGCTGTAATTCAAGAACATAATGAATTAAAAAAACTCTATTTTTCAACAGGGGCAGCAAGGTTCAGCATTCATGTGTTTAGTTGTTCATGAAGAATAGCTTCATTTGACCAGAACTAATTATGATTATAATTTATGTAAGACTAGAACCACTAGTAGGTCAAATTGACCAGCATATGAAATGCTAACCCTCTCCAGTTTTTGACTTTTTATTGTTAAATATTGATAAATCAAGTTTAAAATATGCACATGTATAGCTATAACAGCCAGTAGGTCAAATTTACCATTTACGCTTAAGCGCTGTAGTTTTTAGGCAACAAAATTTGTTTGTGCATGGTCTGAAAGATATGTTGAGCCATTTGTAACAGAGATTTTCTTATAATTTCTATTTTCACTGTCATTTTAGGTTGATTTGTACTGGCATCTTTGGAAAGTGATTAGTGTTCTTAGAGACATTTTAACCCTGTAAAGCCTGAACCATTAAATTATTGACAGAAAATTCCAGTTCTTTGAAACTGGAGCCTTTATTGGTCCTTCTGAACAACCAAACAAATTTTTTTTTCAAATTTCAATTTCCTTGTATGAGTTTCAATTTTGTATCATATTTGATACACCAGGTCTCAATTCTCTCAATTCTATTATTTTTGAATGAACAAAAACATATTATGACGTAAACATATCTAACAAATTGGTAATTCCTTTTCTAAATTGGCAAAGTTCTGCCTCCTTCCTCATTAATGACAGTCTTGTAGTGTCACTGGAAAGGCCTCTGGTGAACGAATCCCTCCCTCCTGGTGGATTATCTGTGTATTGCATGGATCTAATTGTATACATCAGGTTTTTAAAAAATATATATATCACACTGATCATGTAGAGGGCTTCAAAACTCATGTATCAAATATGATGCATTTAGCGTTATAGGGTTAACTATAAAACCAGACCAAAACAGAGGGGATGGTTAAAAACCTTCTGTTATGACTTGAAATGTTCCCTTGTCAATAGAATGACTTAAAATAATGACCTATACATTTTTTGTGAAGTACAAATGATGTAATGGGTGTGTTTGCTTGGTCTTTTTTTAGGTAAATATCAACTTCTGGCGACTCCAGCGTTAAAACTGTAAACACTGACATTCTTGATGATAAAAGCTGAACTAGAAAATCACTCAGACATTTACATACTGAGTGATGATGAATATTCATCTCACCGTGGCCTTTTTGGCGCCGGGCGTAGAACTCCTGCTTGTTCACCCGTGGCACACTTCGGTTGTTGACCGAGGGTATTAAGCTGTGAGTGGACTGAGAGACTGTGGGAAAGCCAAGCTCGGACTCTACTCACACATCGACTGGTCAATAGGGCTGACCTCGCTGCCACAAAAGGCCTTTTCATCTCCGCTCTCTAACAACAGCCAACAGCAGCACTGTGTGAGTGTGTGATACACAATACACACAAGCAATGAGATGTTTCATCCTGGTGCATTTCTTTCATTTCATTCCAATCATTTCATTTTAACTCTTAAATTGACAAGATTATACAATTGTATTCCCTGCAACCCTTGTGTGGATGAAGTAGGTTCAGATGATGAATGAATAACACAAGCAATGCAAAAATATCCACCGATTTAAACTGCTATACAAAATTATGGTCTGGTCCCAGTATAAAGATGGAGGTTCTTAATACTGTTACATCAATATTCTGTCTTATATGTTAATGTGTGCTTGTTGTTCCTCATCTAGTTTGGCCTGTGTTGTCCATTACCATCTGGTATTGTTCTTACCATCGCTGGTATGTGCTGCCCTTTACCATTAGTGCTATTGTAGTTTTTTGTTTATTTTTTTTCTTACCATTGTTGGAATGTAATTATTGCTGTTCTTTACCACTTGTGGTATTGCAGTTTTTTTGTTTTTACCATTGTTGGTATGTAAATATTTTCATGTAAGTTGACAGTTAACTGTTACCTGTGGTAACACCACCAGGAATGTACTTTGTTTCTATTTTTTTTTTTACACACATTTTGGTTATGCAATGTAAATACTGTCAAATGAATTTATTCTAATTTGGTATAGGCCTATTTTGTTCTATTTTGTCCATTGTTCTGGCTTGAAGTCGAAGGACAGGAGTGAGTATTTAAAATGTTATTATGTTAAGTTATTTGATGATGAGAATGGGGGTGGGATTAAATGAGTTTTTCTTCTTCCCACTCCTTTTTGAGTATAAATGAATGATTTTTTTCTTTTTTTTGTGTGTGTGAATTTCTTTGTATTCTATAAATGCTCGAAATAAACAATGAATGAATGAATGAATGAATGAATATAATTATATTTTCTAATGTATCTGTTACTATTTCATCAGAGGCTGTGTTTGTGTCGTCGGTTCTAGATCTTTTTGTCCATGTGTATGAGCAAATGTCTGAACAGAGTGCGTATAAGAAAGTCCTTGCTACATGCTGCATGTTTGCCACATGTTTGAGATGCACATAGCCAACATAGTGAACCTTCTGCTGGACTTGGGGCTGATGGGAGTTGTAGGAATACATAAAAAATTGAGCATTGTACTATAGTGAATTTGTCATAATATTCACAAACTTTGTTTATATGATGGAGCCATAGTATTTATATTGTGCTGCTGCAAGGACCTCACATATTTTATTTTTCATTATTTTTATGTTGTTCACTGGAAAGCAGTTGGGGGGGGGGGGGGGGGCGGCATCTGAATAGTTCAATACCTTGTTTTACACAAATCTGTAGAGCACAAGTGTCAAACATATGGCCCATGGGCTACAAATGGGTCCAATTACACTGAGATATTAACAATCAATGGTATTAAGATCTTTTTAGTTCGGGTTCCACATACAGACCAATATGATCTAAAGTAGATCCAACCAGTTGGATACTATTAAAATCATCTATAAATGATGACCTATGATTTTTTTCTCTTTGTTTTAGTGTAAAAAAGTATAATATAAAAAAAGGGTAAAATTCTATGAAACTGTTTAAACTGTTTAAACAAACTATCATTTCACACAAAATAGGAATAACCTGAACAAGTATAAACAGCTTGAAATGTCTTATGAGTAGTAAGTGCAATTTTAACAATATTCTGCCTTTCACTAAATATTTTGTGTATTTGTAGATCCACCTGATCTGTAAGTTGTAATGCACATGTGTAAATGATAAATTGAGGTATGATATTGTCAAAATTACATTTATTTTTCTTAAGAAATTTCACATTGTTCATGTTATTTACATTTTTAATGGAACTTTATAGCTGTAAATGCTTACATAATGTCATTTTATTTTTTTCACTGTTGTTATTGTACTGGTCTGGCCCCCTTCAGATCATATTAGCCTGAATGTGGCCCCTGAACTAAAATGAGTTTGACACCCCTGCTGTAGAGGAAGAGAGTATTTTCTCACTCTGTGTTTTGATACTATCTTTTTAGACGCACCATGAACAGCATGAACATACTGTACTTATGTCTTTATGTCAAAGGGACCTTGTATAAAAGCATCCTGCTGTATCTAACACACAGTATACATTACACAACAGCTGAAAAAATCATTACTTTTTGATTGATTTGACTGACTAGTTGAAAATAATCAAAAAATTATGCACAATCACATCCCGAGGTGACTTCTTTTGTCAACAAATGTCCAAAATCTAACAAAATTGAGCTTTTTGGGTATAATAAAGACAAAACACGCATACATAATATCTGTTAAACACAAGCCACTAAATTCTTGATTTAACAATGATTGAACAATGATTCAGAAAAGACTTAAATGTGTTGTCGTTTACTTATTATTTGCCTATTATTTTTCTGATGCTGGATTCATTTCGGTTTTATATGGCATGAAACAGTGGGAGTAAAGGGCAGGTTAACCCTCAGGTGTCTGGTCCTAATTTCAGAGAAAAAGAAAGGTTTGTCTTTATGATTGATTACATTTTTCAGAGTCTAAGAACTGCTTATAGAGTGAAACTATTGAATCTTAATGTTGCACTGCAATAACTGCCCTACAAGAGAGAAGAAAAATAATAAAAACGGACTAATTACTGAATGGGTCAAACAAACATTGATTAAATTTCTTAAAACTAGAATAGAAGACTGGCTACAGAACCACCATGAAAACTGTAATAGGCCAAACCATGGCTCCATAGATTATGTTGAAGTGTGGAAAACATCTTATTAACCCCCTCTACTGCCTTCAGAGGGAACAGCAATAACGGCTCCCTTAACCCATAAAGACTCAAACAGCCACTGGTGACCACAAGCATCTGCTGATCTAAAATATTCAATATCTTCTGAACCAATGAACCTATCAATCCATGTAAATAATTGGTGTAAAATGCAGTTTGTCATCTTTTCATGGTCATCAGATATGACCCATTTGGACGTTCAGAGGCTCCGTAGTGAACCTAGAAACACCATCATCAACTATAACATTAATTCACCAGTAAAACCCATGGAGTTTGATAAATGACAGTGGATGGACACACTTGGTTTATGTTCAGTTAATGGTATATTTTACTGAAAAAGTCACTTTTTCTGCAGTTTTCTCTGTTTCTGATATAATAACCCCCAACTTTAATCTGAGCTTTAATGGACATCTTAATGATCAGTGAGTTAAATATAGGAAAATACCTGATTTATACTACTAAAATACAAAATACAGAGGATAATTTTATAAATAAATGGTGATAATTCACATAAGAAAGGTTAGATATAGAGAAAATGTCATTTGGGAACTGACATAAAAGTAGCGCTGGGTCTTTATGGGTTAATGTTTTCTCATCTAATTCAGTATTTCCATTTTATGCAGCTTCATTCTTCTACACCAACACATTTAAGAGGAAAATATTATTCTTTATGGTCCACTATATTTGTATCGTTCACACAGCTAACAACTTTCCGAAATACAAAACACAATAGAGAAACTGGTAGCTATTAAATCACAACTCACTATTTTTTTGTGCTCTTTATATCACTTAATATTTAGAAGTCCATTTACCATCAAGCTTGTGGAGGTTTCTTGATCTTATCTTTGAATGAGAAGGAAAATGTAACTCCTTCCTTAAAGTTAAAAGATACGAACGGTAAAAGTAAATGTCAAACCTGTTTTTTTCTTGGTGTATCTGCTCCATCAGCTGAAATTTTTCCATGTGGGCTCTAGTTAATTAAAAAATGCCTAATTACTTTACTCAGGTAGCTGATTATTTATTTTTCTGGAAAATTTTTCACTTTTGCTCCTCACACTTAACAGAAATATCTGCACTTTCTCCTTATAGGCTTTATCTTTGATGCAATTCAGGGGAACTGTTACATTTCTTTTTTTTTTCAATATTGAATAATTTTGCATCTTGTTGTATGTTGATTTTTGTTTGCATAGATTCTAGCTAATACTGGAATTTTTCATTTTCCATCCAATATCCATGCAATTTCAACCGAAAAAGATAGACAGTAACACACAGAACAGACTACTGAAACAAGGTGAAAACTGTTGAAAACGTGAAGAAAATGTGCCAGAACTATATCAGGTATATCACTGACATTGAAAACTGGAATGAAATTAATGCTCAATCTTTCCAGTATGTTTATTTATTTTAATTTATAATAGTTTAATAGTCCTCACATTATATTAACATGACATGAGCATTTACAGAGGCTTTACTTGGATGTAAAGAAGTGGAATATGTACAGTAAAAGTGTCATTGTTTGTTCATGGTATACATCTGAATGCAGTTTTGGAAATGGGACGCGGTGTTCATTTGTGGCCTCAGAACAATTATATATATTTTTGGCAGGAAATAGCCACAAATGAAGGCCAGGACACTGAAGAGGGTGGCAAAAACCTGTGCAGCTATGGTGAAAGGGCCTCTGCTGATGAGGTAGATGGTGAAGAAGGAGATCCAGGAGATCATATACACCATGAGGCTGAAGGTGATACACTTGGCTTCGTTGTAGTTTGCAGGTAGATCTTTGCCCAAGTAGCTGAAAAAGAAGCAGAGGACGCTGAGCATAGAGACATAACCAAGCTCAATCACTGAACCAGGAGTCAGGGTGTTACTGCATTCGAGGATAATGCTATCGTCATAGAACTTAAGATCCTCAGATGGTTCAGGAGGGTTGATGGCCACACGGAGCACAGAAATGAACAATATGGTGATAGAAAACAGGAAAATGGTGAACTCTGGGCCGTGTTTTTTGGCCCACTTGTCGTAGATTGGTGGCAGCTTGGATGCAAACTTAAAAATGCAGACGACCTGAAAGGAGCGCACAGCGATGCAGGCCAGACACACAGTGAAGCTGAAGCTGAATAGAGGCTGCTTCAGGATGCAGGCCAGAGGGGACGGATGGCCAAAGTGGCACAAAGAGCTCATGGCGGCGGCGGTCAGAGCTGCCAGCATCAGGAGGCAGGTGCGGCCGCCGGCGGACTTGGCCACCGGTGTGTTCAGGTTGATCAGGAGGATGAGGGCTGAGCTGCAGGTCATGAGAAGACAACAGGCCATGAAGAAGAGCAGAGCGATGGTCAGGGGGTTGTCCCAGTCCAGCAGCAGGATGGACCGCTTCAGACAGTGCTCACTTTTTGCAGGAGCCCACTCCTCACGCTGACAGGGCTGACATGTGGTGGGCTCTGAGGAGGACAGATGAAGACCATTAGGGGAAAGGTTATGAAAGTGAACGATGGGTTATTAGATTGGGTTCCTGTTTTAACCCTTTAAACCCTAAGCCTAAAAATGTCCACCTGGACTTTTTTTTTTTTAAATCTTATTTTGACTATAAAAAGTTTAGAAAATATGCTGTGAGTGAGTCTGTTTGCCCATTTTTCTGGAGCACTTTTTATACTTCAGGGTGGGGAAGCAAAATTTACAATGAACATTTAGTTGTTTTTTCTCAGCAGGCACTACATCAATTGTTTTGAAACCAAACATATATTGATGTCATAATCATACCTAACACTATTATCCATACTTTTTCAGAAACTTTTTCCCATATGAGTAATCAGGAAAGCAAACGTCAGTGTGTGATTTGCTGAATGCACTCGTCACACCAAAGGAGATTTCAAAAATAGTTGGAGTGTCCATAAAGACTGTTTATAATGGAAAGAAGAGAATGACTATGAGCAAAACTATTACGAGAAAGTCTGGAAGATACTATTAAAGAAGAATGGGAGAAGTTGTCACCCGAATATTTGAGGAACACTTGCGCAAGTTTCAGGAAGCATGTGAAGGCAGTTATTGAGAAAGAAGGAGGACACATAGAATAAAAACATTTTCTATTATGTCAATTTTCTTGTGGCAAATAAATTCTCATGACTTTCAATAAACTAATTGGTCATACACTGTCTTTCAATCCCTGCCTCAAAATATTGTAAATTTTGCTTCCCCACCCTGTATATTTTAATTTTGCTAAAACAGCTTCTTCTCCAGCTTCTGGTACAGGTGTGAGTGAAATTACCATAATGACCCAATAAAGCCTATAAAGCCCAATGTCTCAGGTTTCAGAAACTGTTCCATATCAACCATATTCTTTACCTAGAAATCATTTTACAGGTTTGTAACATGGATATAAACTACTTCACAAATATGACTTAATGTCCCAATAATTAGTATTTGTTTTAATTTATTAAAATAAACACTGACTTCCTTTTTATTGCATATTTAGTTGGTCAAGACATATTAGAGCCTTTAGAACCATGCTGGGTCCCATGGTTTGCTATATTCTGTGCACTGTGCGTCCCCTACTGGTAAGTCTTACACGCAGCAGCTTACATGATGTGGCTTTGTGGTGATCTTTACTGATGTAGATGCTACTTTTTTGTAAAGTCCTTAGTTTTGGAGGGTAATGTTTACAGAGGACTAAATTTACAGAGTACTAATACTACACTGTGAAAATATTCCATTACGAGTAAACGTTCAGTATTCAAAACCTGACTTAAGTAAACATAGATAAAAAATTAAGTGTTATCAGCACAAAGTAGTAGCAAGATGAAAAGTAAAAGTAATCATTGTGACTCAAAGACACTATATATTGTGTTCATTAGGTCATCTTCTACATCTCCACATCTTTTGTCAACGCTTTAGAGGCACTTTTAAGGTCATCACAGCCTGACATACAGTCGTGGAAATAATTATTAGACCATCAAAAGTCATCAGAAACAATGGTTAAGCAATCAAGTACTAACTCCTGTGTGTATCATGTGACTAAAGCAGACAGAAAAGAAAACATGGAATGCCTAAAAGCACTGTTTTTGTCAGTACAATGCCATAGATATTGATGTAAGAACTGAAGTGATTTAGAAAAACATGGAAAATGGTTAGATATCAGCTCTGAAACTAAACTCTTATGAGCTGTTTTTGTTGTTATCATTATATTTGTCCAAACAAATGTATTTTTAGTTGTACCAGGCATTAAAATGAACAAGAAACTGAAGAAAACAAGGAGTGGTCTAATAATTTTTTCCGCAACTGTATGAAGACTAAACTGTTACGGACAGACTGGCAGCACCAGAGATCTATCTCACAATGGACATAAATAAGTTATAATATCCACATCCATCCAGCTCATCTCTGGGATAGATTATTGTCCCCTGCTGTAACAAAAACTGAGACTCAGTTGTACCCATACATAATATAATAATCAGTAATTCCATGATAATTACAGTCATTTCGTGACTTGAAACTGCCTTGATTTGTGTGTATGCATTGATTACTTGACAATCTATCATATAAAGTTCTATTTTGTGGTCCTCATGGTCAATATGTCATCAGTTTTAGTTTTATTGATTGTGCAATTAAGCTGATGTTTTTTTAAACTCGACCCCTAAAGGAACACTTCACCCTTCAGTTCATCACAAAACAGTCAGATCACCACAATTGGAAACATGTGTTCTCATTGGACATGAAATGAGTGAACAGTTGTGATATGAAAAAAGAAATAGGTACAACATTTTTCTCTGAAGTGTAGTGGAGTAAAAGAAAAAGTCGCATTAAAGTGAAATAGTCAAAGAAAATATGCACGTCTCAAATTTGTACTTCAGTATATACGTACTTACATTCCACTACTCAATGCCTATCAACTAGACCTGCTTAGCTGGTCTGTTTAGAGAACAAATTAGCTTTTATGTTGCCCCACTGGTGACCTTTTCACAGTAACCTTGACCATAGATTTCACTGTCATGAGTCCTGTTTGTAACTTTGACCTAAACATTGTTCTCTCAGATTTTGTTTGTCTTTTAGGTGTGTGTCCTCATTTTACCACTTCTATTGAAGAATGTTGCAGGAGGGCAGGCCTGGCAGTCAAAGCAACATGAGTGTTGTCCCATCAGCAGCTTTTTGTGTCCGGTGGGACAAGGTGGAGAACAGATGGACACTGGTACCTGGACACAACCAAAGACAGATGTAACAGATTTAACACTTTATGACAACAATGTAATAAAATCCACTTATTCAAATCAGATTATTTTACATTTCGATACAATAAGTTAATTAAAAAGTATTGAAATAAGTCTCACTGATCTGGAGGTTTCTGTCTGATGCCACTCAATCAGATCTTCATTTATTGTAAGTGTGATGGGATCTGGGCTGAAGGAACCCACCACTCTTACAGACCACTTTGTCCCCCTCCAAATCCAGGTAATGATGTCATATCCTGAGGGCGGGTCCCCGTTCTCGTCAAAGTAAACCGAGTCGTTTCCAATGGGGAACCTAACCTCCTTCAACCAGGGCAGCAGCTGAAGCACAAAGAAAATGAGGATATCAGTACCTAAAAAAACATTAAAAACATCATCCAGAAGAAGGTGCAAACTCTGTATGTGGACAAAAGAACTATTCCTCATGATCGAAAGACATCATTTATAGTGCATTATCTATTCTAAAGCTAGATGCAGTCAAATTACCTGTCAATATAAACATAAAATATCATGAAAATTGATGCAGTTATTTGTGAAACGAGCTCATACACCTGAAGGACATTATAGATTTAAATGCCTATTGCTTCCAAGGTGATATATGCAGGTACTTTGCAGATATAAAATACACAGTACTGCAGTCATTTTTTTTCATTAGAATACCTTTAGTCCAGATAGTTTGTTACCACCAGATCTGATCCAAACCATGTAGGTCTAGTCATATCATAGCAGAACCTTCACAACACACCTACTACATGACACACCCTCAAAATAGTCAGCTTTACAAAATAGAGTGTACAAAAGCACCAAACAGAACCATGTTTAAGTCATGTTTTGAAGCTAAGAGTATATATTTTGACTGTTTGGAGCCACAACTGACCATATATGGACAAATGGGTGGAGCTAAGGAAGCATCTGTATGACCATGCTAGTGTCCTTTAGCTTATTAAACAATGTGATCAGCAAAACTCCAAAGTCTTCACGAAGCAATAATTTAAGACCGCCAGCATGTTTACAAGTAACTTGAGCAACTCCTGGAAAAAAATAAGAAGTACTGAGTTAGTATTTCTAAAAAGCTTGGTTCTGTTGGAGCCATACTTTCCTGAAGCCAGCATCTAGTATTACACTTTTATGTATGTCCATGTTGGCTTCGATATCAAGTTGGTGTTGGTGCCCCTTGGTTTGCATGTGGTCAGGGTAAGGAAGAGGTTGGTGTGGGCGTGGCTTGGACAGAAGTGGGTGTGTCATGTGGTGAAGTAGACGATTGTGCATAGTTATGTAGGCTGCATCTGGAGTCTCCTCTCCCAGCTGTCCCTGTTTATTGATGAATCTGTCTTTTTCATTTTTTTTCATTCAACATCTGAAGTCCTTTTAAGGATTGACTAATACTGTTGTTAGTGTGATGAGTTCAGGCTGGTTTGTCTTTTCTGCTGGTCTCACATGTATTTCATTTTACAGTTCAGAGCTAGGTCGTATGATTAATGGCTTATGTAGCAGGGAATTAGCGCGTGAATATGCACATTAAACGGTCCGGCTCTAATAAGATAAGATAAGATAAGACAAGATAAGATAAGACAAGGTAAGACAAGATAAGACAAGATAAGACGAGATAAGATGAGATAAGACTAGACAAGATAAGATAAGATAAGATAAGATAAGATAAGATAAGATAAGATAAGATAAGATAAGATAAGACTTTATTTATCCACCTTGGGGAAATTTTAGTTAACAGCAGAAACATACAACAAGCAAGTGCAGAGAAAAAGCCCACAAATTGGTGAAAAATTAAATATGAGAGGAAAAAAAAGAAAATGTACATGCATGTTTAAATAAATATAGAACTGAAACTAAATCTAAATATTAATTACATGTTAAATTACATATTAATGAGCACAAACTTAAAATGTCAGACTGATCTGAGACCAGATGCCTGTGTTGTACTATAATTTGTGTGTAATTTGAGTGAATCACTTGTTGACATTAACTAATTCCATTTCTAGGCTAAACATTTTTAATGATTAAAACCACAACGCACTGATTTCAATGTAGTCGACCAAGGTTGTTTAGTTCCATGGAAATCCCAGCTTTTGAGTTCTTTGATGCCTCTAGCTAACATAATTTTGCAGCTCCTGGCTCAACACTGATTCTAACTCAAACTTCATGTAAGCACACGGACAGAGATACTGAGCCTTTTATTCTGTTGGTGAGTTATTTTTCTCTCACACACAGGTGAACAAGAGTGAAAACAATATGCTTTTTGCTCTCCACATGCAGAGTAATACATTCCTTTCTTCACCAAAACACAACTGACCATTTGCTCACCTGCCATGGATACACTCTCCTCTTGCTGCAAACTCCAGAATCACAGTCAAGTAACTGGTGAAGTGCATGAGCCACGGCGTACACCCCCTTATACACATTAAGAGAGGAGGCAATATCATACTGCCCCAGAGTGAAGTTTTTTCTGGCCAAAGTGAACAGATCTGTACTATGCAGACAGTCATTGTCTGGGTTTGTGGTATCATTTGAAACTTCCTGCAGTAAGCTATGTTGCACTGAAGCTTCTGTTACTTTCCTCTCAAACTCTTCAAAACCAGGTATTTTTGCAGATTTGATGGCTACACCAATCACAGTCCCGATAGTGTGGACATCTTTTATACTGGATATAAGAGCAGACGCTGACCAGTCTTCTGTCCCAATCCACACCTTCTCTGTCACATTCATCTGGATTATATAAGGGATTAGATTTTTGAGTTTGGACTTGCTGGAGAAGACCACGATGGTGTTCACGTTGCTTATCTTCACCCCCTCCACCAGCTTCCTCATAGTGGGTTCAGTTTCAGGTGTGTACGATGGGATGACCCCTTGGAAGGCGATGCAGATATCATGTTTCACTGCTTGATCGGCCAAGCTCTGCATGCCCTGCCGACCGTAAGCGTTATCGCTGCCTAAGAGAGCGATCCAGGTCCAGTTGAAACGAGCCAGGATCTGGATCATGGCTCTCACTTGGTTCTTGTCACTGGGAATTGTGCGGAAAAAGGACGGATAGGTATACTTGTTGCTCAGCATTTCATTTGATGCTTCGTAAGAGATCTACAATGAGAAAAGTGCATGTGAGGACTTATTCTGTCATGTATGCAAAAAGTACAGGTGCATTGCTCAAACATTTCAGTAATTTTACTGCTCAGTTTTTCAAAATACTCTGGGATGAAAGTGGAATTGTAGTGGAGTAGATTTTAGGAAATACTCAAGTAAAGTACAAATGTCTCAGATCTGTACCTTAAAAACAGTTTTTGTGCAAAAATTTAAGTTACATTCTACAAACACATGACTTATAGAATTGGGACCTAAACACCCACTAGTGGAAAAATACACCTGCTGCATTTATTATCTTTTTATCCTCAAATCCTATCAATACATAATAACAGTTAAGGTAAAATGCAGTTTCTCAGCTTTTCAGCACAAAAATTTTTTTTTTTAGGTATTCAGAGGCCTTGTAGTGAACATGGAAACAATGTTAAGCTCTGAATCTTTGATTCATCGATAAACCCCATGGAGTTTGACAAATGTTACCAGTTGTAGATGCTTGTTTTTATGTTCCAATGATGATATATTTTCCTGAAAATGTCACTTTTTCTTTCTTTTTGTCTTTTTTTTCTTTTGGGTTCAATGTAATAACCTACACATTTACGACAAGGTCAGTAAGATTAACCCTTGTGTGGTGTTCATATTTTTGTTATTCAGCCAGTGTTCATGGGCGTGGTAGACCTGCTGAATTTGTGGGTTTTTAATTCAACATAATCAAACAATTTTATCTTAAAATACTCAACAGATGTTTACTTCATCCCAATTACAAGTAATATAAAAAGCATATATGTTTAATATTTGCCTTTTGCCTTTGCTAGATCACATTTATGAATTAAAGAGCTAGTCGTTTTTAGTTTATTTTTAATAAAATTAAAAATATTTTTAATAAAATGTAATATAATCAAGATATGAGACAAAAAAAATTCATTAAAAAATGATTACCTTACCATGATTACCATAAAGAAGAGAAAAAAGAAAAAAAAAAACACAAGATTACCTATCATTCTTCTTTAACCCTTTGATGCATGAATTATGAGAACCTTAGTCAAGATGTTTTTTCCTGAGTGTTTTTATTCCTCTTTAGGCATAAAAAAAAGAGATTGAAATTTTTTTAATGAACCTATTTTTATGGAGTTACAAAAATGTCCACTCAGCTGGACACTATGTGTTTAATTTCTGAAGCAAAAAAACATGTATTTAAAGCACAATATCAGAGAGTGATATACTGTGTGAAAACTATGAAATAAAAACATTTTTAATGCAGTTAATCTGATGTTTTTTCACATTTTAACATACTCTAATACTAGTTATTACTCACTTCATGGAGATAATATACACAAAAAAAAACCTTTTTGTTTAAGAAAACTGTTAAGTACAGTCTAATAACAACTAGCAATTCATTTACACTCAAACATGTTACTGCAGATCAGGTTTATCAAGAACAGCAAAGTTACAGTAATAGTATGAATTGCAGTGTATGAGATGATGCAAAAGTGTCCATTGTGTTAGGTGATATGAAATTAAAACAACCAAACCCTTGAATATACAAGAGAACAACTGGAGAAGAGCTGTCCGCTGTAGTGACCACTACGCATGAAAGGGTTAAAAAAAAAAAGAACAAAGAAACCGGGTCTCACAGACCCAGACACTATACAAGGGTTAAATATAGGAAAATACCAGATTTTCACAAAAAAATGCAAAATGCAGAGGATAATGCTATGATAAATTCTGAGAAATCACTTAGGAAAGGTGAAATATGAAGAAAAATTTGGAAGTCACAACAACAATATTAAGTGTCATACTTATACCTATTAATATAACAGTCATAATGAACAAAAATCAAAACAAATGAATTTTTCTCTAATTATTTTTGTCTGAATTTAAAAGTAATATGAGGAGTATGTGACATTGTTATTATGAATACAGAAGTCGAGTTTGTAGGTTTCATCTCACCTGTGGTATCAGGTAGGCGCCCATTAAAGCAGCAGGGGTAAATGTTTTGCTGCTGCTGTCCGGTCCGATGACAGCTACAGCCCTCTGACTATCCTCCTGTCCTGCCTCTGCTCGTGCTGTAGACACATTGTGGTTCTGTTGCTCCAGCAGGTCCAGTGCGGCCAGGATCCCAGCTGGTACCGAGCAGACGTCATAGAGTTGGTAGCCCAGCTTCACTCCTGGTAACAGAGCCCGTGGACCTGTGCTGTTGTTGATTTGTTCCACTGTGAATCTCATGGCTTGCGTCAAATGGAAGCCGTGTGGGTTCACATCACCTCTAGAAAAAGAACGAGGCAAAGGGAAATGGATTTGAGAAATGCTTTGTAATTATGTGTGCGCAGAAAATCATTGAATTGGCAATGATGACAACAATTATCTATGTTTGTATGTATGTATGTATGTATGTATGTATGTATGTATGTATCTATCTATCTATCTATCTATCTATCTATTGTAACTGCAGATAAAAAGTTCCTCTGACATTAAAAATAAGCACATATTTATTCTTGCCTGACATGGACCTCAGAAGGATGTATAAATCTGTTGACTGTCCAGGACACTTACTTATTACATGGATCCAAAGCCGGTACATCATAGCTTGGGAGTTTTCCGTAGAAAACAGGAAAGAACCCAGCGATGGAGAAGTTCCCCTGAAGATACATCCCATGTCCCTTAGAGAAATAATCCAGTTCCCCGTCGGCCACCTGCAGCATCAGCCAACTGAAGGAAAGAAACGCAGCTCCACTCATACTCATACTCACCTCCACCTCAGGCTGTAGGAGTCAGTGTGGCTTCAAAGTGGATCAGGAGCTGGTTTTCATAGAGACTCAGAAGAGGGATCACTTTTACATTTTTGTTGGTCATGTTAGTGTTGAGTGAAGAGTATTTGCATGTCTGATTTGTTTGTGTGACTGTAGAATATCCGTCCCACTAAGCAATTATGTTTGTGTAACAAACCATGAAATTTCTTTACCCTTTGACAACTTATTCAGGCTCTATTGAAGGTCATAACAGGCATTCATAAAGAACTAGAGTACAAATTTTTTTAACAAGTGTTTTTTTCTTTTTTTTTTTTCTTTTCTTTCTTTCTTTTTTTTTTTTTTAATCACATTTCAGCTCACAACAATACTCAGAGAAGAAACTTGCTCAGTTCACATCCATTGTAAAAGGTTTGCAGTACTGTTGTGCAGGTTATAATACTTGGATCTCTAAATGCTTAAATATATTTTTAATGATAATTTTTGTCCAAATTTTGTTTTGTTTTCCACCCTTTATGTTCATGTTGAATTTACTATCACAAGGAATCTGATAAGATAAGATAAGATAAGATAAGATAAGATAGGAGTTAGTCACATTTATTATATCATTATTTTTCTTTTCATTAAATCTTTAGTGATTCTATTTAATATTTTTTTTCTAAGACTGTTCAACTGATTGGAAAGATTTATTATATTTAATAACTGCTCTTGTCACTAACAATAAATAGTTGACAATAAAAAGCACCGTAAAATTAAACAGGCACATCTTGTGTAAACAAAGAAACAACATAATGGTTGAGTTCTTTAACAACATACATGCTACCTTGTATATATTAAGGATATACTCAATTGTCATAAAATAAAATAAAATAAAATAAAATAAAATGAAATAAAATAAAATACAAAGTTCATCATTTACTTAATAATCATATAATGACTAGAAAAGCACTCGGAGAGAGCAGACCTCTGCCAAGGCAGATCAGTGACCCCCCCAGTCACCACCAAAATTTAATCATGTGTTCCTTGTGCCAGTATCAACATTTCCTGAAATTTTCATCCAAATCCATCCATAACTTTTTGAGTTATCTTACACACAAACAGACAGACAGACAAACAGACAAACCAGCGCCGACAAAAACATAACCTCCTTGGCGGAGGTAATTGAGAGAAGTATATTTAGTAAGTCAAGTCACAGTAGTGGTAAAATGGTTAAAGTAGGTGTCTAGTTCAAATAAAATAAAAAAATACTGGCTTTAGGTGTCATCTTTTTGCTGTAAAGACAAGCAGAGGGTAACTTTGCATCTTGGTTGATACTGAATCTTATTTTGTTAAACACACCTGTTGGACTCCTGTAGTATTTGCCTGAAAGTCACCTGAGCTCAGGCTCCAAACCCCTGTTTTGACAGATATTTTATTAACCACAATATTTTGGAGGCAAATGATGATGTAAATGTCCTTGTTTGTAAAAACATTGTTTCTTTACTAGTAATAAATTTTGTGATAATTTCCTTTAAATCCTAAGGTCCATAGAAGCCATATGATAATTTATTGATGAATAGTAAAAAAAAAAGTTTTTATGAAAAAGACACAAAAAAGACAAAGATACATCATAAACAGTGAGTAGTTAATTGTCAATGATGCCATAAAAGTGTATTATCAATCATAAAATGGATTAAATTAATTTCAGTAAGTGTGTTTTACTGCATTTTCAATGATATTTCTATTACACAACATGTCTTTATTAGTTTCATTTCTTTCTATGCAATGTTGTCTTGCACTGATGCAGTGAAAAACAAGAGTCAGGTTTTTCCTGGTGATGTGAATTATAACATTATTAAAGCAGTAATACTACTAATAAAAAAATATAGCTCAAAATAAATGACTATCGCTCTTTTAATTTTTCCACACACGTGCAGCAAACACACACAAAGTCACCTCATTATATAATTGTTATTATGTAATCATATTATAGAATGTTAGAATGGCTATTGTAGGAAGAACAGTAACTATTTCTTGATTTGATTTTAGGGCTTTTTAATTTGCCAGAGAAAATGATCTTAACTTGAGCAAAGGATGCAGCAGCTGAATTGTAATGGTTACTGTTTTTTGAATCATAGAATTGTGGAACAGTGATGCTTTATTATATTTTAATTTTTTTTTTTTGTTTTATAACAAATAATTCTGAAAAACACATTCATGTGACTGTCATAGTTATTTTGATTGTTGTCATTGTGTATTGCCAATGGTGTATATATCTAATGAAGTTTTTGATTTATATGTACTCTTGAGCTCATTTAGACTGAAAATAAACTATTTCTTCTTAACATTAATTTGTATTGATTGTGTTACCCTGCCCTATTTTAATGTGAAATTTTAATTTTTATCTTTATTGCTGGATCTGAGTAGTCTGGATAGGCTCTTTTGCAGGTAGATATCTTACAAAGGCTAGTTTGTGCATTATAATAAAAATAAAATTTTACATGAATAACGCATTTAAACATTAAATTAAAACTAACATACTTAATAAAAAGAGAGATAAATAAAGTAAAATACAGGATCACCATTTAATCTTAAAGCAACAGCCGTCAATTTGATAAATAAATAAATTAAATAGTATTAAAGTAATCGACAAAGTTGATGACGCCGGGGGTTTGATTGCGTCATTACTAAGCGACGCACACGTTGAGGTGAAAGTGCAAGCTGCCATTTTTAGCCAGAAATCTTCCAGACTAGTAAGACAAGCATAGACAAAGCGTGAGTTTTGTCGTCCCTCTTGGGACGTCTAACATTATTTGGTGAATTTAAGATACGGTTTTCATTTATGTTGCAGTGGCGTAGGCTATTTAAGCTCTGGTTCAAGCGCTAGCGTGCTAACGGCTGATTAGCTCGTCTGGCTAACGTTAGCTGTAAACAAACACTGCAGACAGAGGGGACAGCTGCTGATAAACTCAGCGATTTAACTTCTAGCTGGGTCACCTCATAACTCCAGTTAAGTTGGTTTGTAACTCGGCGCCATAAGGAGCTAGTTAAACATAAAGCTAGTGAACCAGACAGTTTGTAAGCTACCGGCATAACTTCAGATTTGATGACGGAGCGAGTTTCTCCAAAGTAGCTCGGAGCTCGGTCGGTTTCCTGCGGTTCGGTCTGGGTCGGGGTCAGTTAGGGCACAGAGGACACCAAAAAAGACTACGGCATGTCGTCTTTCTCGGAGTCTGCCCTGGAGAAGAAGCTGTCGGAGCTGAGCAGCTCACAGCAAAGCGTCCAGACCCTGTCGCTGTGGATCATCCACCACCGCAAACACTCTGCTCTCATCGTCAAAGTGTGGCACCGAGAACTGAAGAAAGGTAAGACAAGAGAAATACTTTGAGATGGTTGACCTCCTCTTGGCCAAAAATATCTAATTTACCTGTCTTTGCTTTTACATATGGATATACGCTGTTACAGGTTGCATGCAACATTACCGTTGATTAAGGTGGCCACTTTCCAGTAAACCTAATGTGGTGCAAAGAGTTTGCCTGTGATAAGTTACTAATGCTTAAAGGTAGATGAGAAACTATGCAGGTTAAAGGTGAGGCATGTGAAGAACTGAACAAATAGCCTAAATGTTAGTCGAATGAAACTCCCCAAATCTTATACTATGTGAATATTTAAACATATAAAAGTGGTCCTAAGGTGTTACAGTTTGCATGTTATTTTGTGGTGAGGGAAGTTGTTATTTTCTATATTTGCATTTATATAAAAAGAATCCCAGTGCACCTTGATATGCAACAGGTGCATAGGATAAAGGTAAACTTTGGAAACAAAAAGAAAAGCTCCTACACACTTTCTTACTTATTAGAACTTTAATTCATTTACTACAGCCCTTTGACCTTCAACATGCCTGATGATGTTTAAAAGGACCAAACCATTGTATTGGAGTTAAGTGAAGCGAGACACTGTACGGAAGCGTTTGTTGTTGTTTCCAGTATTTGCATTTGAAAACTTAAAGTAAAACGCCGTAATAATCAGATGTGCCCACTATTCTTGAAATGCAATATAAAATCTTGAATTAAGCCCAAAAATCTGTTTTATGCCATCTACATGGACCTTAATATTTCACCTTTGGCCCTCAAAATCTACCCCGGTTATCCTTGAGTCAAGCTGAGTGTTAGTATCAATATTTAGCCAATGTTTAGGATATTCTGCCAAACTGTTCCTGTGATACTGTGTTGAAACATAACTGAGACTGTATGATAGACAAACCTGCTTATAAATACATATGACTGAGGAATGCCAGCCATCTAGCAGCAGTTCTTCTACTTCATATGGTAGATTGACCTGACTCTGCTCCTCTTCTCACTTATCTCCATTCACGGTGGACCTGGTTGAGCCAATCACAACTATCTGTCCATAAGCATTTAGACAACACTCACTGATATTACCCTAAAACTAAGATCTAATTGAGATCTAGTCTGGTAATGTCAGGCTAATATGCGCCTTTCACCGTTAATCAAGTCAGCAGTGGGTGTAATTTACATTGCATTTTGCTAGTTTTCTGAAAACTTGGAATGTATTTGGCAGGAAACGGGCCCACAAATATGCAAATATGAAGAAAAAGATTTACAAATATAATTTTGTTCACTTTGTACAATATTGTCTTACCCAGCACCTGTAAAAGGATATGGATTTACCACCAGTATGTTTTTTTCTTAGATTTTTTGATTTACATAGAAAATAAATTCATTCTTGTTTTTTGTGTTTTTCAGCTAAAAGCAACAGGAAGCTGACATTTCTCTATTTGGCCAATGATGTCATCCAAAATAGTAAGAAGAAAGGACCAGAGTTTACCAAAGACTTTGAGTCGGTGCTCGTCGATGCCTGCTCCCATGTAGCCAGGTAGCTGCAGTATTTCCTTTTCACAACTAAAATGACCACAAGCTTGTGTTGTTTAAAACATGTTTATGTGTGAATGGGCCTGTTAGACCTGCATTAGGTACACTGGTAATCCATTAGGTGACCAAATATAAAGCAACTTGCAACTATTTTGATAATTAATCAATAAATGGAGTTATTTTGAAGAAAAGAACTGTAATTTAACTGATTTCAGCTAATCATGTGTGTGGAATTGAGTAGAGATTGAATGATATGGGTTTTTCTAAGGCCGATGTCAATTTTTAAAAATCTGGTCAGCCAGCGGCTGATATCTACAGCCAATTTTTGAGGCGATATTTAAGGCCAATTTTTTAATTATTTTTTTAAAAGCACTTTGACCGTAAAATACATTTGAAACACTCAGATAACTAAGATTTTTATGCAACAATACAAATGAAATTATTAATTCACATACACATAGTACTATTTTAACATTTATTGAACTTCAAGTGCTGCCCACACAGGTGCCTGATCAAATATCTTATAACATTTTACTACTGATCAAATATCGGCTTTCAAAAAAAAAAAAAGTTCAATAATGAAAAAAATCTATATATCGGCCGGCCGATATATAACCTACCTCTTATAATTGCATGATTTTTGACTGAATTCTACTATTTATTTGTCTTCTGGCAGTGATGCTGATGAGAACTGTAAAAAGCACATGGAGCGACTGCTCAACATCTGGAAGGAGAGAAACCTCTATAGAAGCGACTTTATTCAGCAGCTCAAACTGGCCATCGAGGACTCAAACAGCCCCAGACCTTCAGGTTAAACAGCTGTTAAATATTTGTTTTAAAATACTCACTTGCTGAACTATTGTGTAAGTTTGTCTGCTAGTGTCACAGGTATGACATGGAAATTGTAGGACCACTTAAATCAACACACACAATGACTGATATAATGTCCATCTTAAACTGTATTACCTATAAATGGGTTGTATTGAAATGCAATTATTTCGTCAAAAAACGATATAGTCTCTGTTGTGAATGTTTTGTTGGACTGTTTACATGAGCTGGTGAGTTAAAATGTGTTGGGTATTTTGGAAGCAGTATTTTGTAGTTGTAGTAGTTGTGCTTGTAGTACGTACAATTATTAGGTGTTTAAATCCATTCATAACAATCAAATTAAGCCAGTTAATATAATGCTGCATTGTGTTTGCTCCCTTCTGCAGAAGAGAAAAAGGCAATAAAAAGAACTTATCAGAAAATTCAGGAAGATGAAGATGATGACGATGATGACTACAGAAGCCACACATCTCCACGAAATGCAGTCGACAACTCTGCAGCACAACTGGTACGTCTGCAGCCCTTTTCAACAAAATTTTACTATTCTTCCTGCATTTCATGTGTTTCCTTTCTTTTTTTGTCATTTTTTATCTCAATTTTCTTCCCCTGTTCTGTCCAAAAATCAGACTGAGGAGTTGGTGAAAGCTCTGCAGGATTTAGAGAATGCAGCATCAGGAGATGCAGCTGTGCGTCAGAAGATTGCATCACTGCCGCAGGAGGTTCAGGATGTCTCTCTCCTGGAGAAGATCACTGGTATGAATCACACTTTACTTTTATTGTTTTAATTTCTGTTGACGTAAAGAGTGAGTTACATCCTCCCAAGTATGTAACAAATCCTTGGTACATAAAAGTGGGTTAGATTAGTAATTTTTTTTGTCTTTTTGATAAATCAGGAGTTTTTGTAAAGGAACAAATGTTTTGTTTACATTCACTGTTACTCACCAGAATCCATTGTGTGTATCCTTGAGGTCTAATAATCATGCAAAGTGCATTTCCGTCCTCAAAACATTTGCAAAGCAAATCTGGTAATGTTTACTTAAATGTTGGTGCATCGCTAAACCTCATCTTGTGTCCAGTAGATGGCTTATTGCGCCATCTGTGTGTACATGACCACACAAAGAAAACAAAACCAGGATTTACTTGTAGCAATTATAACTCCATAGCACCATTAGTCTTTCACTCTCAAGGACATGTATATTCTCCTGAGACCCAACAATGCCTTTTTGTCCTCTGTAGGGACAAAAGTTTCACAGTTTTACTTAAAAAATGCTGTCCATTGCAAAGGACGTTCTATTAAAACATAAATGAATAAGAATCATTTTTAAAAAATGTGTCTGAAAAAATGGTTGCATTATGCAGTTTCCAATCAAGACAATATTGTTTAATGTAAAAAAAAAAAAGCCAAAACTTTCACTTTCCAGGAGGATAAGTTGATGGAACAATAAAAGTATGATTTAGGATAAGAATTATGTAAGTATGAGTCAAATAACAAAAATTTATAGAATAAAAAATTACATCACAAAAAAATTACAGTTGTAGCTATAACTAACCTGATGAGAAAATTAGATGAAACCACTTTTTAGCGTTTTTAGTAATTTTGCGTTTTACTTGTTTTTATCCATTGTATCGTGCTTTTGATTGTGTTGGAGTGTTTTGCCTGAGTGTGGTTTTTAAACTTGCCTGTCTTACAGCTATGGCAAAAGATGAATTTCTGCTTTTACTTGGAACAGACAATAAAGTTATCTATCTATCTTAATGTAATGCAAAATAATGCATTTTGACTTTGTTTATATATATCACTTGTATAGATTTTGTTTACAAATCAAATAGAAGTACTTACAAAGTAAAGATTAAAATATGAAAAGGACTTTAGTGAATACAACTTTATTGTCCTGTACTGTAAAATGCTGTAACAAATGTTGTGTTTTCTGTATATAATGCCTGTGTGTTTTTTCTTCGTCTCCAGACAAAGAGGCAGCAGACAAGTTGTCGAAGACTGTGGATGAGGCCTGTCTGCTGCTCGCGGAGTACAACGGTCGACTGGCTGCGGAGCTGGAAGACCGGAGGCAGCTGGCACGCATGCTGACAGAATACATCAGCAGCCAGAAGGAGGCGCTCATGGAGAGAGAGAAGAAACTAGAGGTAACTGCATCCATTCACTCAGATATATACAGGAGTGCAGATTTACTTATGTAAAAGTACACATGATCACAGAAAGGCTATGTTTCTGAAATCTGGTCATCTAAGCTGTGGAGTGAGACACATATAAGAGATCAAATCTTATTTATTTATTTAGAACATGCAAAGAAACAAAATAAAACAAAACAAAGCAAATTAAGACAAAAACAAAACAACATTTAAATGGACAGAATCTATCTTCAAGCACATACAAGTCTGAATATTGCATGGTCGAAAAGGAGTTGGAAGAAGTATGAACTTATTTAATCCTACCCCTCAGTGCTTTTATACATTTATTATTAACTTAATACAACAAACAAACAATACTATTTTCTTAATTTTAGCATCGAACCTCAACAATCCATAATGCAGCAACTGAATAATTCACAACAAAATGTTCATGGCAGTGCCGTCATACAAACAGACTCAACAATTCAACCATTTTCTTCAATAATTACAGCAGATTTATCAGTACAACATCATCCATAAACAGCCCTCATTGTCATTATTAAATACTGTACCTCTCAAGAATCAATTCTTTATAGCTTTTTTTAAACTGAATTATGTTTGATATTTGTTTTATCCCCACACACAATTAGTTCCATAATTTTACTCCACAGATGGTGATACAGAAATTTTTAATGTAGTACTTTATGACTTTTTTAATACTTTATGAATCTTTAAATTAAATTTTCCCCGTAAATCATAGACTCCCTTTCTTTCACAAAACATTTCTTGAATATTGCCCGGTAGTAAGTTATTCTTTGCTTTATACATTATTTGAATAGTTTTGAATTCCACAAGGTCAATGAGTTTTAAAGTTTTAGATTGTAAAAATAGTGGATTTGTGTGGTCCCGAAAACCAACATTGTGAACAATTCTATTGCTCTTTTTTGCAATATAAAAAGTCTGTGTTATGAACTTGTAAATGTATTTCCCCATACCTCCAAACAGTAACTTAAATAAGGTAAGATCAATGAATTATACAGAATCTGAAGTGATTTCTGATCTAAGATCCCCTTTGCTCTGACCAGGACTGAGATGCTTCTGGATAGTTTGTTTTGTACATGTTTTATGTGAGGTTTCCAGCAAATTTTATCATCGATTATCACTCCAAGAAACTTGTTTTGATTCACCCTTTCTATATCTACACCCTCTATTTGTACTTTTATCTCATTACTTGTTGTATATTTGCCAAAAATCATGAATTTTGTTTTACACAGATTTATTGACAACTTATATTTGTCAAACCATAATTTAGTTTTATTTAGCTCAGAAGTGAAATCTAAAGGTAATATGATGCTTGAACCAAATTAGTAAAGTCTAGTCTCTTCCTTATACTGTTTTGTAAGGAACAATATGTTGAGGAAACACAATGAGGAAATTAGACAAAGATAAATGATTATGATAGTGTACATTCAGAACAGATTTTTTGTGGCTAAAAACCTTGGGTCAGTGCTCTGAACTGACCACCGTCTGCTGAAGGTAATACTCTGACTACGGAAAAGAGCTTCATACTGTTCTAATTCAGTGTAAATAATTGATTTGAGATTTTACATTTATTGTTTATTTTTTATTACTTTTTTTATTTTTTATTTTTTAAACCTTTCTTATTTTATATATCATTTGCCGTGGATCTACACTTTATTCTTCACCATACTTCTCACGCATGATGTATATAACTGAGTGAGATTTTATTTTTTTTCTGTATTATTTTTATTTTATCTGTGTTTTACTTTATTCTGCTCTGTACTGTCCTGCTATTACAAAATGCGAATTTGCACAATATGGGACAATAAAGGCGGTATCTTATTTTATTTCATCTTATCTTGGGGAAAAAACAAACAAACAAATTACTCAAACATATTTATCAGAACCCCTCATTTCATCTTCATACATGTTGTATTTACCTCTGATGTCATTTTCAGGAGTATAAGCAGAAACTTGCGAGGGTGACCCAGGTGAGGAAAGAGCTCAAGTCTCACATCCAGAGTCTTCCTGACCTCTCCCTCCTACCCAACGTCACCGGCGGTCTGGCTCCTCTCCCGTCGGCGGGGGACCTCTTCTCCACCGACTGAGGCCTGCACTGAGACAAGCTGCCCCGTCGCCCCTCCCCACCCAAACGTCACGCCAAGTTTGATTCACCAACGACTCCTCGCAGTTCGACCAGCCAGGGGACTCGCGTGGTCAGATCTCTGCCCGGCAGCCAAGCCCGACACGCTAACTCCAAACCTGCAGGACAAGACGGAGAGCGGGACGTTTAAACAGAGACTGTGACAGCCTGGACTTTCCCTGCTCTCGCTCAGTCGTTAAGGATTCACTCCACCAGCTTCAAGTTTGTTTTCCGTTGTTTTTATTTTGAAATGTTGGAGAACGCCACCGATGTAGGAGTAGGGAAGGGGCAAAGCTTCAGCAGGCAGAAATGTTCAAAGTGAGCAGATGTGGTTAGTTTGCTCTTACAAATCTTGCTTGTGAGTACACTGTGAAGAGGATATACCATTTATTAGGGTTTTTGTTTTGTTTTTTTTTTGTTTTTTTGCTCTCAGTTGAGGCTTGTACCGACACATAAGAAAGAAGGCTTTGACTACACTGGTAACGGTAAAGTATTAGAACAATTTCAGAACATTGTGTTTTACTTCCCACGGTCGACAGTTGTCACCTGCATAGTCGACTCCACAGCAGCTCGTATGTTGTTATTAGACAAGAAATTTGTGTTTGTGACCCCTTAGTAAGTTTTCAGTTTTTCTCCTGCATAAACTACCTGGTTATTTTTTTCTTAGTTTGCGTTCATGCTTGGATTTTGGACATTTAGGCAAAATACGTTCATATGTGTGTATTAGACAAGGTTTAAGTTTGGACTCATTCAAAATGTTTATTTCCCAAGAAACATCCCCATTTTGTTACATATAAAAAAACAAAAACAAACCTTAAGTATATCTGACATACAATCTTGGTAAACAGTGAAAATAAAGAGTCTTTTTATTTTAGGGTGTGCACAGCTGGAAGATTTATGAATAAAATAATGGGATTATAAATACGTTTTTTGATGTTTAACAGCATATGGTGAATATTACCATTATTGTTAGACGACGATAGTCATTTCCAGCTGAATTTGTATGTATTTTAGATATGATTTTTGGAAAACAAGGTAAATTCTTTATAAAGAAGACAAAAAATATTTCAAATGACACAAAAACATAAGAATTTCCTAAAAGCATCTAAGAATTGGTTATACATTGCCTCTGGATGACAAAAAGATACCGCTGAAAAGCAACTGTCACTTCCTTTCTGGGATCAACGGCCTTTCTTTAATTTTTAATGTGATATTACACATTTTTCGGCGATTGAGATGAAAAATATATTACACTTTTTTCAGTTTTACTTCCAGTGGTTCGCGTACAGACAGAAAAAAAAATCATTTAATTTAAAGGTCATATGTTTACCAAGTCAAACAGCTAAGTGCGTTAATGCTTTTGGAAGTTACTCGGTTTGTTCGATTGGAGAGATGAGTGTTGGGTAAAGTTAAGTGTAGGCAGTGATTATGTTAAGCTGAAATTTGCCTGTGGATTCATTCAGTGGAGAAATGCTACTCGCTGGTCTCTTTGGATAGTCTGGAAAAGAGGAGAATGTGAATCACAACAACTGCAGCCCCTGTTTAACCAAAGGGATTGGTGTACTGTTTTCAGATAATAGAGACCAAAACATATTGCCTTTTAGTGTTACAGCGCCCTCTGCTGTGGCATTGGATGCAGAATTTTCCAGTGAATTCAGCTGAGGGTGGAGGAATTCAGATGTCTTTTAAGTCTGAACTTAACAGAAAGCAACCACTGTTAATCAGGAGGGATTTTGGCAGCATTTTGACCCAACTGTGCTTCACTTTAGGTATTAGTCAGATCTTTTGTTACCTACATGATGTGCTGTATGTTTTTCTCTCTGCAGAATCATACTGTACTAGCAGGACTCTACCATTACAGGTAGTCTTTTGTGTAATGAAAGTGATTCAGTGGATGCCAATAAACTGGAACCATTTGAACAAATGTGTCATTGTTGTGTATGTATACTTACAGAAAACACATCCAGTGACTGTTGTGTTGCTACTTCTACTTGGTCTACTTCTACTTGGCCTTTGGCGATCATCTAAACAAAAACAAAGGACCAAACTCAAAACTAAAACGTGTCAGACATGTTAAAAACAGGTCCAAAGTTATTTTCAAAACTCCAAGTGTCTTTCTAAAGGCAACCACCTAAAGCCAAATAATCCTGAAATACCTCAGGCAGCACTTATACATGCCCTTGGAGTCATCTGAAAGTCTTAGAAACATACATAAAAAACTTTACATAATGTGAACATTTTAAGCACATAGTTTAGTCTTACTATTGTAATATTGGAGGCTGTTCATGACCACCTGAACTCATCCAAAAACCAAACTAAAACTCATCTGGATGAGGTTCTTGATGTTCTTGGAGCCTTCTAAAACAGCCCTGAAACACTTATGAAATGTGTCTAAAATTATCATTTTTGGTGCACATACTATAGTCTTACCATTCCAAAATTAGAAGCTATTTGTGATCACCTGAAATCATTAAAAAAATCAAACAGAAACCCCTCAGGATGACCTTATTGATGTTCTTGGAGCCTTCTAAAATAATCCTGGAACTTTTTTAAACATGTCCAATTTTATCATTTTTGGTGCACATACTATAGTCTTACCATTTCAAAATTAAAAGCTGTTTGTGATCACCTGAAATTATTAAAAAAACAAACTGAAACTCATCAGGATGAGGTTCTTGATGTTCTTGGAGCCTTGTAAAACAGTCCTAGAACATTTTTTAAAACATGTCCAAAATGATCATTTTTGGTGCACATACTTTAGTCTTATAATTCTAGAATTAGACACTGTTTGTGATCACCTAAAATCATTTAAAAAAACAAAAAACAAATTGAACCTCATCAGAATAAGGTTCTTGATGTTCCTGGGGTCTTCTAAAACAACCCTGAAACATTTCTTAAACATGTCCAAAATTATAATTTTTTGGACACATAGTTCAGTCTTACTACTCTGTTGATGGCCACCTGAACTCATCCAAAAAAAGACCTGAAACTCATCAGGATAGGTTCTTGATGTTCTTGGAGCCTTCTAAAACAGTCTTAAAACATTTTTTAAAAATATGTCCAAAATGATCATTTTTGGTGCATAGACTTCAGTCTTACTATTGTAGAATTAGAGGCTGTTTGTGATAATCTAAAATCCATAAAAAAACATACTAAAACTCATCAGGATAAGGTCCTTGATGTTCCTGGAGTCTTCTAAAACAATCCCGAAACATTTCTTAAACATGTCCAAAATGATCATTTTTGGACACATAGTTTAGTCTTACTACTCCAATATTGGAGGCTGTTGATGACCACCTGAAATCATCACAAAACCAAACTGAAATTCACCAGGATGAGGTTCTTGATGTTCTTGGAGCCTTCTAAAACAGTCCTGAAACATTTTTAAAACATGTCCAAAATGATCATTTTCAGTGTACATAACATGTAGTCTTAGTACTTTAGCCTTGGAGGCCATTGGTGATCACCTGAAATAGTCAAAGAAACAACCTGAAACCTGTCAGGATAAATTAACCTACACAAGAAAACTGCAGTCATGGATCTACAGTCAAAGAAATTAAAGAGCCCAAAACAATCTATAGACACAAATCAGTCAGCATGAGAAAATATTCTGTGTATTTTATAGCCGTTAGAGTGTACTGGTGACTTAAAAAAAGTCTGTTTTTTAAACTAAGCATCTGTTGCAACTAAGGATTCACTGAATTAATTTTTAATTCAAAATTACATCTTTATGTTTTCAGTTTGCACAAAAAGAAAATAAAGCATTTTTCAGATTAAACAAAAAGAACTCAATTGAAGCGCTTTTGAGTTACTGACTGGAATATAAGCGAACTAGAGACTATTGAAGAATGTTCCTTATTAAGGAAAGTACTGACAAACCCAGACGAATAATTTATATGCATTAGCTCTAGCAGGCATCAGTCAACACCTGGACTCATACTGATGACCAGACAGAACCAGTTTTAGTACGTTCATGTAGGTGTCAGATCATACAAAGTTTGTATCGGAAATAAAACAAATGGGTCACAACAGATTAAGATCCATTTTATTGATTTTGCTTGGGATCAGTTCTGCATCTTTAATTATTGTCAGTTCTCATTCCTTCACGTCAATGTCGATGTGCAGTTTGATGTTTTTGAGTTTGTCGCTGTCGAAGCTGATCAGGAGGACTTTGGAGCCAGCGCTGGTGGGAGTGAACTCAACACTGGCTTTGGCCTCTTCTTTAGGAGGGACGGTGCCAATCCTGCAGGAATTACATCAGAATCTGAACATTAAATCCGTTTTCTGCTATCCTCTACTCTTCCACTGTTTCATCTGGTCTGCACACTTTGGCAACCCTTTTACAGAGAGACCGTTTTACATCAAACATGAAATTTTAATGCAATTGGCTCAGTAGGCAGCAGCAATAAATAAACAGGTGCTACATATATAAAGGATGATATATACAAGATAGTATATATATATATATATATATATATATATATATATATATATATATATATATATATATATATATATATATATATATATATATATATATATATATATATATATATATATAAGCATATAAAAACTATAGAATATAGAATAAATATGCATATAAAAACTATAGAATACAGAAGATAGAATAAATATGCATATAAAAACTATAGAATACAGAAGATAGAATAAATATGCATATAAAAACTATAGAATACAGAAGATAGAATAAATATGCATATAAAAACTATAGAATACAGAAGCTAGAATACATATGCATATAAAAACTATAGAATACAGAAGGTAGAATAAATGTGCATATAAAAACTATAGAATACAGAAGGTAGTATAAATATGCATATAAAAACAGTGTAAAAAGCTGTGGTTCCCTGATAAAAATAATTTTCAGTAGTGAATATTGCACAGTTATATAAAAAAGCTGAAATGGTGTTTAACATTCTTATCCAATTATGAATGTGTCAAAATACCAGCAAAATTATACTTAAATCTGCAAATTTAGAAATGTAGTGTAAATGTACCAATACATGTGCATGTACCAATACTGTGCAGCTAAAGTAAAGGTTAGAGGAACATGTTAAAAGCCATCTTTAATTTTACACTACTGACAGCCAACTCACTTGATTATTATAGGTTTGCTGTCAGTGAGCCCAGCTCCCACTGCAGTGAAGCTACAGTCCTGTAGAGGCTCTGGCAAAGGATTGAGCAAGGTCAGTTCTGCAGTCACTGGATTGTTGACTTGGATGTCTCCGAGCAGCTACAGAAAAACAGAAACAGGTTAATGTTGAAAGTTTATATAAGACACAAGGCCATCAACAAGTGTCAAAAGTTGAAGTAAAGAGAGGTGAAGTAAAGTGATGTGTGTTACACTGGGGCACCGCAAGCAGTTGTGGGCGATCACTGCACTCCATGCAAAAAGGAAAACAAGTGCTTTAACTAAAAACAAAAAACATACCAGGAAAAAAATTATTGGGGAAAAAAATACCCGGAAAAAATTTAGTGGGGAAAAAATAATACCAGGGAAAAAAAATTAGTGGGGGGAAAAAAAATACCAGGAAAAAAATTTAGCGGGGGAAAAAAAAATACCAGGAAAAAAAATTTAGTGGGGAAAAAAAAATACCAGGAAAAAATTTAGTGGGGAAAAAAATACCAGGAAAAAAAATTTAGTGGGAAAAAAAATACCGGAGAAAAAAAATACCAGGAAAAAAAATTTAGTGGGGAAAAAAATACCGGGGAAAAAAAATACCAGGAAAAAAATTTAGTGGGCAAAAAAAATACCAGGAAAAAAAAAATACCGGAGAAAAAAAATACCAGGAAAAAAATTTAGTGGGAAAAAGAAAAAATACCAGGGAAAAAAAACACCAGGAAAAAAAATTTAGTGGGGGGAAAAAAAAAAAAAATACCAGGAAAAAAATTTAGTGGGGAAAAAAAATACCAGGAAAAAAATTTAGTGGGAAAAAAAATACCAGGGAAATTAAAATACCGGAGAAAAAAAATACCAGGAAAAAAAAAATACCAGGAAAAAAATTTAGTGGGGAAAAATATACCGGTGAAAAAAAATACCAGGAAAAAAATTTAGTGGGGAAAAAAAATACCAGATGAAAAAAGGTGAACGACACGCACATCCAAAATTAGAGGTGTGCTGGATCCCAAAAACAGTAGAACGTGAGACTGATGAAGGGCCTTGGCCTGAAACGTCACGATTAAATGGTTTGGGAGCTCACTGGTTGTGCAGACCTTCCTTTATGTTTTCTCACGAAAAAAAATACCAGGAAAAAAATTTAGTGGGAAAAAAAATACCAGGGAAAAAAAAAATACCGGAGAAAAAAAATACCAGGAAAAAAAAAATACCAGGAAAAAAATTTAGTGGGGAAAAATATACCGGTGAAAAAAAATACGAGGAAAAAAAAAATTTAGTGGGGAAAAAAATACCAGGAAAAAAATAATACTGGGGAAAAAAAAAAAAATACCAGGAAAAAAATTTAGAGGGGGAAAAAAATACCAGGAAAAATAAATACCGGGAAAAAAAAATACCAGGAAAAAAAAATACCGGGAAAAAAATTTAGTGGGGAAAAAAAATACCAGGAAAAAAAAATACCGGGGAAAAAATTTAGTGGGGAAAAAAACATACCAGGAAAAAAAAAATACCGGGGAAAAAAAATACCAGGAAAAAAAAATACCGGGGAAAAAAAATACCAGGAAAAAAATTTAGTGGGGAAAAAAAATACCAGGAAAAAAATACCGGGAAAAAAATTTAGTGGGGAAAAAAATACCGGGGGAAAAAAATACCATGTCTGGGTCCCGCTCACAAAACTGAGGAACTAAACATAAATTTGTAGCCACGTCAAAACGTGGAACATCAGAGGGCTGAGCAGGTCTGGGTCCACTACCCTGACTCAAAGTCAGATCCAGACGTTTCAGCTCCAGCTGCAGTAATAGGAATTCCCGGTGCTGCTCAAACGTTCAGCTTGCGTCGCCTATATCAGAGACAGATGCAGCGCCAGAATCAACTGCCAAGCCAACCTGAGGCTTAGACTGAAGAAGCCCGCTCTCTAACAGGTTTCCTTTAATGATCTGCCTCATAACACCTTTCTGCCGCTCATCACCCACATCCACATCAAAATGTTCAGCAGTCTTAAGCAGTTGTTCACTCGAACAGCTGTCTAACCACTCCTCCGACGGAGCAGACAGAAAGTCCTCTACTGAGGCCATTTTAATCCAACCTACCTGAAAAAAAACAGAACTCACCTGAACACCTGAGCAAACAGCCAGAACACACCCCACAGCCACCGCAGCTAGTCCCTCTATCTGCCTACCAGAACCTTCTCTAAGCTCCCCCTAGTCTTCAGGTGTCTACAGGTGGTGGGTATTTAGACACTCAATCCCGTATGTGTAGTGAAGCAACTGGATAAAATGGAGACTTCATCTACAGCATCGGACGTGCTCCCGAGACGACTGTTCTACCCACGTTCAACACCACCTAAAGGAAGAGCCCCCCAGAGAATTCCAAAGGGGAAGACGCACTGAACCTAACAGGGACCGGACAGAGGCCACACACCAGTGTGAAATGACACGAACACAACTCAGTGTTAAAACTCACCTGAACAACTACAAAACACACATCTGGCTCTCTCTACTCACAAAAAAAACTGACTCACCTCTCGTCTCCGAGATTCAAAGAGATTGCGCATTCACCTGCACAATGAAAAAACATACCTGCGCGCCAGGTCACTATGGACACTACTACAACCTGAGTCATTCACAAAAATCATGCAGTCCTCGCCCACACGGCCGGAACTACAGATAATGTGAAGCTGAATAAAAGACAAACCTCTGCTTGTCACAGGAGCAAGGAACGGACGAGCCCCCACTTGTCACGACCCGGCTCTGAGGTTTGACAAAGATGGAGACGGAGGAGGTGGTAAAAATGTAACCAAGGTTTATTAAATCCAACTAACAACCAAAACCAATATACTCCAACACAAAACGCCAGTCGAGAGGAGCGTGAGGACCAGAGCAGGGCAGTGAGCAGAACCAAGACCAGACCAGACCAGAGCCCAGCAGACCAGACTAGAGCCCAGCAGACCAGAGAGAGTATAAACCAGGCCAGACCAGAGAGAGAGTGAGTGTCCATGTTGACCTGCTTAAATAGGCCTGTCACAGGTGCAATCAATCAGGCCATCTCCACCTGAAAAAAAGAAAACTGACAGTGCCCCCAGTGCCCAAAAGGTGTGGGGCCGTCACAGTGGGGAAAAAATACTAGGAATAAAAAATAGTGGGAAAAAATACTAGGAAAAAAAACTTTAGTGAGAAAAAAAATACCAGGAAAAAAAATTTAGTAGGAAAAAAAAAATGACCTGGAAAAAATTTAGTGGGGAAAAAAAATACCAGGAAAAAAAAAATAGTGGGGAAAAAATACCAGGAAAAAAATTGAGTGGGGGAAAAAAATAACAGAAAAAAAACTGAGTGGGGGATTAAAAATACCAGGAAAGAAAATTATCTGGAAAAAAATTACCAGGAGAAAATTTAGTGGGGAAAAAATACCAGGAAAAAAATAATGGGGAAAAAATACCAGGAAAAAAATAGTGGGGGAAAAAATACCAGGAAAAAAATAATGGGGAAAAAATACCAGGAAAAAAATAGTGGGGGAAAAAATACCAGGAAAAAAATAGTGGGGGAAAAAATACCAGGAAAAAAATTTAGTGGGGGAAAAAATACCAGGAAAAAAATTTAGTGGGAAAAAAATACCAGGAAAAAAATTGGGTGAAAAAATATCAGGAAAAAAAATTTAGTAGGAAAAAAATTGGGTGAAAAAATATCAGGAAAAAAAATTTAGTAGGAAAAAATTAGTTGGGAAAAAATACCAGGAAAAAAAATTTAGTGGGAAAAAAATACCAGGAAAAAAAATTTAGTGGGAAAAAAAATTAGTGGGGAAAACATACCAGGAAAAAAACTTTAGTGGGAAAAAAAATATACCAGGAAAAAAATTTGGAGGGAAAAAATGCCAGGAAAAAAAGTAGTGGAGAAAAAAATACCAGGAAAAAACTTTAGTGGGAAAAAAAAATGCCAGGAAAAAAAATAGTGGGGAAAAAATACCAGGAAAAGAATTTAGTGGGGAAAAAATACCAGGAAAAAAATTTGGTGGGAAAAAAAAAACACACACACACACGAAAAAGACTGGGAATTCTGGGCCCCATGAATTTGTCATGTTTACCCCCCCCTCCCCTTTACAGCACCCCAGGTGTTACCGGTAAACATTTTCTTGGATCACTCAAAAGTACAAACTCCCATTAGTGGTTTTCTCCACCGTACCTTTATCTCTATGTCTGGCTCATCAAGTATGATGGTCCTCTCAGCTGTAGAGATGTCTACGGTTGTCTTGTCGATGACGACGGCTGACAGTTTGATCAATCTGTCGGCGGTGATCACAGGTCCATATTTGTTGTACTCTACTTTGAGGGAGTAATGTTTTTCTGGGAAAGAAATTAAACACAAATCTGATTTTACAACATTGATGCAGCTTGGGAACTGCAATGTGTACTTGCATTGTTTCAAAGAAAGGGTCATTTTATTCTCTCATTTAGGTATACCATAATATTCTTTTTTTTTGCACAGTCTTTTTTTTGGTATTTATGCAGGGACTCTACAGAATTGTATTTCAGACATGAATTAATACAAACAAGAACAGTCCCCACCCCCCACTTCCTGCCCATGTTCCAACAGAACCCCACCCCTAACGAAACAAAACAAAACAAAACAAATGCTAATAATAAAAAAAAGGGTCACTGTACCATTTAGCAGATTGGCTTTAATTTCTGTATAATAAAGGGTCCATCTTACTAAACATCTGTATGAGTGATATCCAACTTCTCTATATGCGTTAGAAAATGATTCCATATCTCATAAAACTTCTGAACACACCCTCTAGTAGAATAGCAGACTTTCTCTAGTGTCAGGTGATGTCAAAGATCACTAATCCACATCTTAAAGGTTGGAGGATGTTTCTCCTTCCACCTACGAAGTATTAATCGTCCGGCAATGAGAGATGCAAAGGCTATCATATTTTTTGCGTGTTGGTTGCGATGAATGGTTTGTGAACTTATTCCGAATACCGCAGTAATGGCAGAGGGCTCTATACGTGTCTGTAAGACATCTGAGAGGGTTTTAAATATTGATGCCAGAAATTATCTAATTTTGAACAGAACCAGAATGTATGTGAGAGGGTGGCTGGTGTTTGTTTACATCGATCACAGATGGGACCAGAGCTTGGTATAATCCTTGCTAGTCTCACTTTTGTCCAGTGGAGGCGATGTACAACCTTAAATTGAATAACTGTGTGCCGTAAACAGATTTAAGAGGAACGTATTCTGTCTAAAGCCTTTCCCAAAGTCTCCTCAGGGAGTTCTAGCCCCAAGTCTTCTTCCCACTGTTTTTTTAATGATATCAGAGATTCCAAATTATATGTATTTAGAAGGGAATATACTTTTCCAATGGTCCCTTTGGAGCCTTGATTAACTGTCAGAATGGTGTCTAAGAGGGAATGGGGTGGCTGTGATGGGAAGTGAGTGAGTGATGCCATTATCAAACTGTGAAGTTGTAAAAACCTAAAGAAGTGAGACCTAGGAATGTTAAATTTTAACATTAACTGATCAAAAGATGCAAATTTGGTGTCAATAAATAAGTTTTCTATTGTAGTAATTCCTCTATTGGTCCATTCATTAAAAGCTGTGTCTATGATTGATGGCATAAATTGATGTTTTTTTGCTATTGGAGCACAAGTGGGCAGGTCTCTAAGAGAGAAAGTTCGTCTAAACTGTGTCCAAATCCTAAAAGAATGTTTCACAATCAGATTTGAGGCTACCTTTGATATCGATTCCAAAAGAGGGAGTTTTGAGCAGAGTAATGAGTATAAAGACGTTTGAGGGCAGGAGAATTTTTCCATTCGCAACCATTCTGATGATGTGTCATTATGTTTATGTTTATGTTTACGCATTTGGCAGACGCTTTTTTCCAAAGCGACTTACAGGGGAAAACCAATTAAATCACTCAATCAATCAAATTTTATTTATATAGCGCCAGATCACAAGAAAGTTATCTCTTGACATTTTATATATAGAGTTGGTCAAAACCAGACTCTAAGTCAGTTCTACAGAAACCCAACAGAATCCTCCAGGAGCAAACACTTGTGACTGGTGACAGTGGCGAGGAAAAACTTCCCTTTAACAGGCAGAAACCTCGAGCAGACCCAGACTCCTGGAGGATGGCCGTCTGCCTTGACCAGTTGGGGTTAAAGAGAGAGAGTAGAGAAGGGGAAAAAGAGAGAGCGATAGAGATAGGGACTGGGGGAGAGGGGGAGAAGGGGAGAAGGGGGGAGTAGGGGGAGACACATGGAGGCGGTTGAGGATAAGTGAGTGGTGATGATGAGGGCAGGGAAGAGGCCGGACCACCGCAGCAGGTCCAGAGATAATCGTGAAAGAATCTGTGGTTGTCCTGGGAAAAACCTTATTAGAATATTTAAAATGGAATGTTTGAAAGTGCTAGGACAGGAGGTGCTCTCGGAAGAGCTGGGTCTTCAGGAGCTTCTTGAAGATAGGCAGGGATGACTCTGTTCTTGTAGCACTTGGTAGAGCGTTCCACCAATGTGGAACGACCCATGAAAAGAGCCTGGATTGTCTTGTACAAGGTCTGGGGACCACCACACTACGTTCCCCAGACGAGCGGAGTGGTCGTGGGGCGACATAAGCTTTTATTAGTGCACCTAAGTAGACAGGAGCAGACCCACGGAGAATTTTGTAGGCTAGGATTAAAGATTTGAATTTGATGCGGGCAGCTATGGGTAGCCAGTGTAACTCAATGAGTAAGGGGGTGACATGTGCCCTTTTAGGCTGACTGAAGACCAGACGCGCTGCTGCATTCTGGACCATCTGTAGTGGTTTGACAACACAAGCTGGGAGGCCCGTTAGAAGAGCATTGCAGTAGTCAAGACGGGAGATAACCATAGTCTGCACCAGGAGCTGGGTGGCCTGTTCGGTTAGGTATGGCCTGATCTTTCTTAGGTTGAACAGAGTGAAACGGCATGATCGGGTGACAGAGGCAACGTGATCCGTGAAGGTCAACTGATTATCAATCATGACTCCCAAGTTACGTACTACACTGGTAGGAGCCAGAGGTATGGAGTCAATAGTGATGGAGATGTCCAGCTGTATGGTTGGCTTAGCTGGGAAGACCAGCAGTTCAGTTTTGGACAGGTTAGATGGGGATTCCTTCCAATACAACATAATAATAATAATACTGAAAAAATAATAATACTGAAAATTAGGGAGTGACAAACCTCTGTATTAACGATGTTGTATACCATAATATTCTTTGGCTGCTTTGTGAATATTTTACAATCCATATGGAAAATCAAAGGCAACTTCCAATTGAGAACACTACAAGCACAGTATGATTATTCCCAATATATTCCAGTTCATGCAAGAGAATTATTAAATGAAACTTTAAGTCACACCAAGTTCTAACCTTCTCCAGGGGACAACTCCACTTTGTCTGAAGTAAAGCAGCATTCCTCTCCTTTTTTGCCGTTGTAACAAACAGCTTTGGCCGAGAACTGGAAGACGCAGTTCCTCACATCCATGCAGTTATTAGTGAGGAGCGCATTCACCACGAAGTCTGAACCCAGAGTCATCTCCTCTGTCAGCTTGATCTTTGTATCATAAGGGGATTAAACAGTAATATTTGATTCAGATTTAGAGGATTTAGTTCTGACCATCCATTTCATCCTTTATGCACACATCTTGTAACAAACGTCTAAGCTAAAATATAGCATGTAGCTCAATTTGATGTGTTCTTAGGTTGTGCATTCTCCTGTCTTGAGTTTTAAATCTGGTTCACTCTATAACAGGGGTTTTCAAAGTGTGGGATAGTGAGACTCCCCTGAGAGAACTCAAAGGCAGCCTGCACCCCCCCCCCCCCCATCATTACTGCTATTATTACCATTATAGTTGTTGATTTGTATTTGTATGTTCCTTGCAGACTTAAAAAAAAAGCTTTCAACAATAAATTTTATAAACGTCTTTCTTTTTTAAACATCTTAAACATGTTTATATATTCTTAAACACATTTTTTAAACAATTTAAACATCTTTATCTGTGTATGTGCTTAAGTATCTTTTTTTAAACAAATTTAAAATCTGTGTATGTTTTTAACTTTTTTAACACATTTTAACATCTTTACATGTTTTCAACATCTTTGTTTGCACATTTTAACATCTTTGTGTGTTTTTAACATCTTTTCAAATACATTTTAACATCTGTGTATGTTTTTTTTAACGTCTCTTAACATATCTTAACATCTTTGTGTGTTTTTAACATTTCAAACTTTGGTACTTAGTTTCAATATGACGCTGGAGTTTACATGGTCGCATACTGTCATTAGCTAGCACCTTTTTGCAAATAACGCACTGTGGCAGCTGAGCATCACCAGGACCAATACATGAAATGCCAAACTTTAAATAATCAGGGTCATACTTCCTTTGTTTTCTGCTCGCCCCAGACTCTGTGTCCTCTCACTTTCACTTGAGGTACTAAAAATGTATGCATTTTGCCCCTTGCATGTTAGATATCCAGATGTTTATAATTTTTTTCTTTTTATTCAGGTTTTTTTTTTTCTCATGCTGTGCCTCCCAGGGGAGACGCCCCTCACACTTTGAAAACCACTGTTCGAGAACACAAGTTTTAGTCCCTGAAATCAGACCCTTAAAACCATGGAACAGGTTTTAAAATGTAACCAAGTATACCTTTTGACCAGATTACATTACATAACCTGTCTGCATTGGGTTATTCCATACTATACATTTACTATGCATTGGGATGAACTTTATACTCAGGTTTTAGAAAAACTGAGCATAAATGTATAGAGGCATTGCTGGAAACAAATATTCTTCACTAGATTTCCACTTTATTACAGCCAAATGTGCAGAGAACATATTGTCCAGCAAAATAAAAAGGCGCAACAGATCTTGTCAAGTTTAGTTCTGGAGGTAAAACCTAGACTTGAAGGTGGATAAAAGGTACAGAACGTCACTTACTTTAAGGTGGAGCCCAGGCTCTTCCCCACTCTTTTCTAACTTGTTGTGATGCTTCGCTTTCTCAAAGACACGCCTCTCCTCCTCTGAGCCTGAATGATGAAGACCAACAGTGTGTTTTGTTATAAATGGCATTGTGTTAGAAAAGGCTCTGAGTATATGTGTTTGTCCACTGTGTGCCAATATCCTGTGCTAAAATTCCTCGACACAAATCACATGTGCAGCACTTGAACCATTTTAAAAACTTTCATATAAATCTCCAAGATTAGGTTTGTTCTTTGGTGGAAGATTAGGTTTGTTTTTTGTTGATCTCCACCAATAAATGTCATTGCAAATTTTTTTCAACCACACATGAAATCTGGACATCTATGTATCTGCATAATTCACCTCCATGTTAACAATGGCTTTCTCACTTCTTTAAATAGGTCATAGTTTACCTCTACAAGACCTCTGGTTCCTTTAGAGCAGTGGTCCTCAACTAGTCCGGCTGCAGGACCCACTATCACCCCTAAATGACAAGCTGTGGCCCAAATTTATAAAAGTTAAACATCTCAAATTTATTTAATGAAAAGATGGTGCGTTTTGAATCTGAGATAATACAGAGTATCACAGTATGCCAACACAGAAGATAAGTTTAATGATAAACCAAACTGACCAGTAGGTGGTGATGCTAAATATGGAAATATTCCCTTTAATAATAAATTAGGTACATTTTAATCAAAACCAAAAATGTGCACTCAGTTAAACATTAAAATTGCATTCAGTTACTTATTCAAGAATTATACTCACTGAGGTTTTTGTCCTCCATGTAGGTAAAATCATATCTGATGTAGCCATTGTCATACCTGAGTTTCGCCATGATTTGAAAATAAACTTATGGGTCTTTAATGCTGTGAAATGTCTGGTTTTAATTAGTGTTACAGCACATTACTACCACCTACTGTTGGGGAGTGTAAATAGGCAGCACTCAGATCTATAAAAAATAAGCACAGGATTGGTTTCTTAACATCATTTTTTGCCCAGATAAAGGCCCACGACCCACTGAAAATGGGTTTGCGACCCACTTTTGGGTCACGACCCACAAGTTGAGAATCACTGCTGTAGAGGATAAAGGTCATTAGGTTGTCAATATTTGCTACTAAGCCACATTAGAAAACAAAGTAAATGGTGACTAGCAGGTAAAAATTCCAGCATTTCACGGCATCCTCAGCTTCCTCTAATATTACCATTTCATCATTGGGATCTGAAAGTTTTATTTGGCATTTGAAATCAATTGTTGCAAGTTCAGTTAAGTCCCCGTTTCCTGAATATCCTGCAACGAGTAGTGATAATCTGATTTTTTGCTTTGAGAAACTGTGTGAATGTTTTCTAAACTTAGAGTTGCTACTATTTTTGTGATCATTGCTACTTATTTTCTCTGCAGTATGCCTTAGAAATGTTTAAAGTTGCCGCGTTGCAGTACCTTCAGGATATTTGTACTCATGGGTGATATCCTTCCTCTCATCGACGCCCACTGCTTTAGTGCTGATGTGTTTTCCAATAAGTTTGGTTGAACCACCTTTCTTGACAAGTCTTCCATCTGACATGAGTATGCAGTCGAGATAATCTGCATTAACCTGATTCCATACAGGACATGAAAAGATGCAATTTAGAAACACATTAGAGTCACTCATCATTTTCCATTGAAACAGACTGACTTAGTTGTATGCATGTGTCACCTGCCACAGTAACATGTGGAAAGTCATGGATTTAAGAGGAAACCCTTACCTCTGCAAAAACAAAGGCTGCGTCGTACTTTGTGGTCAACTCTCCTTCCTTGACGGCCTTTTGTGAGACTGGTCCGCAACAATAGATACCTGAACACATACATGCAGTGACTTATGTCACAGCTTGCAATCAGAATCCCTCTGGATGAAAGTTAACAGGTTTTTTTTTTTTTGATGACTTTAAACATTTGAAGTAATAATTTTGCAGTCAAGAGGCAAACATAAGGAAGAACCAAAAGAATGCAAACGTAGCTGAGAGGGTGTAAAGGTAGATGTAGTGACATCCAAACCAGTTCAAAAAAGTCATAACCTGAGTGGATGCATTTGAAATATAACAAATATTTCCCTGCCTTTTTCATTTCTAGAAATTTAAGGCCATTGTAAGTCAGAGGTCACCTTCACTGGTCTCCTGGGGAGTTGGGTCACTAACTTGCCAGCCATTAAAGCCTTCTTCCAAGTCAGGGCGCATCATCCAGCACTCCACCCAGACATGGAAGTTCCTGAAAAAGTGCACAACAGGATTATAATTTGACTATTTTGAATAGATTTTATAGAAAAGAAAACATCACCCTGACTTTTTCAGGCATGTAAATGGAAGTATCGCGCTGTTCTTCTGTCTAAGATCATTATAATTGTTGATATTTGTATTGTTATGTATGTTTTGCTTGTTCGCATATATGTTAAAGGTCATTGCATGTTCGAATAAATCACTCTATAAGTGTCTAATGCAATACATTTAGATCTCATAATCCATTAAAAAAAGACATTCTTGGGAAAAAAAAAAGACTCCTGAGACTATTCACACACCAAACTGAATCATCAGAAATCCTTTTCCCATCTTCATCATAGATGTTTTCTATCACCAGACTGGCATCGGAATCGTGAGCTGATCCAAAGTTGGTAACCACTCGACATGGGATGCCCAGGGCACGAAACACTAGAGAAAATGCAGACAGTTCCTTTAATATAATTAAAACTAACTGACTAAATGTTGCATTTTGAGACAAGTAGTGAAGTAGATTGAAAAGGTTTTGTAAAATACAAATGGCCACTTATTTGCACAAACCTGTGCATGAGATGGCAGCGAAGACCCAGCACTGGCCATAGCGGACTGGACCACTCTCTGCCCACTTGTGCAGGATTTCTCCACTGCCGGTCCACGTTCCAGGATGTACTCCACCATCGAAGTTGTACCACTCTCCCACCACCACACCTCTGTCATCATTACTGTTGATCTGTGGGCACAGATGGAGGTAATGGAAAATTATGATATGGAGATCACAAGTAAACAGTGATTAAAAGGAACTAATACACAGCTTAAAGTTATTCACTTCAGACAGAAGGGGATGGTAACTTCAGGAAAATTTAACAAAAACTTGAATTAATCTGTTTTATTTACAGTATTAACAGTTCGAGTGTTTGAACTAACAACAGAAATACACAATGCAACTATTACTAACAAACAGATGGGAGAAGTAAAAAAAAAATGAGCAGAACAAACCTGCCTATAAGCCAATGTCCATCAAATATAAGGAGAAGCAGCACATTTAGATGAAGATGAATGTTTAACATAAGCTTTGTCCACTCCCAAAATTAGTGAGGGGAAAAAAATGCATTCAATGTGAAAACCTGAAATTGGACTTTCAGGTGTTCAAACATGACCTACCACAGCACTCAACAGCCTGGCCACATAGATGGGGTCTCCTTTGGAGTAGTCCTGGTCAGTGTCTAAGGCAAATCTAGGTTTTTCACCCAAGATCTTCAGACAGATATCAAGCACTTCTGGCTCATACTGCAGATAGATGAGAGAACACAGCTTCTTAGTGTAAAGACTACACCTGTGTAACTGTAATGAGGAAATCCTAAATACTGTCAAACCTGTGCAAAGTTCCAGGGTAACCCTTTGATCTGGGTAGGTGATCCTCTGTAGATCAGTCCATAGTCTTTCAAAACATATTCTCCTCTTTCCTCACCATCCATGTAAACTGCATCCTCTGATCAATCACACAAAGCATCAGCGCATCACAGATGTAAAAGTACCAGGTCATTTGTGCCAACACACCTAATGCCTTCACAGGAATCCTCTTACAGAAAACGACTTCAGATGCAAAATCTCAAAACTCTACTCCAAATCAGCTTTTACTTGTTCAGAGTTTGGCTTGCTGAAACTTCATATTACAGATATGCTATGAAAACTTGATGGATTTTTTTCAATATTTAGCAGCTGTAGAAACTACAACCAAACTAATACTTCACCATCCTCCACAGTGGCTGTTCTGATGGTGTCTTCTTTCATTATCTTCTCATATACAGTAGTGGAAAAAAATATTAAACCACCCTTTGTTTTCTTCCAAACTCAAGTAAACTCAAAGTAATAAATGCCTAAATAAATGTATGTGTTAAAATAAATAATTTCAAATATATAGAACTGAAAATCAAAATAGCCATTAAAAATCTAGGTGATAGTTATTATTTTCCCTCAAAAATCAATAACTGATTTTTAATATGGATATCAGACAACATTCAGAGCCATTTTCTGTCAGCATTGATATTTTGTTAGATATCCTCTCAGTTTATATCAGCTGACAAACCTAAAACTACAGTTGCGTGCAGTATGGCCAACATCAGGTTTATTTGTTGTAGTTTAGTAAAGTTCTAATTCCCACAAATATATATTTCTCAATCTTCATGATTCCATCTGAATATACGGTCATGGAAAAATTATTAGACCACCCTTGTTTTCTTCCATTTCTTGTTCATTTTAATGCCTGCTACAACTAAAGGTACATTTGTTGGGACAAATATAATGATAACAACAAAAATAGCTAATAATTTGATTTCAGAGCTGATATCTATCCATTTTCCATGGTTTTCTTGATAATAACCAAAATCACTTCAATTCTTACATCAATATCTGTGGCATTGTACTGACAAAAACAGTGCTTTTAGGCATTCCATGTTTTCTTTTCTGTTTTAGTCACATGATACAAACAGGAGTTAGTACTTGATTGCATAACCATTGTTTCTGATGACTTTTGATGGTCTAATAATTTTTCTGCAACTGTACTTCACCTGTCAAGATGGGTCGAGGTCAATAAGGCCATAAACAAATTATTCTCAATTGTTCCCCATGCAGGTCGAGTGTACACCATTAACTCCAAGGGCTAAAGTTAGGATCATAGCACCTTATAAAGGCTTAAAACTCCACTTCTAAAGGGGAAACCCATGCCATGAACTGGGGTGTATGGCTATTAGAATCCCTTTGAAAGCATTAAGTTCCTGTTTTCCAAGTTAAAAGTGTGTTTTCTAAGTTAAAAGTGTGTTCAAAGGCTTGGTTACATACAAATGTTGCAGTACTCACTCTCACACCAGGCATTGAAAAGCAGGATGAACTGTCCTAATCTGGTCTTCTGTCCGTCCTGGTCAAGAGTAAGAGAATAAAGCCCAACAGGGGCATTTGGGGAAGAATTTATAATCACAGAAACTGCATTTGAGGGATCAGCATATGCCATGGCACTCCAGTCTGTGTCCACTATGGTGCAAGTCAGTGGAAAAGAAACCTGGATGTCTGATTCATCCTTGGGTGCAGGACCTGAAACAAGGACACAAGGGTACGATTAAATGGCTCAACATGAAGCCACCATAAAGAGTATTTTGCTTGCAGTTTTATTGTGAAAATGAAAATTGCTCCTTTGATTGAAATTTCAGTCTAAAATCATTCAACTTTGTGACTTGTCAACTTCAGATGCAGATACAAAAACCAAAATATGAGACCGTACCTGTTTCAACAATCAGACTGAAGGTCGTTTCACCCAGGTTGAACTCTTCACTGCCAGGTTTCAGATGTAAAGTGATGCTGAAGGTCTGCCCCCTCCTCACAATCAGATTGTGTGGATCACTAAACTGGTCTGTATGATGGTTGTTTCTATTGATCTGGATGTTCAGATCACAGCGTTCAATGTCCAGACCTGCACAGATGGAAAGACTTATTAGTGTATCGAGTTTAACAGACAAGATGTTAGAATCTGAGTGGATGTTTTCTTGATCACATTTCAATTGAGCCTCAATATTCATAGTTGTTCACCACTGAATAAACAGATTAACCACTCGATAATAACATGAACATTTGTCTTATACTTAGAAATAGTCTTCCCTCTTACCTTGACTCATGTCTGCTGCTAAGTTGTCTTGCTGTAAATGTGCAAACTTCAGCTGCAGTTGGCACTCACACTAAAGATCCTGCAGAGAAACAAATATTTGAGTCAAATTTTACATGGACGTCCCCATCTACCTGTTCAGTTATTGCTACTTTTATAAAGAAATGTGACTTTGACACTTTCACCCTGGTCATTAATGCTACTGTGGCATGTTTTTCAGGTAGTTCATGTTATGTCAGATCCATTTCCTAGCCATGGGATCAACACTGTAGTCCAAAGAGAAATAAAATGTAAATGTTTTACACAGTAGTCACAAAAAGTCTGTTTCAGATTTTCAGCTGACTAAAATATTCTAGTTAATTCACTTGGTATTTTTAAATCCAACTTTTTTTACTTGTAACTTAAATCTTTATTGAGTTTTATGGACAACAATTATAACAATAACCAAAAACAACAAAAAAAGAACAAACAAACAAACAAGAGAACAAATGATTATTAAAAGAAAACAATGTGCCCAGGTAGCAACAGTCAGTCTATTGGTTTTGTGTAAATATAGTCCATTTATTCCACTTTTCATTCAGTCATGGTTCTTGCAGTATCAGTCAGTATCTTAATTTTTCCGTTAGAAATGTTTAAACCCAAGTTTGATGTAATTTAAGTCATCGTTCTCTGTTAAAGCAACACAAAATTGGAACTCACTTCCCACCCACATGAAAGATACACATACATACTTCACTTTTACAACCAAATTAAAAACATGGTTTGCAGACAACTACACCTGCACACATTAACCTATGGCTCTGTGTTATTCATGTCATGATCATGGATGTTGTCTGTCCATATGTGATGTCTGTTTACATCCCCATCTGTGATTCTGTGCTGATGTATTATGTGTGATTATATTGTATGTGCTGCTTTTGTATGTTTGGATTATATGTGCTGTTCTGTATGATTGTACTGATGCATCACTGTTATCTTTATTGATTTATCTTGTCTCTTAGCTGTCCTAACTCTCTCTTTTTAATTAATGTGCTTTTATTTATTTATTTATTTATTTATTTATTTATTTATTTATTTATTTATTTTTTAAGGTGCCTAAGTGTCATCAGGCCAGGGACTAGCCATGTTGGCTAAAGCTGCCCCTTTTTACGGTTATTGATACAGTTCATTAATTGGGATTGTCCATGATACAATAAATTAATAAACTGAACTAAACTACTTTAATGTAGTGGATTAGGTTTTTTGCAGTCATGTAGTGTTATTTTAACCAAACTAGCTGTTAAAATCCTTTACACATGGAAGGTTGTGCTCTTAAATTTGGATTTCTTCACCTAAAAACAAGGCTGAAGAAAGTTTTTACCACCAGGTCATCTGTCTACAACTGCAAGGAAAAACACTGTATATGCACTTTATCCACATCTGCAATACTGTATGTTCTATTTTACTTGTGGCTGCAGGTATTTTACTGTGCATTGCATGATGTACAACTGTGCATGTGACAAACCTATTTTATCTTAAAGCAGTAAACATGTTGTACACAAGAGCAAAACCCCATTTTAAATCAGAATGTTATGCTTATATCTGCACTTCTAACCAGTACAGGAGAACTGGCTGCCTCATTAAGGAATCATTGTTCAACTCCTCTCAGGTGTGTTTCCCAAACTGGCACTTGGTGGAAACACTCGCCGACCTAATTGGAATAATGCTCCTGTCAGAAGTTTTCAAGAATTTTACACATACTATCCATGCATCATTAATGACCTGGTGTTTCTCAGTTATGAGTCATTTTCTGTTGTTTTATGCCTGAAGCAATTTTTGTAGTCAAATCTTTTAAATGTAGGGAACAATTGCTTTAGTGTAAGTCACAGGAGACAGAAAAAACCCCCAATAAAAATGTAAAGATAAAAGAGGCTTGATGTAGCTTAAAATCTGTGCATTGACGCATTTTGTTATTTGCAACAGGATTCACACGTTCCACACTGAGCACTTCTAAGTAGTGAAAGGTTTGGAGATAAAGCCCGTGCAACAGTCAACAAACACCCATAGTCAAATAATTTAGTGTCCCTTAAAAAATATATCAAAAAAGAAAAGTTAAACTAAACAATGTACACACCTGGAATGCAGTGATGTGGAGGGAAACAGGAGCATCAAACAGCCAACAGGCCGAACAGGTCTGAAGTGTATGCAGGCCTTTAGAACAGTGAGGTGTGGTCTGATAGGTCAGGATCTGGTATGGACCCTCCCAGGAAGTACAATTATTACCTCCGCCAAGGAGGTTATGTTTTTGCCAGGGTTTGTTTGTTTGTTTGTTTGTTTGTTTGTCTGTCTGTCTGTTTGTCTGTCCGTTAGTGTGCAACATAACTCAAAAAGTTATGGACAGATTTTGATGAAATTTTCAGGGTTTGTTGGAAATGGGATAAGGAAGAAATGATTAAATTTTGGTGGTGATCGGGGGTGGGGGGGCCCACGGGGGGGGCCCATTTCCAACAAACCCTGAAAATTTCATCAAAATCTGTCCATAACTTTTTGAGTTATGTTGCACACTAACGGACAGACAAACAGACAAACAAACAAACAAACAAACAAACCCTGGCAAAAACATAACCTCCTTGGCGTGGGGGGGGGGCCCACAGGGGGCGCCACTGATCAGCCTTGGCGGTGGTCTGTGCTCTCCGAGTGCTTCTAGTCATCTATGTTTTGCCTGTGGGTCTCAGCCCTTTTATGTTCATTACAAAGGTTAGAACCACAATAATCATCTAAGTATTCCTTTTTTTCTTTCTTTTAAGTATAATGCTAAACTTTTAGCTTTAACTTTAGACATATTTCCCCCTAAGATGTACCTAATGATAGATAAATGCAAAAAAATATATACTCTTGCTCTGAGCCATCCCAAAATTAATTAATTTTTAATAAAATACTGGGGCCAAAAATAGGACCAAAATTGGGACATGAAAAACTACCTAGGTGTCAGTGCATTTGATCTGCAAAACATGGCTTGAAATGGTCTTATATGCCGCTGTAAATAAAGACACTATGTTAAATTTGATGATCCTAGTTGTTTGTGTAATCCAGACCTGCGGGTTTTTCATGAATTGGCAGTCTCATTCCAGGTTTTGTTTGTAACCCATCGTGTCCACTCGCGTTATGTGCGGTACCTGCCCATTTAAACACATATAAATTGCGAGTGATTTTGCAACAGTGGTCATTTTTGTGAAACACTCTGCCTTACATAATTAGTTCGATTCCCAAAATGTACCTGAGAGAATTAAAAGATATTCGAAAAATAGTAGCTCGTAAATTTCATGTCCTTTTTACCGTGTTATATACAGATTTTGGTATTAAAAATAATATTAAAATAATATAAAAAGTGTTTTACCTGAAAAATAGTTTCTCTTTCATCTCAGTAAATATTTCTTTTTAAAATAGACCCAAAGTGTTTCCAAACTTGCTTCATAATATTAGTCTATATCTGGTTTGAATTTTTAGAACCCCTGTTCTGTTTTTAGGTATGTTTCATAGAAGCACCCACATCCAAACATCTTATCATACATTCAGTACTGAAGCGAGGTATTGATGCTTTATCATGTCCTGAGTAATGTTTGACAATAGTGATGAAATTACTGAGACAACACATGATCCAGTAGGTGAAACTGACAGGCTTTTAGTTTTCTTGTCACACCAGACGGAGCCTTAATATTGAAGCCATTTTCTTTATTAAAAGTATTTTCAGTCTGCAGATTTTTCCTTCCATGTATGAATAACAACATCAAAAACTTTTCCCAGTCATTATCACAGTAGCTTCAAAATCATATCTATAATGAAATGAAAATAAATTAAATCACATTCATTAATCCTTACAAACATAATTTACTGTTTCCTTCTTTTCGTTCACATTTCTAATGGTTAGTGGATATGATGAGTGTGTTTCTAAATTAATCTATTATAAAATATTAGATGATTTTAGTCACTTTAATCTCATAAGTCTATTCATCAAAACAAAAGGCCAGTCCAGTGCAAAGGAACACATAATGCTGTCATTGCCATCAGGCCACTGGCTGAGCTTTTTCCTTCACACCAACACTGATGTAGGTTTTGATATTTTTCAGTTTGTTGCTGTCGAAGCCGACCAGGAGTACGCTGGAGCCAACAACAGTAGGAGTGAACTCCAGACTGGCCTTGGCCTCCTCTTTGGGACCGATGGATCCAATCCTGCAGAAATCAAACAATATAAACATTAGACAGAGCTCGCCATCATTTTAATGTCAGTCAATGATAATTAGGTTTTCTGCTACCTTCTATTCTCACATTTACAGCTTAGGAACTAATATTTAACCTGGTTTACCCTGGATCATTATTTAGGGTATTTTTATTTGACATAGTGCATGTGTTTAAAATGACAAAACAAAATCTTGTGCTTAAAGATGTAAATTAAGTTTAAATAGATTGCGTCATATGTTTGCATTCCTATTTTAAATAATACATAAATATGGTGTCAATTTCTAGTGCAAGTGTATTGAACTGTGTATTATACATATAAAACAACAATAATAGGAAAGAGTAGAAAACAAATCAATACACTGAATCTTCTCTATATTTCACAGAGCTGACTAACTTTTTCATTATGATCTCGCCGCCGGTGAGACCAGGTCCCTCTGCACTGAAGCTGCAGTCCTTCAGCGGCTCCGGTAACGGATTCAACATGGTCACTTCTGCTGTAACCGGTTCGTTCACTCTGATATCTCCAACCAGCTTTAGTAAGAAGAACAGATGCAAACCAGATGTCATTAGATGGGAATGAAAATCAAACATGTTTATGAACACGTCAAATAGTACATGCTCAAAATATTTCTTGAATAAAGTACATTGTGATACGGATCGTATTAAATGGGAGTTGAATGTGTGACTTTAAATCTGGCTGTAAAAAGATGTTGGATGAACATCATAAATCATACATCGTGAACCAAAACGGAGAAGAAAAAATGTAATGTTACAAGTTCTTTGCTTGAAGAGTCTTTTTATTTTTGCAAGTCTTAAGTTATATTCTGAGTTATATTTTCCAACTGTATCTTGTATTTTTATTTTAAGAGGTTCTGAACAGTCAGGTTTGATTTGTGTGTGTGTGTGTGTGTGTGTGTGTGTGTGGTTTTGATGTACTTACACCTGTCTGGGCTGAACTTAGAGGAGAGGTCAGATTCTACCTAAAAGATCTAATTTTACATCTTTAGAAAGTAGTTGTGGTAAAGAGCATAGAGCAGAAAAACCAGAATATGAACTAGGGGATTTTTGTGGTCAAGAAATGCTAGCCTAATAGCGCAGGTGTTAGGTCAGAGCTGTGCACATGCAAAAGTATGTGCTTTTCTTAGAATTGGCTCACGGAGTGACTGACATGTTCTGCCCAGTTCATGTCTGACATGTTCTGCCCAGTAACTACCATTAACCAATAATAAGCATATGACGAATGAGGTCATTGAATAATGGGAGTCTCCAAGAGTCACTAAAGACTATAAAAAGGTAACAAAGGAAACTCTTTTTAGCATTTTTTTTTCTTTTTCTCTCTGTGACGAATGTGTGTTTGATGCTAGATTCTTTTTGTAACTTTTGCTATTTTTGCCTAAAGCAATAAACAAAGCTATTGTTTTAACTTTTTAAAACCTCAAATCTTCTTTATTGGTGAGTTCTTCCGTTTCTCCTGGTTTGGTCCGTCCATCCGAAACGTAACTGGTGAGTTAATTTTAAATTACGCAACCCCCGTCTGGTAAGCAGCCTAAATGGAGTAATCAAGAGCCACTGTTGGTCTAAAAATCTTGAGAACACGCAGCCTTTTGCGGAGATTTTTGACACCAAGGTGGTTTATAGTTTAAAGAAACTGGGGCAGTAGTTCATTAACCGTAATAAATTGTGGTTTTTGATATTTACTGCTTGCTGCGTGTTTACAACAAGTACAAAAACTACATGCCAGCTAAGTTCCATTAGCTTTCTGCATATTGTAATTCAAGTGGTGTGACCCAACAACCACAAACCTGTTTTTCTTTCTTTTTTTTTCCTTATCAGGATAGCCAACATTAACCCATAAAGACCCAAATATCCACCGACAGCCAAAACCACCCACTGATCTAAACCTTTTAATACCTGTTGATCCACTAATCCTATCAATACATGTAAATAATTGGTGTAAAATACAGTTTGTCATCTTTTTATGGTTATCAGATATGACCCATTTGGATGTTCAGAGGCTCCGTCATCTTCTACAACATTGATTCACTAGCAAAACCCATAGATTTGGATTAATGACAGTGGATTGAGACACTTGGTTTATGTTAAGTTATTGATATCTTGACTGAAAAAGCCACTTTTTCTACATTTTTTTCTGTTTCTGATAAAATAACCTCTGAATTTACTCTCAGTTTTCATGAACATCTACATGATCAGTAAATTAAATATAGGAAACTACATGTTTTGCACTGAAAAATGCAAAATGCAGAGGGTAATATTCTTATAAATGGTGATAAATCACTTAAAAATGGTTAGATATAAAGAAAAATTAATTTGGGAACTGTCACAAAGTAGTACTGGGTCTTTATGGGTTAAACTTTATGGGTCTTTGTCAGTATTACACACACTGTTATGGTGTTTATGAACTGCACATATACTTATTATCTATAAGATGGCATGTAACCCCTTCCATTTTTACCCCTAGTAATAAAAGTTGTGAATGTAGACCCATTTACACTAATGTGTAGTCTGACCATGACACTGGACTTGGAAGTAAGTGACTAAATGTTTAGATAATACTATTTATTGCTTTATTTTCTCTTGGTGCTTTTGTTCTTTCATTACAGAGCACATAGTAGCCTATTTGTTAATTGTTTATTGATTATTTTTGCCTCCATTTTTACCTTGACTTCCACATTTGGTTCGTCAAGTACGATGACCTTTTCAGCTTTATAGAAGTTTATAGTCTGTTTGTCGACGGTGACGGCTGACAGCTTTATCTGTCTATCGGAAGTGATCACTGGGCCATAGCTGCTGTACTCCAATTTGAGAGAGAGACGTTTTTCTGAAAAAACAAAACAAAAAAACAACCTCATATTATATTTAACTTTTTAAGTTTTCAAAACAATGTTGATGCAGCTTCACTCATACAGTCACAGAAAAAAATTATTAGACCATCAAAAGTCATCAAAAACAATAGTTATGCAATCAAGTACTAACTCCCATGTGTATCATGTGACTAAAACAGACAGAAAAGAAAACATGGAATGCCTATAAGCACTGTTTTTGTCAGTGCAGTGCCATAGATATTGATGTAAGAACTGAAGTGATTTTGGTTATTATCAAGAAAACATGGAAAATGTCTAGATATCAGCTCTGAAATTAAACTCTTATGAGCTATTTTTGTTGTTATCATTATATTTGTCCAAACAAATGTACCTTTAGTTGTACCAGGCATTAAAATGAATAAGAAATGGAAGAAAACAAGAGTGGTCTAATAATTTTTCCATGACTGTATAGTACATATTTTTCTAACCTTCTCCAGAGGGCACTTCCACTTTGTCTGATGTAAACCCACAGCTCTCTCCTTTTCTGCCGTTGTAGCCGACAGCTCTGGCGAAGAAGAGGAAGCTGCAGGTTCTCGTATCCATGCAGTTGTTTTTGAGGATAGCGTTCACAACAAAGTCCGAACCCACAATCATCGAATCTGCCAGCTTGATCTTTGGATCATAAAGGGATAAATAATGATGTAGAATTGGGATTATTTATTCCTGACTGTCTACTTTATCCCTCATCCTTTTATTTACTCATCTGTCCCATCATCAATCTATTGTGAGGAGATGAAAAACTGTAAAATGAGAGATGGTCATTTCATAAATAACAACAACATATAGCTCCCATTTACTTGAATGAAAATTCAGTTCAACCCTATAAGACTGAATGTATCATATTTGATACATGAGTTTTGAAGCCCTCTACATCATCAGTGTGATAATTTTTTTTCTTGACACACCTGATGTATACAGTTTGATACAGATAGATGCAATACACAGATAATCCATAAGAGGGGAGGAATTCATTCTCCAGAGGCCTTTCCAGTGACACTACAAGACTGTCAGGAGGCAGAACTCTGCCAATTTTGAAAAGAAATTACCAGTTTGTTAGACATGTTTTTGTTTGTTCAAAAATAATAATATCTGAGCACTGAGACCCGATGCATGAAATATGACACAAAATTGAAACTCATACATGGAAATTGGCATTTGGATAACATTTTTTTTTGGTTGTTCAGAAGGACCAATAACAGCTCCAGTTTCAAAGAAATGGAATTTTCTGTCAGTGATTTAATGGTTCAGGCTTTACAGGGTTAAGTTCATTATATTCTTTCGACCATAGAAATAGAAAAGTCATAATCTCAAACCCTCATAGTGTTGAACTGAAAATTAATCATTCATCATTTAGCTGATCTAAAATCGCTCTAAACCATCACATCTTGTGGTTTATTTGTTTAAGAATAAAACACAACCACATGCCTACATCAAACCATTAATATGACATTTATGTAATAAATAAGATAATAAAAGAATATTATAATAACAATTATATATTTTTTGTCTCTTTAAGGTCACTTTATTATGCATCCACTAGAAGTTACCATGCTTTTGTCAACACTTAAAAAGTCTTGTTAATGTTAGTTAAATGTATCCTGTATTAAAAGGTTGCACTTTTTTTAGTGGTTTTGCAATTTATTAGTCAAAGTGCTTAGAGTGATAAACAAACTAGGTCAGGGATCGAACTACCAGCCCTGCAGGATCTCCTAATGTTAATGTGATATAATGCTTTATCCACTTATCTGCCGGACCTGCATCTAGAAAAAGCACTAATTTCATGGTTAAAAGAAAGTGAATAAATACATCAAACACACCTTCAGGTAGAGGCCAGGTTCTTCTCCACGCTTCTGTAGCTTGTTGTGGTGCTGAGCTTTCTCATAGACCTTCCTCTCCTCTGTTGAGCCTGAATCATATAGATCAACGTAGTGGACATTTTGTTCAAACAATGAAAATGTGTATACTCCTGCATATACTTTGACTTTAAAGAAAGGCTCTATCGCAAATGTCGCAGTTTACTCCTAACTTTGATGACATTCAAACTTTGAACCTGCATCTGTCATGCAGTGTGAGTAATATGTGTGTAATGTGTGTGTGTGTGTGCAGATGTGAGTCTCTGCAGTACCTTCAGCATACTTGTACTGATGAGTGATGTCATGTCTCTCATCTCGACCCACTGCTTTGGTGCTGATGAAGCGCCCAACAGATTTGGTTGAGCCACCGAACTCGACCATTCGACCGTTTGACAGTTGTACTTTGTCAATAACATCTGCATTAACCTGACCACAAACAGAAAACAAGAAGACACCAATTATAAATACGGAAGAGTTCACAGTCGTTACACTCACAAGTAAAAAAAACATGATCTACCTTAGATCAAAAAATCATAAAAAAAAAACAAAAAAACTCACCTCTGCAAAAATAAAGGGTGCATCATACTTCCTGGTCAGCTCTCCTTCCTTGATGGCTTTGAGTGGGGCAGGACCACAACAGTAAACACCTGAATGCATCACAGATCAGAAATTGAATTATGCATGATGCCATAAATTTCCATATTACTTTCATAGATAAGGAAAATGTTAATACCTATTTGTTTTCAGTCAAGACAAATAACCAAAGGTGTGCAAATAATGTTCAAAGCTACATTGTAAAAGACAAAATTACATTAATTTGATACAAATTAGTATGAATCAGCAGCACTAAATGTGATTGACATGACAAAACAAAAAACTCTGTTAGGGAGAAAAATGCTGAGATACATTACATGATCAAAAAAACCAAGTAGTCACAAGTTTGGCAGATGGCATAACCACATACACCAAACAGTCACATGTTAAAACCAACAAGCACAACTAAATCTGCAACATGTGAGGCAAACAACAGTGTTTTTTTCTTTGTCTATGTTCTTTCTTTCTTTAATAGTTATATAAAAACTTAACAGAGCCAAAGTTCACCTTCACTCTTCTCCTGTGGGGTGGGGTCACTGGCTTGCCAGCCGTCAAAGTCTTCCCCTAAATCAGGGCGAGTCATCCAGCTGTCCACCCACACATGGAAGTTCCTAAAAAAAAACGTATAAAACAGAACACTGTAACATGACCATTTTGAATCAGCTTATTACGATGTATTTTCAGAAGAGTGTGACAGAAGTTTTACACAAACTAACTCTGTATTTGATTCATTAAATGACAGCTCTGCTTCCACTGACCAGAACCTCATTGTAACAGTTTTTGGTATTTCTGATATGTCCATTGTATGTTTCAAATGTTTTGTTTTGTCTTGGCTATATTGTAAATGAGGTTGCTTCCTCAATATATCTCCGATTTTAAATAAAGGTTATGAATGAATGAACAGTTTGTTATATTTATTCCTTCATTCATTCATTTTCTGAACCCGCTTTATCCTCACTAGGGTCACAGGGGTCACTTGGAGCCTATCCCAGCTACATAGGGGCGAAGGTGGAGTACACCCTGGACAAGTCGCCAGTTCATCATAGTTGTTATATTTAATAATTTAAAAAAAAAAAAAAAGTCTACACTACAATACTGTGCTTTTGAACATCTATATTAAATAAATTGTTCTTTATTGTGTTCACCCACCAAATTGAGTCATCAGACATGTCTTCTCCATTTTCATCATAAAAATTTTCAATAACCAGATTAGCATTAGTATCGTGAGCTGATCCAAAGTTGGTAACCACTCGACATGGGATGCCCAGGGCACGTGATACTGGAAGAGAACAAATTCAGACCTGATTAGACAAACGTACATGAATACACACGAAAACAACAACTGTTTGCATATTAAGGAGTTTGATACAAACAGACTGAAACAGTGAAAAGCAAATTAGGTGACATTTTTCCCTTGAAAAATGAGGCTGAGAGATTTGCATATTTGCGTGTTCCATATAATGGGTTTTATCTCTTTGTGCTGTTTATGTATTGACCTGCCTGAAGGTACTGCATGATTAAGATATTGGCTGTAGGTACAAACACACTGCACAGGGTCCAGGTCCATAAACGTCCCAAACAAAAGGTGAAAATAGAAAAGGGCATCTGTAGATAAATACCCCACCACACACTTGTACAGAAACACACTGTGAGGGATTTTTGTTGTATGAGTCTATGTAGTATTTTTAGGAAAATGTTCTATATTTGCCTGTTTTTTTTGCCCTAGCCTGTTTTTAAATCTCTTCTTAAAACCCACCTGTTCTCCTTGGCCTTTTAACATGTGTGCAAGATTGACATTTTGTTTCTGTTTTTATATTTTAACTTGTTTTATTTATCTATTTTTATTTGATTTTAATGTTTTTTAATGCTTTTATTAATTTTTATTGTGCTTTTAGTCATCTGTACAACACTTTGGTCCACTGTGGTTGTTTTAAAGTGCTTTATAAATAAAGTTGTTTAACTGTTTCTTCAACAGTTAAAATATTGCCTCTCATTAGTACAGATATTATTGAACTGTATCTAATTTAATGACACGTTATGCATACTGGCTTTAACCTGGCTAATCCAGAAAATAAATGTCCACACAGATCAGCTTTACATATCAACTAGGGGATGTTTGAAATATGATGCATTTGGGATTTTTTTTTTTTTTTTATCAGTCTCAAAACCAGTCTTTGTAAGTTTCCAAAGGCCATCCCATACTCGACACAAACCTGTGCATGCAACAGCAGCAAAGACCCAGCATTGGCCAAAACGAACAGGACCACTCTTTGCCCACTGACGCAAGATTTTCCCACTGCCGGTCCACGTTCCAGGGTGTACTCCACCCTCAAAGTCATACCACTCTCCCACCAGCACACCGCCTTCATCATTACTGTTGATCTGTGGGCACAGACACAGAGGAAATGACTGCTAAATACGTGACCATTACAGGAATAAGATGAAAAAAATGTGCAAATTAGCACATTTATCTATAATATACACACAAATGAAAGTTTTTCCATTCACCAGTCTGAACTTCTACTGTATAGAGGACAAACGTCATTGTCCACATGGGGACAGTTTTGTATCAGTCCAATACAGCCCATAAATTAACATCAGAAAACAAAAACAATAGACATTAGAGATATTTGACACAATGCAAAGGAACAGCAGGTAGAAATGTCCTTTAAATGGCTAAGTTTAATACTTTGAGTACATTTCTGAGCAGGTACGTTCTCATTTTTACTTGAGTAAAAATATATATGTAATTCTATCACTTCTGATTATTTAGACAAATAATGATTAACTAACATAACTGATGAATCTAGAGTTATTAACCCATAAAGACCCAAACAGCCATTGGTGACCAAAACCATCTACTGATCTAAACTGCTTAATACCTGTTGATCCACTAATCCTATCAATACATGTAAATAATTGATGTAAAATACAGTTTGTCATCTTTTCATGGTCATCAGATATGACCCATTTGGACATTCAGAGGCTCTGTAGTTAATGTGGAAACACCATCATCTTCTACAACATTGATTCACCAGTAAAACCCATGGAGTTGGATCAGTGACAGTAGATGGACACACTTGGTTTATGTTTAGTTAATGATATATTTTGCTGAAAAGTCACTTTTTCTTCAGTTTTTTTCTGTTTCTGGTCCTTTTGCAAGTGATATTTGAGCTTTCCACACTTAGTGTGAGGTAAATGACTACTGTGTGAATTTGGTCTATTAAGTTTAAGCCCACGGTTTGTCACAGCTGGCTTCCCTCGACTCCATCTTTTCAGCACAAAAGTCTCCAGGGGGACGAACTAGCAACACAAAAGAATTAAAGGAAAGACCATGGTGTAGTTGCAGCCTGCTCATCTGAAACTAAAAGCTTTTCAGGGGCTGGAATTTTGTCTTAACCCATACAGACCCAGTGCTACTTATGTGGCAGTTCCAAAATAGTTTTTTCTCTATATTTAACTTTTCTTAAGAAATTGATCACCATTTATTATAATATTATCCCTGCATTTTGTGATTTTTCAGTGAAATTCAGGTATTTTCTGATATTTAATTTACTGTTCAGATTAAAGTTGAGGGTTGTTATATCAGAAACAGAGAAAACTGAAGAAAAAGTGACTTTTTCGACAAAGATATCAATAACTGAATTTAAAAACAAGAGTGTCCATCCATTGTCATTTGTCAAACTCCATGTATTTTGCTGTGTTTTATCAATGTTGTAGAAGATGACAGTGTTTCCATGTTCACTACGGAGCCTCTGAACGTCCAAATGGGTCATATCCTATGACCATGAAAAGATGACAAACTGTATTTTACATCAATTATTTGCATGTATTGACAGGATTAATAGATCAACAGGTATTAAACATTTTAAATCAGTTGATGCTTTTGGTTGCTGGTGGCTGTTTGGATCTTTATGGGTTAATGTTGGCTATCCTGATACGGGAAAAAAAAATAAAAACAGACTTGTGGTTGCTGGGTCACCACTTGAATTACAATATGCAGTGCACAGACATACCATAGCACTCAACACCCTGGTCACATAAATGGGGTTTCTCCTCCCAGAGCAGTCCTTGTCTGCATCTGACACAAATTTGGGGTTGACATCCAAGATCTTCAGACAGATATCGAGTATTCCTGACTCGAACTGCAGACAGATGAAAGGAGAACACACAGATTAATGTTAAGATTTATCGTCTGGTATATTTGTAACAGTGAGAATTGTGAGAAAATCCTAAATAGTGTTCAACAACCTGTCCAAAGTTCCAGGGTGTCCCACTGATTCGTTTATATGTCCCTCTGTAGATCAC